>NW_016809139.1:1302517-1324682 GCF_001698545.2 Rhinopithecus bieti | reverse complement strand
AAAAAAAAAAACAAAAAACAAAAAAAAACTTAAGAAAAGCAACACAATTTTAAAAGGAGCAAAGACTCAAGTCGCTTCATCAAAAATGACACATGGATGACAAATAAACACACGAAATGATGCTCAACATCATGAGTCTTATGGAAGTGCAAATTAAAACCTCAGTAAGGGCCCGGGGTGGTGGTTCACGCCCGTAACCCCAGCACTTTGGGAGGCCAAGGCGAACTCCTGAGGTCAGGAGTTAGAGACCAGCCTAGCCAACACAATGAAACCCTGTTTCTACTACACAAAAATTAGCCAGGTGTGGTGGCAAGCGCCTGTAGCCCCAGCTACTTGGGAAGCTGAGGCAGGAGAATTACTTGAAGCCAGGAGGCAGATGTTGTAGTGAGCCGAGATCATGCCACTGCACCCCAGCCTGGATGACAGAGCGAGACAGTCTCAAAAAAAAAAAAAAAAAAAAAAAAAAAAAAAAAAAAAAAACCAATAAAACCCCAATAAGACTGCTATACACCCAATAGAATAGCTAAAATTTTTAAAACTGATGAGCACAGTGGCTCACAGTTGTAATCCCAACACTTTGGGAAGTCAAGACGGGCAGATTGCTTGGGCCCACAAGTTCAAGACAAGCCTGGGCAACATGGTGAAACGCTATCTCTACCAAAAATACAAAAATTAGCTAAGCGAGGTGGCATGTGACTGTAATCCCAGCTTCTGGGGAGGCTGAGGTGGCAGGATTGCTTGAGCCTGGGAGGCAGAGGCTGCAGTGAGCCATGACTGCACCACTGTACTCTAGCCTGAGTGACAGACAACCTGTCTCAAAAACAAAACAAAACAAAACACAACTGGTCACGCCAAGTGTCAGCGAGGAGGTAGGGCAATGGGATCACTTAATACAGATGCTAGTGAAATGTGAACTGGAGGAAAACAGTTTGGCCATTTCTTTAAAAATTAAACATACACTTCCCATTATAACTCTGGTTATTTACACAGGTGAAATAAAAGCATATATCCACAGAAAGACATGTACACAAATGTTCATAGCAGGTTTATTTCTAATAGCCTAGACCTGGAAACAATCCAAATGTCCATCAACAGGTAAATATATAAATAAATTGTAGTCTATCCATGCAATGGACTACTACTCTGCAATAAAAAAAGAACAAAATACTGACACAGGCAACAACACACATGAATCTCAATATAATAATGCTGAATGAAATAAGTCTGATAAGAGTAAAGTACAAAACAACCTACATGGTAAGTGAAAGTAGATGGGTCACCACCTGAGAACTGGGGCAGAAGGGAAGAAGGGAGAGATGAATTAAAAAGGGGGCAGGAGGAAACTTTTGGGGATAACAGACACATTCATCACCTTGACTGTGGTGATAGTTTCATGGGAATACACACATATCACAACTCACCAAATTGTATGCTTCAATATGTCAGTTTACTATACGTCAATAGTACCTCAAAGCTTTTTTTTTAAGGTGGCTGGGGAAAAAATGACAGCATAAAGGCTAAAAAGATGAAGCACAAACAGGGATAAAATAATCATAGCATATATAACCAACACAAGATTAGGGGTAGAAAAAGGGATGGGATTATATAAAGAACTCCTACAAGTCAATAAGAAAAAGACAATTTATCTAAAATTGGTTTAAAAAAAATGAACAGACATTTCACAAAGGAAAAAACATGAATGACCTATCTACATGAAAGGATGCTCAACTTCATTCAGAATCACAGATGTACAAATTAAAACCTCAAGATACCACATCATACTCATCAGATCGCTAAAAACGAAATACAGTACACCACCAAGGTGTTAGCAACCATGATCAGCCCTGGGAATGATCAGCTGCTGCTGAAAGCAAAACATACTGGACAACCACACTGAAAAACAGTTTGGCATTACCAAGGAAAGCTGATTATGAGTGTTCTGTGACCCTGTGTTATGACCCAAATGTGTTCAGCAATACACATATTCAAAAACATTCACAGCAGCATTATTTGTAAAAATAAAAAACTGGAAATAACTCAAACGTCCAACGATTGAATGGATGAATTGTGGCTTATTCACAAAATGAAATACTACTCAACAGTGAACATAAACTAAGGCCACAGTTATGCGCGACTTAATGCCATTTCAGTAGAGGATAGGCTGCATATACAAAGAGGGTCCCCTAAGATTCTAATGGAGCTGAGAGATTCTGATCACTAATGATGTGTGTTACATTTTGCCTGCAGTATTCAGTACAGTCACAGGCTGCACAGGTTTGTAGCCTAGGAGCAACAGGCTCTACCATATAGCCTAAGTGTGTAGTAGGCACTGCCATTTGGGTTTGTGTAAGTACACTCTAGGATGTTTATACAATGATGAAATCATCTAACAACACGTTTCTCACTACCCTGGCATTAAGTGACATGACCGTAAATGCTTCAACATACATGAATTTCAAAAACAAGGCTGAGCAAAAGATTTGATTCACAGAACACATATTGTATAATTCCATTTCTACTAAGTTCAAAAACAGGTAAAAGTAAACAATATGTTAAGTGGTATATATAAAGAAAAGAAAGACTTATACAAAATTCAGAAGGGCAGTTAAGTTTTGGTGGTGGTAGGAAGGAGCACAAAGACTTCCAAGTTGCTGCCACTGTTCCATTGAAACTGGTGCCATGGACACAGACATTCATTTTATCATTTAATCAGAACATACACCTTTTCCATACTTCTACATATACAATATTCTTCACAACAAAAGTTTTAAAACTGGGCAAGACCCTGTCTCTACAAAATAAAGTTTTAAAACTAAAAAGGGGACATCATGGGGAAACACGACAGTAATAGGAAGGGACAGACTGGGTCTGGTGGTTCAGAGAGGGATCCTCCCTGTGGCAGGGAGGGCACAAGTGATGAAACCAGCCAGGGAAGGAAAGTGTCACTGCACCTAGGAGCCCAGGAGAGGAGCATATCAAGCCCGGAGAGTTAGGGGACAGCAATTAGGCCAGGAGGGCTGGAGAAGAGGGACCCAGGGGAGAGCATGCAGTCATACAGGGCACTGTGAGGACTCTGGTTCTGCTGCAACAAGGGTCCTGAGCACGGCGGCATGATCACTCTCTGCCACACTGAGGGCAGAAGAAAATGTGTCAAGAGCAAGAGGTAGAGGACCCAGCTGGATTCTAGGAAAGAATCTAGGCTAGAGGTGAGAGGCGCTTGGACCAGCAGGGAGCAGCGAGTGAAGGTTGGGATGAAGTCTGAAGGAAGGACACCAGATTACACATGGCTATAAAAGAAAGTGAGGTGTTAAGGACATTCTAAGGATTTTAGCCCAACAATTGGAAGAACAAGGCTGCTGTAAGTGCAGAGGGGGAAGGTTGTGTGAACAATGACAGTGGAAAACGCAGGAGCTCAGTTTTAGAGCTCAGTTTCGTACACGTAGGTTTTGGGTTCTAATCCTATCTAATAGGAATTAAATCCTATCTAATAGGAATTAGATACTGTACTGGGTTAGTGTCCCCTGAAAATTCAGGTACACCCAGTCTCTGTGACTGTAACCTTATTTGGACCAGACTGGATCTTTGAAGATGTAATTGAGTTAAAATGAAGTCATATCAATTAGGTGGGCCCTAAACCGAATTACTGGTGGTCTTGTAAGAGAGAATATGGGCACCAATGCACACAGCGGGAAGATGGCTATGTGAAGATGGAGGCAGAGGATGGAATTACACTACCTCAAGCAAGAGAACACCAATAAATGCCAAGGAAAACCACCAACCACCATTAGCTGGAAGAGGCAACTAAGGGTTCTTCCCTCGAGCCCTCAAGAGGAAGAATGACCCCATCAACACCTTTATTTCAGATGTCTGGCCTCCAGAACTATGAAAGAATAAATTTCTGTTATGCTAAGCCCTCTATGGGTAGCACTTTGTATGGCAGCCCACTTCTACCTGGGTCTATCTCTGATACTCCTAGGAAAGGCTGGATGATGAATAAAAACAGGACATCAAGACAAGACAGCAGTTTAGAACAATTGAGTTCTTTCCCAGCTCTCCTTTTCCCGTTTGTGAATCTAGGCAAAATCATCTTGTCTGTTGCTCAATTCCACAAAATCTGTAAAATTAGGGGGCCTAAACAGAATCATAGCCAAGGTCCCACCACCTCTAAATTTCTGCAGTTCTATGACTATTACCAAATACAATAAAGTGGGCCTGAACATCTATCCAAATCTATCTAAACCCCTTCTATGTACAGATTGATTCTGTCAAGTCCACCTTTATACTAGAATGTGCTACCTTAAAATACGTTATGAGGACAAACCAGATGTTAAGATACACAAAAAATAAACACTAAATTTTATCACATTATTAAGATACGGGAAAAACAAAGACCCCTCAATAACATACTGTATTCATCTTCTGTCACTGCTGTAACACAAACTACCACAAATTCAGTGATTTAAAACAACATTCATTGATGATCTCAGAGTTTCCAAGTGTCAGAAGTCTGGACACAGCATGGGCCAGCTAGTTCTCCGCTCAGTCTCACCAGGGCTGCCACTCCAAGTTCATTGAGGTTGCTGACAGAATTCAGTTCCACAGGGCTGTTGGCCTGGGGTCATTCTCAGCTTCTTGAGGCCGCCCACCTTCCTCAGCTCATGGCTCCTTTCATCTTCACAGCCAGCCACAGAAGGTAGAGATCCTGTCATATGTTGAATCCCTCTGACCACCCCCATCCTGCCTTCATTGCCTGCTTTTGAGCCTTATGTTATTGGATCCTCCAGGGTAATCCAGAATAATCTCCCTCTCTTTAGATCAGCTGATTAGTAACCTTACTTACATCTCCAAAGGCCCTCCACCGCAGTACTAGAAAGTGCTTGAATAACTAGGGCATGGGAATATTAGGGAGGTATGTTTAGAGTTCTACCTTCCACACATAGTCCAAACTTTCATGTTAACATGTGAAAACACACAATACACTTCTGTGACAAACCTTTGGAAATCAACTATTATTTAGGTTTTATTACTGCAAACTAATTGACAATTGAAATAACAGATGAAGCTTTTGTCAGGACAGTAAAAGGGAGAACACATCTTTGCTAATGCAAATATCCTTAGAAAATACAAGTTCAACAACACAAAGACTGGCCTGAAGCAGCAGCCTGAACTTAATTTCCTATGCAGGGGTTTAATGATTTTCTTCTCAGTAAAAATGAGAAAATGGCTGCTCACAGTCTAGCCTCATCCTAGAAACAGCACTAAAATAAAACTAAAACAGAGACACAAACACAAACCAGGACACCAAGAAATGGTAGGTGTTTACACATTTGACCCACCAACCAGGTTTCCCACGAGGACACAGAAGTTAACAGTTTCCCATATCCAATCCTCTGTTCTAGTATGAACGTTGTCAGAATCAAAATGGAGTCACTTTCGTCAAACCCTGACAACACGGAGGGAGGTCAAGATGAAGACAGAAAAATCAGCCAGGTGTAGCGGCACGTGCCTGTAGTCTCAGCTACTCAGGAGGATTAAGTGAGAGGATAGCTTGAGCCCAGGATGTCAAGGCTTGCAATGAGCTGTCGTTGTGCCACTGCACTCCAGCCTGGGCGACAGAGTAAGACCCTGTCTCAAAAAAAAAAAAAAAAAAAAAAAAAAAAAAAAAAAAATTATTTGCCAAAATATGCTTAATTTTTATTGCTAAAAAATGCTAACAATCATTTGCGCCTTCAGCAAATCATAATCTTTTTGCCGGTGCAGTCTTGCCCAGATATTGATGGCTGCTGACTGATCAGGGTGGTAGTTGCTGAAGGCAGGAGTGGCTGTGGTAGTTTCTGAAAATAAGACAATTAAGTTTGCCACAGGGACTGACTCTTTCACCAACGATTGCTCTGTAGTCTGTGATGTTGTCTGACAGCATTTTACCCATAGTGGAACTTCACTCAATATTGGAGTCAATACCCTCAAACCCTGCCGCTGCTTTATCAACTAAGTTAATGGAATAGTCTCAATCTTTTCTTGTCATTTCAACAATGTTCGCAGCATTTTCACCAGGAGTAGATTCCATCTCAAGAATCACTTCTTTGCTCATCTATAAGACTCAAATCCCCATCTGTTCAAGTTTGATCATGAGATTGTAGCAACTGAGTGACATCTTCATGCTCCACCTCTAACTGCAGTTCCCTTGCTATTTCCACCACATCTGTAGTTGCTTCCTCTCCTTAAAGTCATCCATGAGCATTGAAATCAACTTTTTCAAACGCCTGTTGTTGATACGGTGACCTCCCATGAATCACAGATGTTCTTAATGCCATCTAGAATAATAAATCCTTTCCAGAAGGCTTTTGATTTTCTTTGCCCAGATCCATCAAAGAAATCAACTTTCACGGCAGCTATGGCCTTATGAAATGTATTTGTTAAATAAAAGTCAAAATTGTTCCTGGATCCATGGGCTGCAGAATGGGTGTTGTGTTAGGCATAAAAACATTTATCTCCTTATACATCTCCATCAGAGCTCTTGAGGGACCAGGTGCACTGTCAGCAACAATATTTTGAAAATAATCTTTTTTTTCCTGAGCAGTAGGTCTCAACAGTGGGCTTATATTCAGTAAACCATGCTGTACACAGATGTGCTGTCATCCAGGCTGTTGTACCATCTCTAGAGCTCACAGTAGATTTAGCATAATTTTTAAGGGCCCTAAGATTTTCTGAATGATAAATGAGCACTGGCTTCAACTCAAAGTCAACTTAAAGTGACCGACATTAGCCCCTAACAAGAGTCAGCCTGTCCTTTGAAGCCAGTCACTGACTTCTCTCTAGCTGTTTAAGTTGTATATGGCATCTCTCTTCCCAATACCGCATAGGCTATTTTACGTACCTTGTAAATCTATTGCTTAATTTAGGAGCCACTTTCACCTTGATCTTAGCTAGATCATCTGGAGAACTTGCTGCTTCACCTTGTGCTTTTATGTTATGGAGACAGGTTATTTACTTCAATCTCATGAACCAACCTCTACAAGCTTCCAATTTTTCTTCTGCAGCTTCCTCACTGCTCTCAGCCTTCATAAAACTGAAGAGTTAGGGCCTTGCTCTGGATTAGGCTTTGGCTTAAGGGAATGTTATGAGTGGTTTGATCTTCTATCCAAACCACTAAAACTTTCTTCATATAAGCAGTAAGGCTTTTTCACTTTATCATTCATTGTGTTCAACAGAGCAGCACTTTTAATTTCCTTCAAGAACTTTTCCTTTGCATTCACAACTTGGCTAACTGGGGCAAGAGACCCAGCTTTCAACCTATCTTGACTTTCAACATTCTTTCCTCACTAAACTTAATCATTTCTAGCTTTTGATTTCAAGTGGGTGGAGTGCAACTCTTCACTTGTACACTTCAGCCCACTGTACCGTTATTATTGGCCTATTCAATATTGTTTTGTCTCAGGGAAGAGAGAGGCCAGGAGAGAGATGGGGAGAGAGAGATGGGGAAACAGCCACTCAGTGAAGCACACATAACATTTATTAGGACTACCATCTTTTATGGGCATGGTTCGTGATGCCCCAAAATAATTACAATAGTAACATCAAAGATTACTGATCATAGATCACCGTAATAGATTAAAATGTGACACAGAGACACGAAGTGCGCAAAAATGGTGCCAACAGACTTGCTCCCATGCAGGGTTGCTTGTAAAAAAAACTTGTAAACTTGTAAAATACGCAAGATCTGCGAAGTGAAGCTCAATAAAGCAAAGCGCGTGGGAAAGTGAGTGTGCCTTTAAGTTCTGCTCTAGCAGACACTAGGTGGCGAGCGTTATTTGAACTTTTACAGCAGGCCGCGTATCTGCTGCTGTACATCCATGGATTCGACCAACCAGAAATACAAAATATTTGAAAAAAATAACGATTTAAAAATACAAGTAAAAAAAATCTGTATAACTGCGCAGCATTTACACTGCATTAGGTACAAGAAGTAAACCTTGAGATGATTTAAAAGTTATGAGAGGCTATGCATACATTAAACGCAAATACCACGCCACTTTATAGTAGGGACTTGAGCATCCGTATCTGCAGGTGGGCCTGGAACCAATCCCCTCCAGATACCAAGGGATGAATGACCATACGTGAGTGAACCTGCATTTGCAATGTTTTTGTTTGCTTAAGCCAAACATCAACTCTCACTGTGCAGTGTCACCAATACAGCTATACGAAATCAAGCTACATGTATATTCACCACTTATTTTTGTTTTATCACATTTATTATTTTAGCTTATTTTTAACTTTCTTCCAAAATTACCCTCAATCTAATTACAAAAGCAGCGGCTAACTTTATTAAGAGTTTTACACATCAGGTTTTTTGCTAAGCACTTCACCTGCAGTATCAACTTTAACCTTTTAAGATAAAGAAACTGCAGAGACTGCGAGAGAGGAACAAGGTCAAAGAGCTAAGGAGTAGAGAGGCCGGGTCTGAATTCAGGCCCTGCTCTCAGTCGGCTACTATCTTGTCTCCGCCGGCGAGTCAGGTTTCTGGCGCTTTCAACACAATGGCCTTCCAAGACTTCTCGCAGCAGTTCCTCCGAGCGGGAATTCGGCGTCGAACGATGGAATGCCCAGTGCTCCTAGGTTCTCATTTCTCCCTTCGCTCTCCTCAGACATTAGAAATACCTAATGTACCGGGTAGGAAAGCACTCATGAGGTTTTCTCAACACTACCTAGGAGCAGTGACAGGTGGCACTGTTCAAAAGCCCTTTTCCTTCATTAGCGTGAAAGCCAAACTCCGACCTTCCACCTAAAGCTCCACCAACGATCTTTCCCCTTCTAACGCATACACTTTCCCCCGCTAATTCCTCAGCAGCAATTCAGGCCGTCTTCCCCAAGCTCTCACTGCACGTTCTCAAGGCTGCCAAGAAAAGAATTAACAGAAAAGAGGGGGGAAAAAGGCCCGCAAAGACTCAACCGTGTGTGCTCTCAACTAACACGGCGCCGGCGCCGCCTTTACTGACGCTGGGAAGGCTTCTCCTCACTTCACGCGTGAGGGCGGGCAGCGGGCGCAGAGAGCGGCGCTCCGCGGGACCCACAGCGGGGCTCGCGGTGGAGGCCCCGGGCCCGGCTCCCCCGCCAGGCTCCCTGCCCCAGCCCCGCCGGACGACGTGGGCCCGGGAGCAGGAATGCGGGACGCTGCTGACCGCCCAGGTCCCCGAACTCACGTTTGTACTCGGCCATCAGCCTCTTCAGCGCCGTCCCCGCCATGGCCCCGCAACAGCTGCGCTGAACGACCTCGCCTCAGCCGCGCGCGTCCCTCCTGCCCCGACACCGGGGGCTGCTTCCGGGTCACCGTCACGGGCCCAGGAACTCTTCCGGGGCGTGGTGCGTAGCGCGCGTGCGCAATCGTCGAGGCGCGCTGTCGGGGCGGTGGGAGTTCAACGGGCGGCAGCGGGTTACGGTTTTCTCGGCTCTTGCCCCGGCCTTAGTCGCTCTGCGTGGTTGGTTCCGGTCCCGGCACTTCCAGAGGCCTCAGGGTCCTGGTCTTATAGAGACTTCCTGAACGGTGGCGCCTGTTCTAGTGTGTGCGCTGCCGAAGGGCGGGAGGACGGCGTTTGTAGGGGGGAGGATGGAGGTTGGGGAGGGAGGGCGGAGACGAGATGGAGGTCGCGGGGCGGTGGGGGACTGCGAACAAGGCGCATGAGGCGCGGGGTCCGCACTTAACGTTCCAACCGCCCGCGGCCGGCCGGGTTTCAGGTTTGAAAAAGTGGTAAGGTTGGCTGTCCTGGCGCGTTTTCTCCACGTGTTGTGCGGCTCCGCTGGAGTTCGGGTCCAGCACCTTCTACTCCGCGGGAGACAGCCGCCGGCTCCGCTGGGCAGCCTCGACCCCAGGGCACCCCCGGGAGGGAGGGCGCGGTTCAGGTCCCTGCCCGAGCCCCTGGGGTGCTGAGAGACTCCCCAGTGACCGGCGTGGGCTCCCGGCCTCTCCACAGTTGAGGATCCTGTAAGGAGCGAGCCATTTTCCCATAATGGCTGTACTGAGTGGGTGTGCTTTCCCGATTGACCCGCTGTGAATAGGTGAGCGATTTACTCACTTCACAGTGAGTGCTTCGTGGCTGTCCAGTGCAAGGATGTATATACACACACACCTTTGCAAAAAAAAGTTTGCATCTCTTGCCTGGCTGTTTGTTGCAATAACCTCTTCATCTGTCTTTTCCTTTCCAGCATTGCAGATGATCCCTGTAAAAGAAGTCTGATCACATTCACACGCTGCTCTGCCTTGGGCCACCCCGCCTTCCTCCCAGACCCTCCCTCCCTCTCACTCCACTCCAGCTGCCCTGGCCTAGTTCAGAGTCCCTGACTTTTCCCACCCCAGAAACACTTCTGGCGGCTCTTGTCCCCGACTCTTCCCACCCTCTTTCAGTCTTTGCTCAAATGTTGCGTCTTCAGTGTGGCCTAGACCGTCACCACCCGGCCTTCACCGCATACCTTTTTCTCTGCAACTCCTACCCAACACACCGTACTGTAGAACTTACTAGCATGCTATACATTTATTACCCTTATCTGTTGCTTCTAACCAAAACCGTGTTCCATGAGAGCCAAGGGTCTCTGCCTACCTCTGTCTTGTTTCTGGGGCAGCCTCTGTACCTGGACACCATATACTCTTAATACGGATTTGTCAAATCAAATCTTTTCAAATGACCACCAGTGCTTTATAAAATTGACATCGTTCGGCTGGGCGCAGTGGCTCAAGCCTGTAATCCCAGCACTTTGGGAGGCCGAGACGGGTGGATCACGAGGTCAGGAGATCGAGACCATCCTGGCTAACACCATGAAACCCCGTCTCTACTAAAAAATACAAAAAACTAGCCGGGCGAGGTGGCGGGCGCCTGTAGTCCCAGCTACTCGGGAGGCTGAGGCAGGAGAATGGCGTAAATCCGGGAGGCGGAGCTTGCAGTGAGCTGAGATCCAGCCACTGCGCTCCAGCCTGGGCGACAGAGCGAGACTCCGTCTCAAAAAACAAACAAAAAAAAAATTGACATCGTTCTTTGAGACTGTTTCAGAGAGTAATTTGTGCAAATGCAATGTGCAAAAAGTCACAATGGAGGTGTTTCCTCCCCCATTCAAGAGCTGCTCTCTCTGTAATCAGACAGCACCCCACACCCCAAGGCGTTTCTGTCCAGTGCTACTAAAGGAAAGCATCTCCCCTTTTCCAGTTATGGGAAATATGGGCAATAAAGCATTACTGTCAATGCTGTGATGCTCACTATAACATCATATGTGTGATATTTTCATAATTTTATCAATCTTCTCCAGACATCTCACTGTAGAACACTGTATGTTCTCCAATTACTATTTTTCAGAAATGTGGTTTACAGCTTCTATCAGGATTAACTTCGGCTTCAAGTGACAAAAGTCCAAAACATGGGTTGCCGAAATAAGATGGCAGTCTCTCCCCTCAGCAGGGCTGTTACACCACCTTATCTGCAGAGAACCAGGCTGTCTGCAACATTTCTTTTCATGGTCAGCGCTCATTTCCTTATGTGAAATTCAAGTTTAGCTGGGCATCCTGTATTTTAATCGGCTAACTCGTGCAACTCTCAACTTGGATCAAGTGGCACTGGAGTCCCAGGGGTTCTGAGCAGCCAGTGTGTAATACTGCATGGCAGCACACCCTAGAGAGGCCAACTCTACAGAATAAAATTAATGCCTTCTATCTTTAGCAACTAAAGTTCTGAAATATAAAAAGGACCTCACAGCTTAACCCATGTTACACGGTGGGGCTTTCCCATGAACATCACGCGTTTCCAGCTGGGCACTCCTGCAGCATGGCTAAGATGACAAGTTTCCTGGGAGTGGGGGTTCCTGGGATGTGAACCTTTCAGTGCAAAAACGAGAAGTTCCAGTTGGAACCCCAGGCATAGATACCACGATAAATAGGGGCTCTCTCCTCCAGGAGCATCCATTTAACCCAAAGATTCAGTTTCTCATAATGTTCTTGAAACTAGTAATGCCAACAAATCTATTTTTCCAAATGCACAATTCGCATAAATCTCAGAGAAAAGACAACCTCAAGAACATGCCTTTGCTGGGCGCCGTGGCTCACGCCTGTAATCTCAACTACTTGAGAGGCTGAGGCAGGAGGATCACTTGAGGCCAGGAGTCTGAGATCAGCTTGGGCAACTAGTTTATAGTTTGGATTTGTGTCCATGCCCAAACCTTATGGTTGAATTGTAATCCCCAGTGTTGGAGGAGGGGCGTGGTAGGAGGTGATTGGGTCATGGGGGCAGATTTTCCCCCTGCTGTTGTTACGGTGAGTTCTCACAAGATCTGCTTGTTTAAAGTGTGTGGCATCTCCCTCCTGCTCCAACCATGTAAGACGTGCCTCCTTCCTCTTCTGCCATGAGTTTCCGGAGGCCTCCCTAGCCATGCTTCCTGTACAGCCTACAGAACTATGAGTCAATTAAACCTTTTTTTAATAAATTACCACAGTCTCAGGCAGTTCTTCATAATAATGTGATGATGCACTAATACAGCAATATAGTGAGACCCCCATCTCTAAAAATGTTTAAAAACATCCTGCTGGTTCTTCTGCTGTGAGGTGTTGTGGATGGAAGTTCAAGCAGCACTGCCCTAATACATCCACATATGCTCCTGGCCATTATTCTCATCTAACCTATGGTGCCTGAGACACATCCCTTTCCTCATGGATTTTGGCAGCCCCTTCGCCTCAGGCTGCCTAGGGAATCTGGTGGATGTCCCCGTCTCTGTAGTGTACCTTAATCTGTGCACTCTTCCTGGTGCAAGTGAATCACGTATTCCATCTCCACAGATGCCCATCTTTCTTCACCTTGGGTTCACTCAACTGATGGACTAAAACAGCTCATTTTCAACCTGGGTTTTGTTACACCATTGCATATTGGAAAATTCTTAAAAGCCAAATCAATGTCAGTTCCATTTCAAAGCAGATAGGTAAGTTGTCCATGGCAGAAGGAAAGCTGACTTACATTCAAACACCAGAAAACGAGAGATGTCCTAGACTAACACCCAAGCTCATCTGCCTCTAAAATCCACCCTTTCTTTACATATGAAACCCAGGAGAGGAAGGGTAACCTGTCACAGTGATGGTGGCTCAGACAGCTGTCAGCCAGGAGGTCTCTGAGGAGAGGCTACATCCCTCAGCAGGAAAAAGGCTGGACGAGCATTGTTGATGTGCCGGGGAGGGGAAATGAGCCGCTGGGTGAATACTAACCTTCCAGCGGCTAGGTTTTCAATCAAAGTTTCTCCATGCAGTGGCCACGCGGAATGGTCAAACATTGAACTGTACCGGTACGCCCCAACCTTCAAATGCAGTGTTTAGTAGAAGCCAAGAGACAGAATACCAAACTATATTTACTGTTTACAGTAGTAAAGGACAACAAATAATGTACAAATTGGTGAATAAACACAACAGAACCAACAAACATCCCACCCGAGCCCATACAGCAAACAGGAAATGAGAACATTTCAGCAAGATTTCAAGCAAGCAAGAGATAATGGGTGGTTGTTCAGGTGACTATGAAAAGGCAGAGAATGGCCACCAAGCAGCAATGGAGCCTCAGGGAAGGACGGTAGGCAGAACTATGAAAATGTTTAATTGGTATAGATCCCAAAATATTTCACAGAACTGAAATCACCAGACTAATGCATAAATTCAATACATATTTGGAAAGCAGCACGGCACAAACCCACGAGAAGAACATGAAGTCATCATTCCATGGGTTCATTTGTAACCACACTTGGAAGTAGCTCTTTTACACGACAACGTAACTGCAAATTCGGCAATACTTAATCTTACTTTTTTATGTATAGACCATAATTATTCATCAGAAGCAAATACTGGAAGAAATCTGAGGCCACAACACCATTACCAAATGAGAAATATGGGAATTTCTTCAATATTAAGAGAAAGAGAAAAGCCAATTTTGGTTGTGCCAATCCTTGCTTGTGTACCAACGCCAGGTACTGAGCAGGGAGTGGGGTGGGAGGGGTGGCAGGGGGGTGGGTCCTGGGCCTCAGACCCCGAGATTACATGCTTGAGGGCCAGAGAGCACGTGGGGTCAAATTACCAAAGGACCCAGTTATTTTTTAACCTTTGAAGAAGCATTCCAGTATTTTCCCTTCAACTTTTCCATATACTGACAAAGCATACATTTGCAATATTTAGCATTTTAATCACCTGTGCCTATAACAGCAAGTGACAGTCTATCCTCCCTACCCACCTTGCCCCCGTTACCTGTCCAGGAGCCGCACCCCCACTGCGGGAAGCATCAATTCTCTGTGTGACTGGAGTGAGCGGGGGAGAGGCAGCAACTCAGGAGTCAAATCCCTGGCCAGACTAAAAGCGAACATTCAGGCTATAATTCTGGGGTTAAAAAATGTTTTAGGTGGGGGGAAAAACACAAATGAATACACAAAAAAACCCAAAATACCTTGCAACTCATTTTACCTGAACAAAAATAACAATTCTGATTGGCCCAATTTAAGTTACAGATTCATCCCTGCAGATATAGTTTCGAGTTGCACTTGAAGTACATCAGAGAGAGGAAAATCATTGTGGTGAATGTCCTCGAGTTTCCGCAGACGCCTTTGTGGTCGGCATGGTCATGTGCTCACCATTCAACAGCAATGCAAGGACGGACGGCCCGAGCTGGGGACAGGCCCTCTAGAAACCACGCCCTGCCAGGCTGCTCTCCGGCGCACCTCCTGTCTGCTGCTGGAACACGTCGATGGTGTCCTCGTCCTCCATCTCCAGCTGTCAGGGTTGTCACAGCAGGCACACCGAGAGAGAGGGGAGCTTGTTAGTTTTCATCAGAGAGTGGGAAGATCCCCCCTGGCATGAGTGTTCCCTGACACTAGCGACATCACCTGATCCCACCTTGGCTCCTGTCCGTCCCCTCACTGCAGCTCAGCACGCATGGAAGAGGCATTGCTATGTGCTCACCACAGCCGTTACGGTTCAGCAAGCTTCCCCTAACAAAACTCACAAAAGCAGATTCACAGCTAAAATGTTAACTGAGAAAAACTGAGTCTAGAAGATAAACTGAAATGTCTAAAATTCTTACTGAAAAATTACACAAAATCAGATTCTACTTAAGAACATCTGATTAGCAGCACTGAGTCCTAGGACCCGCGGAAGCCATGCGCTTTATACCAAGTGCGGGGGACCATGCCATGAAAGCCAAAGCCCCCAGCTCACAGAAGGGCCCATCAAGTGAGGGTCCACGGCTGGCTTCTCCTGCCCCTCCCCGTTCAAAGCCCAGGCAAGGTGGTGAAACACCCTTGCTCACTTCTCTCCTCCCGACACAGTGGGCGCAAAACACCCACCCTGATCATCTTTCATCCTCTGAGCAAGAGGAAGCTTCTGCCAGTTCCTATAGAGACTCAACAAGGCTGGAAGCAGCCATGCTCCCAAATGGAAAGAAGTCCCATCGGGGCTGTCGGCCACCCTCACCCTGCCACCGACACTACCGGCCGGAGGGAGAGTCCCCAGGCAGGGCTCCCTCTGCCTCTTGGTCCACCTGTCCACAGCCTGCCCCCTGACTCCCAGTCAAGTCCTGGAGACTCCACAAGGCCCTCCCCGCTCAGCTGCTCTCAGCAGCCTCTCCCTGGTGAACACTCCCAGAGCTGCCACTTCTTAACAGTGTGTAGATTTCGTAAAGTAGCTAGAAATGGATACTTATTGCAAAGATGTTTTCAATATTTATTAAATACTGAATATTAAATGTTTAAAATACTAAATGTTTTGCAAAAATATTTCCACATAAACATTCCAGTGGATTCTCACAACTTTGAAAGGGAGAAAAAAAGCTCCATTTACAGACAGACAAAACTGAGCCTCCACAGGATGAAGTGACTCTTGGTCACAGGGCCATCAGCTGACAAATGACAAGAGCTGCAACTTGAACCAAGTTTTTTAAAAAAGTCTGTTTCGGCCAGGCACAGTGGCTCATGCCTGTAATCCCAGCACTTTGGGAGGCCGAGGTGGGCGAGGTCAGGAAATCAAGACCATCCTGGCTAACATGGTGAAACCCCGTCTCTACTAAAAGTACAAAAAAATTAGCCGGGCGCAGTGGCGGGCACCTGTAGTCCTAGCTACTCGGGAGGCTGAGGCAGGAGAATGGCGTGAACCAAGGAGGCAGAGCCTGCAGTGAGCCAAGTTCGCGCCACTGCACTCCAGCCTGGATGACAGAGCGAGACTCCATCTCAAAAAAAAAAAGTCTGTTTCCAAGTCCAAAGCTCTTTCCACGACACTATGATGCCCTGCAATGTGATATATGAAATCTCATTCATTTCGGCATGTGACAGGTACATGAGAGAAGCAACCTGTGCAGATGGATGATCAGGTGTGATGGCACATTCTGCCCACCCACGTCACTTGTGCAAGTTACTTAAAGGGCACAAGAATCCAGTCGGCCCCTGAGCTGCACACGGGCTACAACTGCAAGTGTCCAGAGGATGGGCAGGAAGGGGCCACTGAGTGGTCCTCACACCCCCGCTTCCCTTACAGTGAGGACGGGCCCAGCACTCACTCCATCTCCAAACAGCAAGAATGATGTCTGGGGCTGGGCGCAGTGGCTCAAGCCTGTAATCCCAGCACTTTGGGAGGCCAAGACGGGCGGATCACGAGGTCAGTAGATTGAGACCATCCTGGCTAACCCAGTGAAACCCCGTCCCTACTAAAAAATACAAAAAAAAACTAGCCAGGCAAGGTGGCGGGCGCCTGTAGTCCCAGCTACTGGGGAGGCTGAGGCAGGAGAATGGCATGAACCCAGGAGGTGGAGCTTGCAGTGAGCCAAGATCCAGCCACTGCACTCCAGCCTGGGCGACAGAACGAGACTCCATCTCAAAAAAAAAAAAAAAAAAAAAAAAAAAAAAAAAAAGAATGATGTCTGCAAAGCAGTTTTCTCATTTGAAAATTTAAATCTAAAATTTGAAAAATAAATAATCTAATAATATCATTAAGGAAAAAAAGGAAGACATTCTGTATGACCTCCCATCTACGATTCTCAAATAAGCATATCCCAAATGGCAGTTACCCAATGCAAATCGGAAGTCACCCTGGAACCACGCAAAGCCAGCTCCATACCTGTGCTGGAGTGTCGGTTTCATTAATTGGCTGCCCGTCAAACCTGAATCTAATCTGTCTCATTGACAAACCCTGAAAAGGAAAAGCAGTCGCCATTAAACATGTCCAGATATAGCTTAATTCAAAAATCAAATATTTTAATCCAAGTATCAGCATTCTGATATGCAGATTTATGATCCAGTTCAGTATTAAAAACTCACCAGTGGGCCTACAATCTCTTTCACGCAGTGCCTGACACCACTGCTTTCAGAACCCACTTTTCTACCATCTTCTCTCTGATGGGCTAAAACAGCTCATTTTCAACCCGGGTTTTGTTACACCACTGTATACTGGGAACTTCTTAAAGCCAACTCAGTGTCAGTTCAGTTTCAAAGCAGATAGCTAAGTTGTCCATGGCAGAAGGAAAGCAGACTTAATATTCAAACACGAGAAAACAAGAGATATCCTAGACTAACATCCAAACTCATCTGCCTCTAAAATCCACTTTCTTAACATACGAAACCCAGGTGAGGAAAGGTAACCTGTCACAGTGATGCTGGCTCAGACAGCTGTCAGCCAGGAGGTCTCTGAAGAGAGGATGCATCCCTCAGCAGGAAAAAAGCTGGACTAGCACTGGTGATGTGCCAGGGGAGGGCAAGTGAGCCACCGGGTGAATACTCATCTTCCAGCGGCTAGCTTTTCAATCAAAGTTTCTCAGTGCAGTGGCTGTGTGAAATGGTCAGTTCAAACACTGAATCTTCTCTGTCCTGGTGCCCTGACCTGTCCTGGGTCATCCCTCCCATTTCCTTCCAGAAGCGGAGTAGAAATTCTACAATGCTGGCACCACCACCTTCCCCCTTTACAAAGTTCTCAGCAAGGAACAGGTTGTGTGCCAATGAGGGACAGATAAGAAGGCTGCGTGAGGCCAGGGAGCAGTCACCACCATGACTTTGGCCTTGTGGAGGGCAGCAGGAAAGAGAGCACACAGCCTTTCTGTGTCCTGAGGGAATGGAGAAACGTGGTCGGGGCAGAAACATTTCCTCAACAAGCAGTTCTGATTTAACTGAAACAGGACAGATGGGCTTAAAACGTGCATCTCTGCTCCCTCCTGAAACCCCACTGAAATGACGTAAATGAGAAAGGCACAAACAGCAAGGACAAAGAAAATGGGAGCAGGGATGGGCAGAGATGTCAATGCTGGGCTGGGCCAGAGGCTACTGAAGCGTGGACACTGGTGGTCTGATGGACACTGGATTAGGATCCTGGGGCAGAGGGACTGGGCACAACCCAGCCTGTGTGGCAGGCAGCTGATTCTGAACAGCTGCCTGGAAGTTCACATGCAGACTTCCAGCAGGACCCCCACAACCCTGTGCCTCTCACGGCAGCACACAGGAGGTCTGCTTTCTGAAGAGGTGGGTGCAGAGCTCCAGGTGTAGGACAAAAACAGGCCCATGGAAGCACATGCCCCCAGCGCTGCGCGCCAAGTCCCCTCTCCCCTCCAGATGTGCCCCCAGGAGGCTGGCCAGAGACTGGAGGACTCAACTCTCAAACTTAGCATCTGGGTGCTTCCAAAACCCACAATCCAGACAGGTCACCCCAGGGATACACAGCCATCCATGTACATGGCTTCTCAACAGCTTCTCAGTGCTCCATGCTTGCACAGAAGTCAGCCTGCATGACAGCAGCCAGGGTAAGGCTCACTGTGCAGCAGCCCAGAGAGGAGAGGAGGGGAGAAGCACAGAGGAGAACAGACAGGAAGGAGGCAGGAGAACGCTCCCAACACAGGCCCACACATGCACACACCCCCACACATACACACACATGCACAAAGACATGGACATACACACCACACACACCTACACTCACAATTCAAGATCTATGGGAAGTGAAAAATAATACTACCTTCAGAAAACAATCAATTGCTACTGAGGATGGGTATGGTGGCTCACACCTGTAATCCCAGCACTTTGGGAGACACAAGCAGGAGGATCACTTGAGCCCAGGAATTCGAGACCAACCTGGACCACATAGGGAGACCCCATCTCCACAAAATAAAAAAATTAGCCAGGTGTGGTGGCGTGTACCTGTAGTCCCACCTACTCGGGAGGCTGAGGTGTGTGGATCACTTGAGCCCCGGGGTCAAGGCTGCAGTGAACCATGATCACACCACTGTGCTCCAGCTTAGGGGACAGAACGAGACCGTCTCAAAAAAATAAATAAATAAACTGCTTTTGAGAAAAAAAGGACGCTCAAAGAACAGAAAGAGAAAAGAACTTTTGGAAATTAAAAATCACGACAGAGATGAGAATGTCCACAGAAAGTGGAAAGATAAAGTTGAAATGACCTCCTGGAAAGGAGACCAACAGCAATAATAAAGCCCAAAGCAAAATGGGAGAAAAATTATCAAATGTAAACTAGGACAATTAGCAGCAGGAGGAACAGGAACTCCAAAAAGAGGGACCAGAGTGTGGAGAAGGACACAAATTATCAAAGAACTAACATAGGGCATATTTCTTGAAGAAAAATAAATGTCCAGACCCATAAAGTACCCAGCAGCATGCGTGATAAAATCACCCGCCTCTGAGGCACATAAGGGACACTGGAATGCCAGAATATGGTCCCAGATACTTCCAGAGAAAAACTAAGTTACAAACAAAGCACAGAGCATCAGAATCCACTGAACTTCTCACTTTTTTTTTTTTTTTCCTTTGAGACAGGGTCTTGCTCTGTCACCCAGGCTGCCAGCAGTGATACGACCTCAGCTCCCTGCAGCCTCCACCTCCTGGGCTCAAACAATCCTGCCACCTCAGCCTCCTGAGTAGCTGGGACTACAGGCTTCCACCACCACACCTGGCTAATTTTTTTAATGTTTCGTAGAGACAGGGTCTCCCTGTGTTGCCCAGGCTGGTCTTGAACTCCTGACCTCAGATGATCCTCCCACATCAGCCTCCCAAAGTGCTGGGATTACAGGCATAAACTACCATGCCTGGTAAACTTTTCACTTTTAACACTGGGAGCTATTCTCATGGCTGATCTCTGAAAGAAAAAAAAAAAAAAAGTTTCAACCAAGAATACTGCGTGCAGCCACATACTGAAGTGTGAAGGTTTATAAAAGCAAAAGTCACGTTCAGCCATGCAGTGTCTCAAAGGCGCCACCCTTCTGTGCCTGTTCTGAGAAGACCCTGGAGGATGTACTCCACCACAAAACACAAAAGGGAGGAGGACTAATCCAGGAAACACCAAGAGAGAACCTCTAGGATTTGAACAGGGGGCCCTGGACCACGGCTGAGTAGCCAGCCTCACAAGCAGCAGTGCAGGTGGGGCAGGAGGGGAGCCCCGGAAGAGCAGGGGGAAGGGCAGAGCCCCCGCCACATGTACACGGCCCCACACACCTGCCATCCCGCAGCGCAGGGGAGAATGTGGCCACCAGCCCAGGCAGCACAAACTCCAACAAGGGCCAGGGTCCAGGACCAGGCAGAAGCTGGGTCACGGGGCCTGCATGGCGCCAGGCCACTCACTCTGCTGGGAAGACCGGAGCCTGCGTGTCTGGAAGCTCAGTCTCACCTTTCGCAGGTGAAAATAAGATCTGCCATCAGCAAACACGAAGAAAGGAAGTCAGAGGGTCTGCTTGTCAATGAAGAGTGCAAGGTGGTCGCCAGTGACTGCCCCTATGAGCAGGGTATCCAAAGTGGGAGGGAAAGAGGAGGAAATCTAACTGAAAATCTACAGGCAAAAGAGTAAAATAAAAGGGCAACAAGTTGCTGTATTTTCAGAGCAGCTGAAGAAAAGCAGCCTCTAGGTCCCACTCAGGCAAGCAGGGCTCCCTGGGGAAGAGCACCTGGCTGCAGGGCCGGGCCCCCGACACGCCAGACAGCAGCTGGCGGGCAAAGCCCATAGGAGTGGCTTAGAGAGGGACCCCCTGGCCCAGGGTGAGTCCTCCACAGCATTACCAAGAACAACAGACACACACACACACACCAAGTCACACACAGCAGCCAGAAGGCATCCACCCAGCTGGGCACTGCCAGTGAGGCAGCTCATTATCCTGAAACTGAGGAAGCAGGTGAACGAATCATGAGCTTTCTTGCCCCTCCTAACAAAATGGAAAACCACACTGCAGATGAGGGCAGTGTTTCTTCAGGGCCACGCCAGCTCATACGTGAGGACGGGGTGACAGCAGCATGGGGCACACGCCACCTGCAGCCCCAGAATGGCCAGATCTGAGCAGGGCCCCCAAGAGCCTTCAGCGTCACAGACTTCACAGATGTTAGTACCCCAGGGAGAACACAGCACCCTGGGCAGCCGCCTTATCAGGAAGAAAACCCCACCACATTTCTCCGAGCCTCTAGGTCCCTCCACCTCATAAAAGGCCATGGGGGACACAGTCAGCAAGCCCAGCCTAGGCCAGGTTTACAGCACAAGCCCCCGCCTGCCCATCCATGAAGAGGGCACCTCGAGCGGCTACATCTGGGTCCAGCCCCGACACTCGTGCTCTGGGGATGCCTGGCGCACACAGGAGCAGCGCGCACACGGGGAGGCCCCGTGGGGGAGCGAGGCGCCGCACCTGCCTCTCGCAGTACGCCTTCATCAGCTTGCTCAGTGGCGTGTGCCTCTTGATCTTGAACTGCACCACGGAGCCGTCCTGCCCGGCTACCTTCAGGTTGATGTGGTCGTTCTCTGTCTTCACGCCCTCCTGCAGAAGAAGACACCGGAGACTGGCCTCAAAACTGTATCTCAAAATAACCACAACTTGAAAGAGCAAGTCTTTAGGTAATTGTTGGCTTTCTAAAGTCATTAAAACCAACCTAATTCTTAAAATTCTCCAGCAATTCAGAGTCACTTGTGATGGTTTTATTTTTACACAGAATTTATTTTTAACTTCCACTTGTTAAGCATTCATGTGCAAAACAATGCAAGTCTACAGTCCTCTGACATTGTTAATTCAAAGAAAAAAACCTGTTTAATAAGTCTAGGGAAAAATCAGAGAAAATCCTTTTTTTTTTTTTTTTTTTTTTTTTTCTCTTAAAAAAAGATAAAAAAAAAGAGGGGGGGAGTTGTGGGGGGGCGTCTGATGAGAAAGAA
>NW_016809139.1:1298135-1301910 GCF_001698545.2 Rhinopithecus bieti | reverse complement strand
TTTGACACGGAGTCTCGCTCTGTCACCCAGGCTGGAGTGCAGTGGCCCGATCTCAGCTCACTGCAAGCTCCGCCTCCCAAGTTTACGCCATTCTCCTGCCTCAGCCTCCCGACTACATTAGCTGGGACTACAGGCACCCGCCACCTCGCCCGGCTAGTTTTTTGTATGTTTTAATAGAGATGGGGTTTCACCGTGTTAGCCAGGATGGTCTTGATCTCCTGACCTCGTGATCCGCCCGTCTCGGCCTCCCAAAGTGCTGGGATTACAGGCTTGAGCTATCGCACCTGGCCTGAAAATCCATCTTTATTTTAAAGTTATTCTTGTAGGCTGGGCACGGTGGCTCACACCTGTTATCCCAGTACTTTGGGAAGCTGACATGAAAGGATGGCTTGAGCCCAGGAGTTTGAGACCAGCCTGGGCAACATAGCAAGACCCCATCTCTTTTTTTAAAAAATTCTTATGAAATCAGTAAAAACACATATCCAAAACTCACACAGCTATACAACATTAGTGAAAGAAACCAAAATCAGAAGAAAACATTTGTGACTCAGAGAAAACCTGTGGGACATTCAAGTGGTGACTTCTGGAATCCAACTGAGGACGGCCACTTCCCACAGCAGGCAGCCAGCCTCCTCCTCGCTGCCCTGACATCAGCAAATGTGAGGGAAGCCACTTCCGTGTACTTTCTAGTTCCAAACTGTCCCATCTGAGCAGCAGCAGGTGGTACTTTTTATTTTTTAATTCATGCCAAGCCTGAAGCTACTCAACAATGGCACAACTGGGATGTCTTGTTGCCTGAAAATGCATTTTGAGTTGTGGCCGGCCTGCATTGCTGGGATAAAGTCGTTTGTGAGTGAAGCAATGAGGCAGGGCCCTCCGGCTCACTCTGAAAGTCAAGTCTGGAGCATCCTGGTACCCTTTCCCCCCATGCTGAGCTGCTGCCCGCAGGGAGCACTGTACGTTACATGCCTTTTCTCTCCACTTCTCCTTACCTTCCCTGGCTGGGAGAGGGACAACTGTCCCAGCGATGCCTAAATACAGGGAGTGGGATGTAGAAGGCTCACCTGAGGGTGAACGCGGGGACTGCCCCTATGCTTGGTTCCTGGAGACCCTGGGGAACTATGGAGCTCTGTCAAGAGACCTAGAGTGGCCAGCAAGGGGCCCTGGCAGTGAGGGGCTACAGCTGCGAACCTGAAGGTGCGGGTCCTGGGGCGGCACTCACTCCCCAACTCCAGTCTTGGGCCAGACACCCTTGCCCACTCCCGGGACGCCGGTGGCTTGGCAGCAGCCTGAGTGGTGAGCTGGCACACCCCCATCCCCCCATCCCGAATGTGGCCTCCAGCGCAGGGAAAACTGGCCTAGGAGAGAAGAGCATGCAAACAGCTCCAGGCAGGATGGACGTGGGGACCCCGGATGAGCCCCCTTCACTTCCCCAAGCATGAGGATGCACTGGCTTCTTTAGGGAAGGAAGATATGAGTGTGTTCAAAGGCACAGATACAGGGCCCACACGTGTCCCCACAGGGTAATGGCTGCAGCCCCGGGAGAGGCTGGGGCAGGGCAGGGTCGGCCACAGTGCCTCTGCTCCAAACAGACAGACACCAGGAATGTCGGTCTGTCCCAGACCCCTGGTAAATTCCTAATAAGCAAGTGAACTGGTGAGTTAAAGAATGAAGCCCTAAAAACATGGGCCTCAGTTTGCTAGTCAATCCTCCGCCTCAGCTATCCAGGGAAGTCAGAACATTCTCCTGCCTGACCCAAAAGCTCTTCTTTCCAGCACCACTGGGCCCCAGAGTCCACTTCTTCCCCTTCCTCAGAGCTCCAGAGGGTAGAGCTGCTCCCACATGGGCTGAGGGGACCCACCAGGAGCAGGGCCTGTGAGGTGGCAGCCACTCGATCATTCTGGAATTAAACAAGTGTTTTCAACTGAATTGGAGCCTGAGGTTGACCACATGGCAGAGCTAAGTGTAAACACTGCTGAGAAAATGAGTATCATACGTATTTTATTACATGTACTCTTCATTAAGAGGAAGCCACCTATGAAAACATAAAGAAAGGACATTTATATTTGGCCTAGTTTTAACAAGTACTTAAATATTCAAACAACCCCTGGGTGGGAGAATTTTGACTTCACTGGAGTCAAAATGTAAAAAGCAAAGGTCACTCCAAATGCCATCTGGATAGGGGAGGTTTCCTTGGAGTCTGACCACAGCAAGCAGAGTGCAGACTTCTACAGAGGCCACAACCATGGTTCCGGACGGTTCCATCCCAGTTTCCGCCAGTGTCTGGCACTGAGCCTCCACCCTCATCTGTAAAGGGAGGGTGGTCACCTCCAGGACCAGGCCAGTATCAGAGACAGCCTCCTTACAGAGCCTTCAGCTCTAGTCATCTTCCACTAGGATGTAACATAGAGGCCAAGAGTGCACACCAAGGGCTTCGGAAAGGTTCTCTTTTTATGAACACTAGAGACTGCGACTAAGGACCCTCCCAAGAAGGAATGGCCAGTGCACCTGAATGAAGGGTGCATACCCCAGGACTGAGACTGGAAGGATGCACACCCCAGTGTGGCAATGGGGGAAACGAAAGCACACCCAAGGCTGGATAAGGAGGGGTGGGTGCGCATGGCAGGGGAGGCGCAATGGGGAGAGGTGGGTGCACACAGTGGGCCATGATGGGGAGGGATGGGGACACATCTTAAGGGGCGTGATGGGGAGAGGTGGGCACACACCATAGGGGGCGTGATGGGGAGGGGTGGGCGCACATCGCGGCGGGGTGATGGGAAGGGGTGGGCGCACACTGGGGGTGTGATGGAGAGGGGTGGGCGCACACCAGGGGACGCGACGGGGAGGGGTGGGCACACACTGGGGGTGTGATGGGGAGGGCGACGCAATAGGGAGGGGTGGGTGCACACCAAGGACACGATGGGGAGGAGTGGGCGCACACCGGGGAGCATGATGGGGAGGGGTGGGCGCACACCGGGAGACTGATGGGGAGGCAAGGGAGCACACCGTGGGGCATGATGGGGATGAGTGGGCACACACCATGGGCGGCGTGATGGGGGGGTGGGCGCACACCGGGGTACGCGATGGGGAGGGGTAGGCGCACACCGGGGGACGCGATGGAGAGGCGGTGGGTGCACACAAGGCGCGATGGGATGGATGGGTGCACACTGGGGGCACGACCGGGGAGACACGAAGGAGAGGGATGGGCGCACACTGGGGGACGCGATGGCCAGGCGCGGTGTGGAGAAGTGGGTGAATACCAGGGGCGTGATGGGCGCCCTGGAAGGACGGCAGCGCTGCTCACAGGGGCTAGGCCCCTCAGAGCGCGCCCCTCGGGGGTAACCCCAGACGCTTATTCCTGAGCCGACGCCGTGCACTTGACACAGGTCCCCGCACCCAGGGCGATGCCGGGGGAGAAGGCGACCCCGCCCTGCAATGACTCAGGAGAGGATCACGCAAAGACGCCTCAGGGACACTGCCGAGGCGGGATCCGAGGGCGCCGCGCTCGACAGGAGCAGCGCGGGGCCCGACACCGGCGGTCTAGGAGGCGCTAGGCGCGCGCCTTCCCAGCTGGGGAGCAGATGGGCGTGGAGCGGGGGCGTGGCCAGGCCCGGCGGGGACGGAGCTCCCCGCACAGCGCGCTTCGGGGCGGGGCCCGTCTTGGGCGAGCCCACTTAGGGGCAGGGCGCTACAGGGGGCGGAGGGGCGGGGCGCTATAGGGGGCAAGGAGAGGCGGAGTCGGGTTGGGGCGGAGTCTGGCTGGGGCGGAGTCTGG
>NW_016809139.1:1280337-1297424 GCF_001698545.2 Rhinopithecus bieti | reverse complement strand
GTCGGGCGCGCGCTGGCCGGGCCGCGGCTCCGGGCGGTTGAAGATGCGTCACGGGGCGGGTCCCGCGCGACCCCGGCGGGTGCGGACGCCCTAGGGCGCTGTGGTACGCGGGCCAGGAGCGCGTACGGGGACTCCGGGCCTTGGGGACCCCTGCCCGCCTCCGCGCCCGGGCCCCGAGTCCTTTCCTGGGGGCCGCGTTCCTGGGGCGCCAGGAAGTGAGGCCGGGGGCGCGGGGACCTGGGGCGGAGGAGGGAAGCCTCTGGGGGTGATGTTCCCTCTCGGGAGCCGCGGACAGAGCGGAGAAGGCGGCCCGCGGGGTCCCGCCCGCGGAGGCCGCGCGAATCGGGCCAGCACCCTAGACGGTTGGGGGCGCCACGCGCTTCCCTGCAGCCGAGGGTTCCTGTCAGCCCCAGGCCGGGCTCCTTCGGCCAACGCTCCTACGGGGATGCCCCGGGCCCTCCACACCCGTCCTCAAGAAGACCCGTTTTTCCTGTGAAGAAACTGAGGCACTGGGAGGTCACACCACCCCCAGTCAGCGCTGGTGAGCGGCGCCGAGCTGGGCCAGGCAGCCCCGTCGCCGAGCACGGGCAAACCCAGGCTGGACGCCGCCAGTGCCGGGGAACGGGGACCGCGTGGACGCGGGAAACGCGCTGGAGCGCTGGGCCGGCCGGACGGCCTCCTGGGCCTTGCGGGCGCCATTCCTGGGATGCCCGGCCAGCCCCGGCCTCCTTGTCTGTGATCCCAGGGCCTCGGATGGAACGGACATGAGGGCGGACACCCCTGCGTCCCTCAGGAGTGCCAGGGTGGTGCCAGCCGGGGCGTGGCGGGGGTCTCACCTGAAGGTGAGCCCGGCAGAAGGCGGGGGAGGCCGCACCTAACAGGCTCAGCTGGGAAATGGCAGGGCTTGGATTTGAACCTAAGGGTCTGAGCCGTTTCTCTCCTGCCTGGGTAAGGCCCACCCAACTGAGCAAGGTCGCAAAGCCATGGAGACAAGTCTTCATGGACCATAATTTCACAAACCGTCTTCGACTCAAAAATTCACTTTCTTGGCTAGAGCCCTCACTTAGGAGCGGGAAGGCTGCTGAAGTCTCTCAGGGAGAGGGTCAGAGAGTCGGCCCCGGTCCCAGGCAGGTCATATGGTGTGGTCCCTTCCTTCTGGAACCTGGAGCCCGGGGCCTCAGCAGAAGATGTGGAGGTGGGTGGCCAGCTCAGGCTGTCCTGGGAGGGGGCTCCGCAACCAGCCCCTTCCCCGGGGACGCGGGGCCTCGGAGCCCTCAGATTGCTGGCGGGAAGTGCCCTAGGGCAGGCAGGGTTCAGAGAGTTACCGACTCCAAGACACCGGTACCGTTAATCATAAAACAACAGGACGTAGGTTGCACAGGCACACTAAACTCCTGCAGGCTGTGGATGAGGGCAGCCCGCCTCAGTGTTGTAGAAGTGAGAAACACGCAGCTTAGAAATCATGAGACACAGATCCCAAATGTGTTACCACTAGAAATTAAGCCAGGTGCTGTATCACGAAGTGATGCATGGCTACAGTCATGGATAACAGAAAAAGATGCTCAGATGACATTAGGTTTTAAAAAGCCAGGCTATAAAACAATGGTGGTCTGAATTCAATTTTTTGTGCTGTATCTGTCTCCCACACTCTGACCTGCCCCGAATCCTTCATGTGACAGCAAAGATGCAAAAAGGGTCCGTCGCAGCTGTGGGGACACAAAGGACACCGCTGGTGGACCGAGTGCCAAGAGGTTTCTGAAGGACACAGCCAAAGGGGATCGAATGGATGGAGGAACCAGAGCTCAGGAAAATCCAGGGCCTACCACGAGCACAGGGTAAAGAACCCAGATGGCCAGAGCCCCTCTGGAGGGTCATCACACCTGGCAATGGTCCCAACAAGAAGACTCACGAGAAGGCAGGGAACTGGCAAATGAGTAACAGGATTGCTGACATGAAAGCTTGACTCACATGCTGACTAGGAGAGGGGTCCTGGCTGAGGACGCAAAGAACTTCGAGACAAAGTCACAGGACTTTCCCATGACGGAGAAGTTAAGAGAGGGAAGGTCGGGGCTGGGCTCGGTGGCTCACGCCTGTAATCCCAGTACTTTGGGAGGCTGAGGCTGGCAGATCACAAGGTCAGGAGTTCAAGACCAGCCTGATCAACATGGTGAAACCCCGTCTCTACTAAAAATACAAAAATTAGCCAGGTGTGGTTGGCGTGCCTATAATTCCAGCTCCTTGGGAGGCTGAGGCTGGAGAATCAGCTTGAACTCAGGAGGCAGAAGCTGCAGTGAGCCAAGGTCGTACCCACTGTACTCCAGCCTGGGTGATAGGGCAAGACCCTATCTCAAAGAAAAAATAAAAATAAGAAATTTATCTGAAAGAAATATTTGACTCCATAAATGGAAAGGGCCCCTGAGTATCAGATGACTGAGTGAGATAAGACAGACACAGATGCGGGACATGTGAGGAGAAATCCCTGAGGCGTTCAGAGACATTTCTGCTTACAGTTAGGGAGGACTGGTTGCCTCAGACAAACCCAACAAAATAGCCCAAAATCAGTATAAAATATTTTTTAAATCTGTTTAAGGCTATCAGCTACCAAAACAAGTCTTTCTGTGAGGGGCAAAGACCTTCCCCCACCTCAAAAAAAAAGGGAAGTTTTTTTTCCTCTGAGGCACTTGGTGATTAGTATCCTGTATTAGCCTAGACTTCCATAAAAAAATACAGACTTGGGGCCTGATGCAGTGGCAAACTCCTGTAATTCCAGCACTTTGAGAGGCTGAACCAGGCAGATCACCTGAGGTTGGGAGTTCGAGACCAGCCTGAACAACGTGGAGAAACCCCATCTCTACTAAAAATACAAAATCAGCCGGGCGTGGTGGTGCATGCCTGTAATCCCAGCTACTCGGGAGGCTGAGGCAGGAGAATCACTTGAACCTGGGAGGTGGAGGTTGTAGTGAACTGAGATCGCACCATTGCACTCCAGCCTAGGCAACAAAAGTGAAACTCCATCTCAAAAAAAAAAAAAAAAATACAGACTGGGCAGCTTAAACCATGGATAGTTATTTCCCAGCCTCCAGACAGTTTTAGAGACTGGAAGCCCAAAATCAGTGAGCCATCAGGGTTGGTGTTGTGAAGCCTCTCCTCCCAGCTTGTATGCCACCAACTTGGCGTGTTCTCACAATGGCCTTTCCACGGTGTGTGCAGAGAGGGAGAGATCTCTGGTGTATCTTCCTCCTTTTACAAGGACACCAGTCCTCTGGGATTAGGGCCCCACCCTTATCACCTCAGTTAACCTTAATCACCTCTTTAAAGGTCCTGTCTCCAAATGAAATCACATTGGAGGTCAGGGCTTCAACATGTGAATGCTGGGGGGATACAATTCAGTCTCACATATGCAGTGGAAAGAAGTTGACACACTGAGCAGAGCTTTTGCATCTCCTAGGGTTGGGGGGACAATAACTGGCGACAGCCCACAAGATAGGGAGACTCTGATGAGTGACCCAGACCTTCAGCTGAGAGCACTGAGGGCTGCAATAGGGGAGGAAGGCTGAGGGGTGAGTAGATCCTCCCTCTCAAAGTCTGAAACCAAGCTTCCAAAGGGCTCAATCCCAGACTAAGCTGATCTGCCCTCTTTCCCACAGCCAGCCTGAAGCAAAAGGAAATATGCAGAGGAAAATAGCATCATCCAGGGCCTCAAATTAACTAAAATATTTCCATATACAATATCCAGATTTAAAGTTTACAAAGAAAAGCAGGAGACAATCCAGAACCAAAAAATATATATATAAATATAGTAGGAATAATCCCATGGGATTATGTTAACAGCATATTGACATTATCATACATAGACTTTAAGGTAATGTGATTAACATGTTCAAGAAAATAGATTATGAGATGGAAATGTTCGGCAGAGCAGTGGGGTGTATAAAAAAGAATTTAATGGAAATTTTAAAATAAATGGGTTTGAAACAGATTAGACACAGTGAAAGAGATGATTAATGAACTGAAAGAAAAGAAGAAAATATTCAGGTTGGATGTAGTGTAATCCCAGCATTTTGGGAGACCAAGGTGGGTGGATCACCTGAGGTCAGGAGTTCAAGACCAGCCTGGCCAACATGGTGAAACCCCATCTCTACTAAAAATACAAAAAATTAGCCGGGCATGGTGGCAGGCACCTGTAATTGCTTGAACCCAGGAGACAGAAGTTGCAGTGAGCTGAGATCATGCCATTGCACTCCAGCATGGGCAACAGAGCAAGACTTTGTCTCAAAAAAAAAAAAAAGATCAAAGGTACAAAACACAGATTACAAATATACTATCAATCTCAATCAGAATAGATTAAAAAAACAAGTGGTTACATACTAAACCTGCTGAAAACCAAAGACAGAGAGAATAGAAGCTAGACATATAAAGGAGAAACTAAAGGACTTACACCTGACTTTGCGACAGAAACATGGAAGCCAGGTGACAATGGAATTAACATCTTCAAAGTGCTGAAAGAAAACAGCTATCTACATAGAATTTTATACCAAATGAAAACGTCATATAAAGGCAGAAGTGAAATAAAGATATTTCAGAAAAAGCAAATCATAGAGAAATGTGAAAGGCAAATAAAAACTTGGGACCCCAATTCACTCTGCCAAAAGGAAAAAAAATAAGCTGAAAACTGAGTTATGCAAGAAGCTGCCTTTCCTTTGGTTCCTAAGCAGATAGCTAGAGATAAAAGGTTAAACATCTCCACAAGTAGCTGCTCTAAGTTCACCTTATCTTATGGAAAGTGCCAATTTGCTGGGGGTAAGACGAATACACAATTGACTCCTCCCCACCGACCTCTTTTCTCTTGCACCAAGTACATTCAGTCATGTGACTACACCCTTCCTCTTTCCCCTCTAGCCCACTCTTCCTCTTTAAATACTGAAGCCCTCAGAGTCATCTTTGGAGAAAGGCACAGACCACAGACTGTTTCTGTGATTCCATGCTTTTTTCTCCCAGGAATTGTTCTTAACCTTGGCAAAATAAACTTCTAAATTGATTGAGACCTGTCTCAGACACTTTTTGGTTTGTAGAATTAACTGCCAGAAAGCATACACTAAAATAAATACTAAAAGGATTTATTCAGCAGAGGGAAAGTGGTCCCAGATGGAAGTATGAAGTACAGGAAGGAATGAAGAACAATTTTAAAACTCTGCATATCTGGATAAATCTAAATGGACACTGACTGTGTAGAACAACAATAATAATGTCTTCTGGAGTTCTAAATAGATGTGGAATTAGAATAAGTGATAATGATAGCACAAGGCGGGAGGAATTAAAGTGTTCTCCGGTTCTTGCTGTGTCTAAAAAGCGGTAAAGGGGAGGGCAGACAAGTTTTAAGATATTTTCAGAAATGCAAATACTTACTGGGTTTTCCATCCACGGATCCTCATTGAAAGAATCATCATGGATTCACGGCAGCAAAATGCAAATGGAACTGATGATAGAGACATTCAAGCAGGATCAGTGTGTGCTGTTGAGTGGACTGTGCACTGCACAACTCCAGAAACATCTGGAACCTAACTCCAGGAACATCACTGTCTTTAAACTACAGTGTGATTGATGAGTTCTCTCAGAGTTTCCTGGCTGGAAAAAAAAAAAGTGAGCAAAGAAACCAGCAAAAGTCATTTTTAATACTAAATACTTTGTGCTGCATACTGTAAAAAAAAAAAAATACAGTATCTGGGATTAAAATCCCAGCACATTGTAACACAACAGATGGAAGGGGTAGATGGAGGAGAGGGACACAGGAAGAAGGGAAGTACAAGCATACTACAGTTCTTGTCTGGTTCAAGGTAAAAACATAGATAAAGATATTAATATTTGTTGATAGAATAATGGGAGTTTAAACACATATAAAAATGCTCAAGTTATGTATGCACTTTTCTGTGTGTATGTTTCATTTCAATGAAAAAGTGGTTTATAAAGAAAAAATTTACCACCTAGCCAACATGGTAAAACCTTGTCTCTACTAAAAATACAAAAATTAGCCAGGCATGGTGGCAGGCGTCTGTAATCCCAGCTACTCAGGAGGGTGAGGCAGGAGAATCGCTTGAACCCAGGAGGTGGAGGTTTCAGTGAACCTAGATTGTGCCACTGTACTCCAGCCTGGGCCACCAGAGCAAGACTTTGTCTCAACAACAACAACAACCACAAAATTAGGATAATCTGAAGAAAATTAGAAGTAGCTTTCAAACCACTGGAAGAAAAGCAGTACAAAAATCAACCAATGTAACAAATTCATTAAAAGAGATATAAACAATAAAAATAATAATGGAAGATAATACATAGCACTTATATGAAATGCATTCCCCTATACCTTTATATGTATTAATGATAGGAGGTAGCTACTATTATTGTGCCATTTTACAGATGTGGGAGCTGAGGCAAAGTCATACAAGGGTAAAGTTCTGCCTAGAATGTAGAAATCTGGGAAGAACATTGCCACTACCCTGAAAACAGAAATACCGAATGACCTACAAAATCATTACTGTTCTTAAATCTATCAGGGAGCTGAAATTGCAGAGTAATCAACCAGCCTGAAATCCAAGGATAGACACGGTGATTGGCTCACCCTTTACAAGGAACAGGAGGAAGATGGAGCTGCTGTAAAAGTGGACGAGAAGAATTCAGACAACCTTATTAGAAAATTGCTGAAGACCAAGTGTGGGCTTCTGTGCAAATATAGAACCCCAAGAACTGGAGACACAAGGGAGGCTCACCCTGCTTATAGGCTCTTCCACACATCACAGCCTGGGCACTCACAGGAAAGGCTGGAGCAAGTAGGAGGCCAGAGGAAGCAATATGTGATGGCAGAGGCCCTGGGAGGGGAGAAACCACCACTGTGGGTGGGGGTAGGGGAAAAACCCCACCAGACAGTTCTTCCCTATGGAACAGATGCCTTAAGATGCCAGGGAGAGAGGAGCAGAAAATCCTGTCACCTAGGGACCTGTTGTGGCTGGGGAAAACAACAAGAAAATAATTCCACCTCTAAGGGAGGGGTTGAAACGTGTAGGCTCAGCCCTTCAGAGGTCTTCCATCTCCAGGGAAGGAACAGGATTACAGAAAAAACATCCCACTCTGAAACTTGTCTGGGCGCGGTGGCTCAAGCCTGTAATCCCAGCACTTTGGGAGGCCGAGACGGGTGGATCACGAGGTCAGGCGATCGAGACCATCCTGGCTAACATGGTGAAACCCCATTTCTACTAAAATACAAAACTAGCCGGGCAAGGTGGCGGGCGCCTGTAGTCCCAGCTACTTGGGAGGCTGAGGCAGGAGAATGGTGTAAACCCGGGAGGCGGAGCTTGCAGTGAGCTGAGATCCAGCCACTGCATTCCAGTCCAGGCGACAGAGCGAGACTCCGCCTCAAAAAAAAAAAAAAAAAAAAAAAAAAAACCCCCCCTCAAAAACACAGGGGTGGGAGCCCCGCCTGAGCTTGGGCGGGACGGGGGAGAGAAAAAAAAAAAAAACCCCAAAAAAAAAAAAAAAAAAAAAAAAAAAAAAAAATCCCACTCTGAAACTCAAGGATGTGAGTCCTGCCTGAGACTGAGCTGGACCAGGGCAGAGAGAAACAAGCAAGAGCAGCCCTCCCAAGTGAGGGGCACCAACAGGCCCTGTCTCAAGGGCAGACATGCAAAGAAGACCTAAGGTAAAGGTGCAGAGCAGGTTCATTGAGAAAAGTCCTGCAGCAAACCATCCTCAACCCTAAGTTCAAGGTCATGCTACCCTCAAGGTGACCACAGCAACAGCAAAACTCAAATCCAGCTCAACTCCTAGCTTGATTGACTCAAACCCCCATAATGACAACTTAATGGGGACTGTCCATTTCCATATAGAAATACTGTTGTCTATATACAATGTCTGACTTTCAGTAAACAATTATGAGGCACACACACAAAAAAAAAAAGAAAAGAAAAGAAAAACCACAACCAGCAGACAAAAATCAGTAGAGCCAGATTCAGATATGACTCAGATGCAGGGATTGTCAGATAGGAATTTATGTTAAAGGTCCTAGTGGAATGGACCTTTAACATGAATGGAAAGGTGAGGAGCTTAAGCACAGAGATTGAAATGCTAAGAAAGAGTCCAGTGAAAATGCTAGAGAGGAAGGCTACCTCCAACAGGCTCATGAGTAGACTCAACACAGCCAAGAAAACAAGCAGTGAACTTCCAGATAAGTCCACAGAAATTATCCAAGCTAAAAAACATGAGGAAAATGTGGAAAACAAACAAATGAAAACATCAAGAGTAAAAGAGCAAGCAAAAGCCCTGGAGTAATTTCAAATGGTCTAACATATGTGTAATTGGAGTAACAGAAGAAGAAGAGAGAATGAGGGAGGATAAATAAAAAATAATGGCAAAAATTTTTTCAGGAACAATGAAAGACACCACATCACACATCCAAGTTCAGAAAACCATAGCCAGGATTAAAAATCTCTTTTAGAAATAAAACACAATATCCAGCTGCTTAAAACCAAAGATAAAGAAAATATCTTGAAGGCAAATAGAAAAAAAAAAAGACACATTATACCTAGAGGAACAAGGATAAGAAGTACAACACACTTGTTAGTAGAAACTATGCAAGCCAAAAGACAATGAAGTGACATCTTTCAAGACTATAAACCCAGATTTCTATACCCAGTAAAACACTTTTCAAAAATGAAGAAGAGACTTCTAATGCTGGACAATATGGAGCAAGTCCTCTCCAGCCTACATTCTTACTGAAGACAACGGAAAGCTCTGGACAACACAAAAAAAACTATCTGAGGACTGGGAAAAGTAAACAGTAGGAAGTAAATTAGGGAATGAGACTGAAACACAAAGAAAAAGCTGGTGAGTGATTTTCCAAGCATTTTTCATCTTTCATCGCCCAGCTTAGACTGCAGGCTGACCTCTGTGTGGAACTGCACAATATGTGTGGACAGAAAAAAATCCAAAAGAAATTCTGGTTTTTTTCTGGCCAGAGGAAGAGACCCTGCAAGTCAAAGCATGTGGATTGAATTCAGATTTTTTGTTTGGTTTGGTTTTTCACTTTTTTAATCTTTCCCAGCCCTCTCCCAAGAGCGTCCCATCATAGCACTGCACTAGGGTGGCAGAACAGACCCCAAACCTGAAGAGAAATACACATCTTCTGGCCACAGACACTAGAAGAAAGGAGACTTATTATCCAAAGAGCATTGGGGAAGTTCCTGTTATTTTCTCGTCTCTTTTCTTTTTTTTATTTTTTTATTTTTTTGAGACAGAGTCTCGCTCTGTCGCCCGGGCTGGAGTGCAGTGGCCAGTTCTCAGCTCACTGCAAGCTCCACCTCCCGGGTTTATGCCATTCTCCTGCCTCAGCCTCCGAGTAGCTGGGACTACAGGCGCCCGCCACCTCGCCCGGCTAGCTTTTGTATTATTTAGTAGAGACGGGGTTTCACTGTGTTAGCCAGGATGGTCTCGATCTCCTGACCTCGTGATCCGCCCGTCTCGGCCTCCCAAAGTGCTGGGATTATAGGCTTGAGCCACCGCGCCTGGCCTGTCTCTTTTCTTTTGCTGCTTAGTCCATGGGCAACCCCCCTGAAACTGTGGTGGAGTGTGGGTGGTTAAAGTTCCCAGAGAAATCCCTTCCTTGTAACCAGAGGACTGGTAAAGGGGGCTCTTGGGAGTTGGTGAACGTGGGAGAAATCTCAGCAAGGAGAGAATTGGAGACAGGGGTCCCCTGACTCTGTGAACGAATCAACCCTGAGCTGGGCATGGTGGGGTGATTCAAAGCAACATAGCAACAGCTTTGAGAAAGAACCGAGAGTGAAATCTTGGCCCCTGGGAGGTGGGACAGAGCTTGCATTCTGAAACTCACAGGACAGGATGCTGGACAAAACAAAAAGAAAAAAAAATCATCATCCTCCAAAGGATTTTAACAGGACCCAGAGTGTCACAGCATATCAAAGTGGCCAGTGTAAGATTTAGTTGCTTGGTATATAAAGAACAAGGAAAATGTGATTAATTCTCAAGGGAAATGACACCAACATATGTCAACCCACAATGACGTGGGTGTTAAGATTACCAGACAAAAACTTTTGCTGGTTGCTCTTTGTTGCTGTTTAATTTTTTTAGAGATGGTGTTACCCGTGGAGGGTGTCCAGGTTCTTGGTGTTTTGAACAATGAATTGGATGAAGCACACAAAGCAAGGAAAGAATAGAGCAACAAAAGCAGAGATTTATTGCAAATGAAAGGGTGGGAGTCGCCAGAGCACAGGGGCTCAAGACCCCTTACAGAATTCTCAGGGGTTTTGATACCCTCTAGAGATTTCCCATTGGTTACTTGGTGTCCACCCTATGTAAATGAAGTAGTGATCTGCAAACAGTCTGATTGGTTGTGGAAAGCAACCAATCAGAGGCTGAAGTGAAGTTACAACGGTTACATCCTATGCAAGTGTATGGCTGGTTGTGGAAAGCAACTAGTCAGAGGCTAAAGTGAAATTCCAAAGTTACACTTCTATGCTTACAAAGACTTGGCCTGCAATCAGTCTGATTGGTTGCCAGTCAGAGGCTGAAGTGAAGTTACAAAGTTACACTTCTATGCAAATGTCTGATTGGTTACAGGAAGCAACCAAGCAGAGATACCTTCAATTTTCCATCTGCCACACAGAAAAGGGGTGGGGGTGGGGGTGAGGTGGGGGTGGGGTGGGGTGGAGGGTGGGTGGGGGTGGAAGATTTGCAAGGGAGCCCCAGTTCTTTTGTTACTTAGTGTACGAAGTTGGGGTTTTCCTTTTGATTAAGTTCTAGGAAGTCAGCGATGAATCGGCCTTAGGTTCGCTGCTTCCAGACCCTATTCTCCTTGCCTCAACGAGGTTTAGCCCGTGGCCTGGCTGGAGTGCAGTAGCAAAAGTCAATAGCCACTGCAGCCTCGAACTCCTGGCCTCAAAGCCGATTCTCCCGCCCTCAGCCTTCCAAGTCACTGGGATACAGGCGTGTGCCACCACGCCCCAGCCTCTGCTGACTGCTTATTTAAGTTAAAAGTTAAAACTTTTGAAATCGTTAGAAAGATCAAGGGTTCCAGCAGAGGATGTAGAAAATATATTTTTTAAAGAACTTAGAAATTAAAATTAATAGTATCAGGAATTTTTAATCCCCTGGGCTGACCTCAAAAGCAGAATGGAGTTGATCAGAGGAGAAGATTCCAGTGAACCTGAAGGGGAGTCAGTGAAATGTCCAATGTGAAGAACAGAAAAATTAAACTAAACTGAACCGTTCGTCTAGCCTCAACAGAAACACTAGCAAAAGTACGGCGAGAAGAGACAGAGGATGGCGTCGTAACAGTCTTTGTCTGATGTCACATTGTTGAGACATGCGTCCCCCAGGAGAAGACTGTGGCTGGGATAAAGCAGTAAAATCTTGTGAGGAAGAGACAGTGAAAGGACTTTGCAGTGCAAAGAAAAATAAACATAGAGCTCAGCGAACGTACTTGCACATCGACACCTAGAATGAAATTCTCAGAAGCGTGAACCTATTCAACTTCTCAAAGAGATATACAGAACACAAACGAGAGAAGATATGTAGAGCCAGCAGACTATGTTAATATCTCATTAAGACCTAAAGCAATCTCAAGTTGAGGCAGAAGGGTATGAAGCATTAACAATCACACGAATCAGGAAAAAGTCGTTAGACCAGCCCATGCTGGGTTACACAGAATTCAAGAGAGAGAACAGAATAACCATTTAGCCTTTCGGGCAATTGCACGAGATTTTCTTAAAGTCCACACTGCGACACACTACACTCATATCATGAAACTGCTACACAACGGACCAGGCCTGAGGAGAGAAACACTATCCTCATGATGCTGATAGAGAACAGCAGCCGATAGGCAAGTTATCAAGATTACTAGTATTTAGCATATGCTAGGTGACCTAGCCAATAGCGCTCGATGTATACAAGAATCCGTCCTAGAACACTATATGTACATTCAGAGCATAGACAAAATCAGAGAACCGTCAAGCCGCGCACAATGCGCGCCAGCGGCTGGCCTCAACACTGGCTAGTATACCCAGCACCCTCTTTGGCGAGAGTCCTGGGACGGTGACGAACCGACGACGGTGAGAGCCGTATGTGAGGTCAGAGACGCTTAAACCAGACAAGCTGTAAGCATACGAAGCGAATGACCCGCCGTCTCTCTAAACCATCCTACTACAACAAGACTCTGGTAATATGCAGATGGTTTGGAGTGACACCTTGTTTAAGTCCCTAGTCTATATCTTACCTTTTACTTCTCGCGTGAAGATGTTGCACGTATGAGTATGGCGCGTCAGGCTCAGTGACAGCCTGGAGCGTCACAGCATCTGTACGACCTTGATCGACACGGAACCACCTCAGCTCCAGCCTTGCGGCTGGAATCCAAGCGATGCTCGATGACAGCTCTCAGCCTCGCCGACGTCTCAAGAAACTAAAAAAAAACAGGCGCGGGCGCGGCGCTGACCCAGCCTGTAAATCCTGCCAGCCATCATATGGGAGGTGTCTCGATATGGCGGTAGCCGGATTCACAGGAGACTCGGGGTGTAAGCACTCAAGTAGACCTAATCGCCACGTGCGTGGCTATCTGAACACCTCTGAGTCACACCCTCCTGACTCCACTACTAAAAAATACCAACCACAAATATCTAACAGTCCGCCCATAAAGGTGCTGTGATTGCGGACAGGCGTGAGCCCACCGCGCCGCTGTAGTCCCAGCTAACCGGGAGGGCCTCCGCAAGTCATTGGAGACATTGTTACAGCAATATAAAACTCTTTCAAGATGTAGCGCGAGGCGGAGTTTGCAGTGCGCGGAGGCGCTACAGCAGTCTTAGGCCTACTCCGCAGCACTTCGCCGAGCCGTGACAGCGAGAGACAGCTGGCGGCCATCTACGCAGGATACAAGGAGAAATCAGAGAACAACAAAAAACAAATAGACAAACCAGCAGAATTGGTAAAGCCCAGCGCGCAGTACCTCGTCTACTAATAAAGAAATGATAGTGAGAAAAACTAAAGAGGCGCAGCAGGTCGAGGCGATGGAGTTGACGGGCGCTGTAGTCCAGAGCCAAGTACACCGGAGGCTGAGAGAAAGAGAAAAGAAGGCCCCGCTAAAATCTTGGTTAAACAAGCTTAAGGTAGTAAACAAGACATAGCTTGTTGCCCCAGAAGTTCGATGTATTCTACGAGTCACGGTAGACACCTAAGATCTTCAGCCGATGCTTGACACGCGATACCTCCAAACTTCTCTGCAAAAGAACAGATAGTAAAATAAATGTTATGCTTTCCTAGCGCAAGCTGGGAGACCATCCTCACACTCTCGATACCACCAACAAACCAATTACAACACAATAAATAAAAAAGAGAATCCAACTAAGCGACCAGGGACTAAAAAATGGTTTCAACATGTAAAGCCACCTAATCTTAGCTCATGCGCCATGACAAACTTGTGGGAACGCCGCGCAGCACAGCATATGGTACCGACCCATTACAAGTGGAGTGCTCAAGAACCCACTTAGACGCTCGTGAAAAACAAGAGCAGTTGCCACAGTAGTGGGACCGTCTCTCTATCTACGCTCTACTATAAAGTTCAATCTATTAATTATCAGTTTTATTTTACTATTTAGTTTTACTTGTTACGTATTGTTGCGAGGGTGTGGAGCATCTATTGTCGGTCTATGTTGCCCATGGCTCGTGCGATGCCAGGATGCACAATCTTTCAGTTCACTCAACCATACACCCTCCTAGCTCTAAAATCTCTCGCAGAGGATCTCATTGCGATTTTCTTCGTCAGAACCTCCAACCCACTTGAGTAGCTGTGATGTACTTAACAAGAGTGTTCTAGCGACAACGAACGCGGACAATAAGTCTCTGTGCAGGAGTGTATTAGTATTAATAGTGATCGAGTAATAGGCCACCCGAGGTTCACGCATTGTGCAAAGCCAGCAGCAGAGCCTCACGTTAGAGACATTCCCCCACACCTGACCTTGAAGCCTTAATATAAAGCCACAGTATCAATCTCAAGCGTGACCCACCCTATGTCTATCACGGTCCTCTCATCACAGTGCTGGGATATAACAGGCGATCTGAGCAGCCAGCCGCCGCAGGTGGGACCCCTATACTCTATAATTGGACGATCTTCTAGCATTTAAGAAATTTTGTTGATCAAAAAAGTGTCAGGCGACTGCACTGGAAGAGACCAGGCGCGCGGGCCGGTCTATCTCTCTTGTTCCATATTGCAGATCTCAAGCAGACGATTCGCGAGGCCGAGACGTGGCGGATCACGAGGTCAGGAGATCGAGACCTCACCCTGGGCACAGACACACCAGGAGAATGACCCCCTTTCCCTGTACACACGAAGAACCTAAAAAAAAACCTAATCGCGACGACCTCAGGTCGGAGGGAGGATTTGGATCGGCGCTTGCTCGCGCCGTCGGTATGCGGTAGTAGACCTCCACAGCCCTACCATCAAGCCGGGAGGGGCATGAGAAGACAGGAGACACTTTGCGGCGTGATAATAAACCGCCGGACCGAAGGAACCGCTCTTTGACGGTGAGCGCTGAGCTCTCAGGCGCCAAGACGATAGCACGTCCCGTCCTCAGCGGTGCATAGAGGCGAGCACGCAGCAAGACTTCCACGCCCTGGTACATCTACAAACAATATATGAATACCCATACTCTCCACAACAACAATAAATAAATAAATAAATAAATAAATAAAATGTTTTAAATGTAAAAACCATACTTAGCTCATGGTAGACTGCACTTCATCCATGGGCCATAGTTTGCCAACCCTTGGTCTAAAACAGACAGTTGCCACATAGTGGGTTTACAGCATTTGTAAAAGTCAATCATAATTCAGCATTGTTATGGTGATGACATCGTCATTGGTTATGACATCATCTATAGATTCAACATAACCCCAACCAAAATCTCAGCAGGACTTTTTGTAGAAATCAACACTCTGATTCTAAAAGTTCTAGGGAAAGGCAAAGGAACTAGAATACTTCAGGGAAATTAAAGGAACTAGAATAGCCAAACAGTTTTGCAAAGAACAGAAACAGAGAACTCACCACACCTGACTTGAAGCCTTAATATAAAGCCACAGTCATCAAATGAGAAGTGACAGGCACACAGATCACTATCACTGAATACACTGACAGATCAGAGGTGGACGTATACACAAATGGCCTGTTGATTTTTGACAAAGGTGCAGCGACTGCACTGGAGAGAAGACGCCTTTCCGTGCAGATAGAGACCTCCACGCCGACATCAGGAAGATGCCTTTCTGTGCACGGAGAGACCTCCATGACGACCTCAGTGGGGAGAATATGCCTTTCCGTGGACAGAGAGACCTCCAAGCCAACATCAGTGGGGAGAAGACGCCTTTCGGTGTATAGAGAGACCTCTACGCCGACATCAGGGAAGAGAAGACGCCTTTCGGTGCATAGAGAGACCTCCACGCTGACATCAGCATGAGTCCCTGATAAGCTGGTCCCTGATGACAGAGGGCCCATTTTCCTCATGATGCACCCCCACCTCCCACTGCTTCCTGACCCCAAACAAGGTCAGATCCCAACACGGAATGCTGCAGGATTGCAAGCCCTCACCGAGGTGTTCAGGCCAGGGTTGGAGAAATCTATCGAGATTCCAAGCCTGGTAGGTGAAGTAAGGCTGATCAGGCCGGAGGCACTGGCCTAGGACACAGGGATTTTACTGTGTTGCATCAGGCACTTGGAAATCGGTGCCTCATCTGGCTAATAGACTCTTGGGCTGCACTGTGGCCAATGGGCTTGACACGACGGCCTTCCTGGCATCCTCGTGCGTGGCCGCTGTACCAGCATCACCTACATCACTCGGGGACCGGTTCCAAATGTGGATTCTTGGGCCCCTTCCCAGGCTTGCCGAATCAGAGCCTCAGGGACCTGTTTCCTGGCGAGCCCTCCAAAGAGTTCCCATGCTGTGAGTGTAAGACGCAAATTATGTGTGAATTCTTTAGGAATCCTGCTGACACACAGCTTCTGACCCAGCAGGCCCTGGGTGGGGATGGACACTACGTGCTCCAGGTGCTGCCAGCACTGCTGCTGGAGGGGGTGCCTTCAAGGAGCCTCTGGAGCAGGGTTGTCAGTCCTGGCTAGACATTGGAGTCACCTGGAGAGTAACAAGAAACACTTGTGCCAGGCCCACCAAGGCCCCAGGCCCATGAAATCAGTGCGTTGGTGCAGGGTCTGGCGGTGCAGGTGTAAACACTCCTCGGTGATTCCTCGGTGATTCCAGCTTGCAGCCAAGGTGGAGATGCTGCCACAGAGGGTGAGGCGGAAGGCTCACGGAGATAGGCACTGGGGCGGTTTGTGTACAGCCTGCCTGCTCTCTCCCTGCCTCATCCGGACACTCCCTGCACCAGGTCATTAAGGCGTGGGAAGGCACACAGCGTCCCCGTGGGACTTCTGAGGCCCAAGACGTTGCAAGGGAGATTGGCTCCCAGATCTCAGGGGGTACGACTGGAACCCGGCATGCTGGATGCCAGGTGTCAGCACTGAACGTGAGAGACAGTGGGAGTGGGCATCACTGCAAGCCATGGAGGGAGACGAACTCAGAGCTGCCTGAGCCGCAGCGATGGTGGTGGTGGCAAATGCATCACAAGGAGACAGAGGCACAGCTACCAAGCTGTTGCCTGACATCTACAGACAGGAAAACTCTAGGTCTGTTGGGCAAAAACCCAACTGGAATCACCACAGTGGGGCCTCCTAAGCATCTTCCCCAGGTGCTGTGAGTGGGGAGCTTCCCATGGGTGTGGGCCCCAGAACAATCCCTGCTCCTTCCAAGGCCCCATGGCCATTTTCAAGGGTCATGGAGTTCCAGGGAAGGGCAGCACCCTCCAAGGTTATTAGGTGCTGGCTCTGCAGGGCCTGGCCAGTCAGCAAGGTCCCTGGTTGGAGTGGGGCCTCCCCTGAGTCGACCGTACAGTGGGCCCAGCGGGAACACACATATTTAGCAACTGGCAGAGTCTCCACTCTTTCCCTGGCCTCAGATGGAAGCTGCCGTTGCAAGAAGGACCAAATGAGACCC
>NW_016809139.1:1275265-1279762 GCF_001698545.2 Rhinopithecus bieti | reverse complement strand
TACAGCCCCCACCCCACCCCATCCCCACTCCTGTCCCAGAAAGAGGGAACTAGAGAGACTGCCACATCCCCAGAGCTGTGGAGGTCAAGGTGCCAGTCAAGGCTTGCACAACACGCAGTGCCCGAGTGCTGAGCAGAATCGTGTCTCCCTGAATTCCAGTGTTGAGATCTGAAGCCCCAGGGCCTCAGCGGGACTGTGTTTGGAGACAGGCTCTCTACAGAGGTGATTATGTTAAAGTAGGTCACTAGGCTGGTCCCTGGCCCCATCTGACTGATGTCCTTGTAAGAGCAGATGAGGACACAGACCACGTGAGGACCAGGGGAGGAGATGCCGTCTGCACACCAAGAAGAGAGGCCTCAGGAGGAACTGGCCCTGCTGCTCCAGGACCTCAGACCTGCCGTTTTCAGGGCTGAGAGGTCGCCAGCGTCTGTGTGAACCGGGACCTCAGATTTGCCGTTTTCAGGGCTGAGAGGTTGCCAGCGTCTGTGTGAGCTGCCCAGCTGTGGCGTTTGTCATGGCAGCTGCAGCACACACACCCCACGGTCCACGAACCCCCTTCACAGCTGCCGCCACAGCCAGGTGGGGCTTGGAGAAGAAGTGGATTGTCACGCACTCAGTCAGGTGGTGATGCCAGTCACGCAAGGCTCCGAGGCAGCGGGTTGCAGGGGCAGAGCCGCGCAGCCCCTGGCACCCAGGATGCAGCTCCTGGCCCAGCCTCTGCTTGGCCAGTTGTTTCCAGTCGCTTCCAGTCCTAGCAGCAAAGATCGCAGGGCCTCTGTCCTCATGGGGTGTGGAGCAGAGATCTGGACAGTACAAGATGACCTCCGCCACATGTCTGGTGTGTAGTGCCGGCCGTGGCTGGGCCCCCGTCTCCAGCAGGAGAGCCTGGGCTTCTCCACCCAGCAGCATTACCGGAGGGGAGAGCAGAGACACAAGGCCTCTTGGAGCCCAGGAAAGTCACTTCCACCACATTCTGTTGGTCAAAGTGAGCCACACAGCCAGCCAACCAGCATGGGAGGGGACCAGGAGACGAGATTCCCTGACAGCCATCACACAGTCCCCTACCACAGTAACAAAACAGAAAAAAGAGACTCCGTCAGTAGATCCGACTCTGCTCCTGTGAAAAGTGAATAAAATAGAAAAGTTCCCAAGTCTGAAAAAGAAAAAAGGGAAAAAGCAGTAGGAATTGTAAAAGGTGAGACTGGGTGCAGTGGGATCGCTGCACCTGTAATCCCAGCAAGGCAGGAGGATCACTTGAGCCCAGGAGTTCAAGACCAGCCTGGGCAACAGAGTGAGGCCCTATCTCTAAAAAAAAAAATTAACCAGGCGTGGTGGTACACACCTGTAGACCCTGCTACTCAGGAGGCTGAAGCAGGAGGATTGCTTGAGCCTGGGAGTTCAAGATCAGAGTGAGCGATGATCCTGCCACTACACTCAGCCTGGGTGATAGAGTAAGACCCTGCCTCTGAAAAAAAAAAAAAAAAAGATGTTGGCCAGGCGCAGTGGCTCACGCCTGTAATCCCGGCACTTTGGGAGGCGAAGGTGGGCAGATCATGTCGTCAGGAGTTCGAGACCATCCTGGCTAACATGGTGAAACCCTGTCTCTAGTAAAAACACAAAAAAATTAGCTGGGCATAGTGGCAGGTGCCTGAAGTCCCAGCTACTCGAGAGGCTGAGGCAGGAGAATGGCATGAATCCAGGAGGCAGAACTTGTAGTGAGCCAAGATCACACCACTGCACTCCAGTCTGGGCAATAGAGCGAGACTCTGTCTCAAAAAAAAAAAAGTTAGACAACCTGAATAGACCAATAACCATGAAACAAACTGAGGCAGTATTAAAATACTCAACTCCCCTAAAGAAGACAGTGCCTCCAGATTCCTTAAAGATCTTCTACAACATAGAAAACTGTGGAAACTTTCAACTACAACTCGAGCACGACCCTGATGTCCAAACCTAGAAGGACAGCACAAAAAAAACAAAACAGATGCCAGCCTCATGACCATAGGGTGCAAAACCCTTACATACAAAGTGCAAATCAAATTCACTGAAGTAGCTGGGTGCACTGGCGCGCACCTGTAGTCTCAGCTACTCGGAAGGCAGAGGCGGGAGGATCACTCGAGGCCAGAAGTTCAAGATCCACTTGGCAAACCCATAACAAAACCCATCTCTACAAAACTCTAAAAGAAAAATTATCTATGTATTAAAATAGTTGTTCATTCTGGTGTCTTCACGGCTGCAGCTCAGCAGACCGGCCGAAGGAAGGCTGACGCCCCAACTCCACCTTTCGGCTCTGTCTGGGCCCTCGATAGGTCGGATGATCCCACCCGTGCTGGGCAGAGGGTTGGCTTTCCTGGGTCCACCAAATCCAATGCTGACCCGTCAGCACCCTCACAGATGCAACCAGAAACACATTTAACCAGCTAGCAGGCATCCTGCGGCCTAGTCAGTTGACATATAAAATTAACCATCACTGGGGGCTCCGCTGCACAGGCCTCACGTGGTGACTTCTGGGGCTCTCCATAAAGCAGAGCCTGGGACAAGGCCTTGGAAGTATTCTTTGGGGGGTGGTCTACCGAGGTGGGAGTGTGGGGTGGGGAGTGTGAGTCGGGCCGGGAGGAAGCGTCAGGAAGGGTGAGCACAGAGCTGTGGGCTGCAGGTGGGGCTGGGGCTCATTGCCGCTGGGACCCTCGAGGAACCAGGCCCAGAGGCTGGGACAGCCCCTTCTGTGAGGACTGAGCCCCAAGGCAGAGAGCCCTGGACAGTTAGGCCCGGCTGTGGGGCCTTGCCCTGGGCACAGCCATGGCTGCCTCTGCCGCTGATCCAGCCACAGTTAACGAGATTCTCTTCTCCCAGATGGATGCCTCCCTGAATCCAGTTACCTATAGAGAAACCGGAAGCGGCAGCTCACAGCATCCCCCCAGCTGGCCCCGTGCAGGGCTTCTGAGAGCTGCATGGTTCTGTGGGATGGCTCAGGTGTCTCTGGGACAGTGTCCCCTTGCTGGTAACGTCTCCACCTGTCCCCGGCATTGAGATTATGGAGCAAGAGACAATGGCAGGGAGCAAGTACCCCAGGAAGCAGACCTGGGTCCAAGTCTCCAGCCTCCGCCCAGCGACCCTCACAAGGGCGGCATCAGCAGCGTCAGTGATGTTCTTGTTCTTGGTGCTGTCGCCTGAATCGACCAAGCTCCGATTCCACGTGTGTAATGGGTGTGGCATTCCTCCCGTACTGCTGGTCTGCAGGAGCACCTGGGGATTCAACAAGGTTACGAGTGAGGCCCTGACGTCAGCAGGCAGGCAGTAAGGGATTGCTGCCACTTTGGTTGTGCAGGGCATTCCAGCCTTAAAAGTAAAGGGCTGGGGTGAGGGGCAAGAGGGGAGACTGTGGAATCTCCACCAAATTTTCTCCTGTTCCCAGATTGAATGTTTAGTTTGCGGAGGCTGTACATCATTAAACACAGTCACGAGTCGCTTAGGCACGGGGATCGAGGAGTGCGGCACTGGGTGGTTTGGTCCCTGTGCACACGTCACAGAGTGCACACGTCACAGAGTGCACGCACACACACACATCTAGGTGGGAAAGCCTGTGTGCTCAGGGTGCCTGATGGAGGGGATCACTCTGGGCTGCAAATTTTACAGCATGTTACTGTGTGGGAACTGCAGGTAACTGGAACACAGTAGCCAGGATTTGTGCATACGGACACAGAGAAGGTACCGTATTAGAACCTTATGGAACCACCATTGTGCATGCGGTCAGTCCATTAAAATCTTATGCGGTGCATGACTGTTTACCTTTCTAGATCATTACAGACTAGTTTCTGATTCATTTTTCCACGTGATTAATCCAAAGCCCAAACTGAGGATTTCAGTGGAATTTAATGCGCTTTCCAGATCCCTTGGGAAGCACGGAACATTTACCGCCCACAGCTTCCCAGGGTGCAGCACAGCTCCATCTCCCCCGCACATCACGTGTAACAGACCCCAGACCTCTTTCCTGTGTGACCAAACTTAACCAGCCCAGCAACAGCCCCTCACCCCCGTCACGCCTGCGGTGAAATGCCAACGTCGATTCTCAGAGCAACCTGCAGGCGCCGGCGTCACGGACACAGGTGGCCTGAGAAATGTGGGTGCCTTTTCCCCTCCTGAGGCTCTCCTTTAGGGGCAGGGCCCACTGGACGCTTTTTTTTTTTTTTTTTTTTGACAGACGAGCTCTCACTATGTTGTCCAGGCTGGTCTTGAAGTCCTGGGTTCAAGTGATCCTCCCACCTTGGCCTCCCAAGGCACTAGGATTACAGGCAGGAACTGTTGTGCCAGCATTATCTTGAAAGGCAAACACTCTACTATCTCTTTACAAACCCAGAACAGGGCTGGGCAGGCAGGGGCCCACCTGCTTCTACCTTTCTGCTCTCCTTGCCCTCCATGGGCAATCTGTACCCACAAAGGGGGGCTTTGCTCTCGGGGTCTGCTCTGGGGTTTCCCGGACATTTTTTTTTTTTTTTT
>NW_016809139.1:1270200-1274860 GCF_001698545.2 Rhinopithecus bieti | reverse complement strand
GGACTGGAGTGCAGTGGCCAGATCTCAGCTCACTGCAAGCTCCGCCTCCCGGGTTTACGCCATTCTCCTGCCTCAGCCTCCCGAGTAGCTGGGACTACAGGCGCCCGCCACCTCGCCCGGCTAGTTTTTGTATTTTTAGTAGAGACGGGGTTTCACCGTGTTAGCCAGGATGGTCTCGATCTCCTGACCTCGTGATCCGCCCGTCTCGGCCTCCCAAAGTGCTGGGATTACAGGCTTGAGCCACCGCGCCCGGCCCCGGACATTTTATTGATGGCTTCGTCCTAGGACACGTGCCCTGGAAGCAGGCATGGTCCTGGGAATGAGCCATAGGTCAGCCTGCTCTCCATCATCAATCTGAACAGGTCCCTTCCCAATTCCTGATGGGGGAGTGAAGGAAAGACAAAGCCCTCACCTCCCAGACAGAGGCCAGCGCCACAGAACCCCACCAGCCTTGTGGGGGAACCCCTCGCCACGGCGGGCGGATCACGAGGTCAGGAGATCGAGACCATCCTGGCTAACACGATGAAACCCCATCTCTACTAAAAAAATACAAAAAACTAGCCAGGCAAGGTGGCAGGCGCCTGTAGTCCCAGCTACTCGGGAGGCTGAGGCAGGAGAATGGCGTAAACCCGGGAGGCGGAGCTTGCAGTGAGCTAAGATCCGGTCACTGCACTCCAGCCTGGGTGACAGAGCGAGACTCCTTCTCAAAAAAAAAAAAAAAAAAAAAAAAAAAAGGAAACCCCTCACCACCCACAGGGCACAGGTGGCCTCCCACCACCGCCATCGAATCAGGCCCAGAGTCTGACCCAGGACCCTCTCCCCTGCAGCCCCTGACCTCCTCTCCGCTTCCCATTCCTCCTCCGCTGAAATCTCAGCCCCTGAACCAAGCCCTGCCTGACTCCTGCCTGGGTCAAACCCTACTCTGGCCTGGGCGCCAAACGCCGGAGTCCCTCTGAGCACTTCCCATCTGGAAACATCAGCAGGGTCACACTCATTCCTGGGGCGGGGGATGTGCAGCCCCCGACTCTAGGCAGCTCCGTTCTCTGCCCACCCCGTGCCCAGCCTGATACACAACCGTCTCTCCTTTGCAGATGTGTTACAGGACCCTAACACCCAAAGGCAGGCAGGGTTTCTGCACTGCAGTCCCTTCTGCGGTCGCTAGAAATATGTTGTAGGAATGAGGTTTGGCTCCAGACCCCAAGAGAGGGCTCTTGGCTCTCGTGCAAGAAAGAATTCAGGGCAAGTCTACAGCGCAAAGCAATAGCAAATTTATTGCAAAAGTAAAGTAGTGAAAGAATAGCTACTCCATAGACAGAACAGGGCGTTCCAGAAAGTAAGAGGGGGAACACGCCCACCGTAGGTACAATGCTGGTATATATGGGGAGGTGTGCTCGGCTGCAAGTGTTTGTGATAAAGGATTAATTTTCTTTTCTTTTCTATCTTTCTTTTTTTTTTTTTATTTTTGAGACAGTCTCCCTCTGTCGCCCAGGCTGGAATGCAGTGGTGTGATCTCAGCTCACTGCAACTTCTCTGCGTCCTGGGTTCAAGCGCTTCTGGTGTCTCAGCCTCCCGAGTAGCTGGGAATACAGGCGCCCGCCACCACGCCCAGCTAATTTTTGTATTTTTAGTAGATACGGGGTTTCGCCATGTTGGCCAGGTTGGTCTCAAACTCCTGACCTCAGGTGATCCACCCACCTCGGCCTCCCAAAGTGCTGGGATTACAGGTGTGAGCCACTGCACCCAGCCTATTTTGTTAATTACTATATTTTGAAAGAATCGATATTATTGTCTTTAAAGCAAAATTAGGAATGCGTTTGTTCTCCAGATATCGGGCCACCTGGACACTCCCAAGTCTGAGTCTGTTTAGTAAACATCACTAATCTGTTCCCTTAACTGTAAACATCTAGAGGCCAGGAATGCTGGACTTTCTGAGAATGCGGCCCACCAAGTCCCAGACCCTACTCAAGACGGAGTCGCTCTGGTTCGAACGCCTCTGACAGATGTGTCGAATGCATGGATGAAATTCTGCCAAGATTTTTTGACAAATGTGCAACCTCTCCAACCCCTTTCCTCCTGAGTCTGCATTTCATCCCCATTCTATCTGGCTTCTGTGGACGCAGGAGGGCTGTTCCCGCCTGCTCAGGACAGGGGCTAGGAGGAGTGGGGGTGGGGAGGGGGCCACGCCTCTCTGGGCTCAGGGTCCCATCTGGTCCTCACAGGGCTGAGGCTTCCCATCTGAGGTCCCCTGCGGTGCATCCAACAAGCGAAAGTGGAAACAACCGCTAGGCGCCACCCCGGGTGAGGGCGGGACCACGGACCCCAAGACTCCTCCCCGCAGAGACTCCGCAGGGTCCGCCTGCTCTTCCACACCCAGCACCCGCAAACGGAGCGGGGGCGGGGCCGGGCTTCCAAAAGTCCCTGTGGCCAGGAAGGAAGGGCGTGTCCTGGGCCGGTGCGCCGTGGCTGGGCCCTGCCTGTGGCCAGGGAGGAAGGGCGTGTCCCGGGCCGGTGCGCCGTGGCTGGGCCCCCGGGATTCTCTGCGTCCAGCAGCACAGCAGGGTTCTCCACAGCTATGCCCCGTGCTCTGGCCCTGGCAGCCTGCAGGCGGCGGCGGTGGCAGATAAGCTGGCAGGAGGGCAGGCGGGCGTGGCCTGGCCCCGGAGCCCTGAGCGTCCACCCGGCGCCTGCCGCGGCTCCTGCACGTGGACTTGGCCACAAGCACCTGAAGATTCCCTGCGCGTCGGGCCTGCCTGGACCCCACACCTGTCTCCTCCTGCGGCCCCGGCCCCGGCCCCGGCCCCGGCCCCGGTCCCGGCCCCTGGTCTGGTCTGCGCCCTCCACGCGGCCAGAGGGAGAGCAGCACCGCCCTCAGCTGGGAACGCGCAGGGTCCCTCCCGGGGCCTCCCCCGGCCCTCGCTCCCCTCCCGGGTTGGCCTGACTTGCCTGCGGAAGTCTGGAACTCCACCTCCCGGGTTCGAGCGATCCTCCTGCCTCAGCCTCCGGAGTAGCTGGGACTCCAGGCGCCCGCCACGCCCGGCTAATTTTTGTATTTTTAGTAGAGCCGGAGAGTTTCCTCCCGGGCCCTGGCAGGGCCTGGTGGTCTGAGCGGGCTCGTGGTGGAGGGGAGGGCGTCCTGGGGTGAGGGGAGCGGGCCGTGTCTCCTGTGTGCAGACGGTGGCAGGCTCCCGAGGACGGCTGTGTCCACGGCCACCCCCACACCCGGCATCGGCACACACGCCCCACTCTCCTCTGCCCGGGACACCAAGCGCAGGGCCTGGCGGGGGCCTCGCGCCACGTCTGAGAGGCGGACGACCCTTCCCAAGAGCGGCGGGTCTGAATTCCACCGCCCCTAGCGCTGAGGCCGGGAGCCGCCTGCAGAGCACAGCGGCAGCTGTAACTCACCAGCACCAGTGAAAACCCTAGGGGGGAAAGACTCAGGTGTAAAGTTAAAATTCCAAAGGCAGGCCGGGCGCGGTGGCTCATGCCTGTAATCCCGGCACTTTGGGAGGCTGAGTCGGGTGGATCACCTGAGGTCAGGAGTTCAAGACCAGCCTGGCCAACATGGTGAAATCCCGTCTCTACCAAAAATACAAAAATTAGCCAGGTATGGTGGTGGGCGCCTGTAGTCCCAGCTACTTGGGAGACTGAGGCAGGAGAATCGCTTGAAGCTGGGAGGCGGAGGTTGCAGTGAGCCGAGATGGAGCCACTGCACTCTAGCCTGGGCGACAGAGCCTGGGCGACAAAAAAAAAAAAAAAGTATCAATGATAAAGTTATCGATGATGAGAGTATCCACGATGAAATGATCGATGATGGGGGAACCCCAGGAACCCTCCGCCTCCACCGTAAATGCAGCCTCAAGCACAACCCGGCTGTGTGCAGGACAGTCACACAGTCACACGCCTTTGGAAGAGCCCAGGTCTGGACAGAGCTGCCCGCTCAGGCCAGAGGGAGGCCTGCCATGCCCCAGGAAGGCACTGGTTCCTGGCTTGGAGGTTTTCTTCGTTGTGAAGAATCATGATGACGAATTAGAAGTAGTGAGTTTGGCACGAATGAGATGCTCCCTCCAGGACATTACTGGAGGGCGCTGCTAGCTGGCATCCTGGCCTGGTGGTGCTTCCCCTCTCGTTCTTCTCGGGAGTGAGTCCTGGCTGAGGACTGCCCCCAGGGCAGGACTCCGGGCTTCAGGAGCAAGGTCCTGAGCTGCAGGGCCGTGGTGGCTGGTCTGCAACAGGCTTTCCCCTCCGTGGATGTGTGGACACTCCGGAGGCCTGGAATTTCAGCAACGTCAGCCAACGGCCACAGGGACAACCACAGTAAAGTCAGCCTGCTGGGAGAAAAGCAACAGACTTTGAGCTAAAATCACCTCCGGAACTTCCTGTCTACCTGGACACCTGTCTACAGGGCCTGAAAGAGGAACTAACACTTTCTCCTCCTGCGGGGCCACGTCAGGAAGGAGCCTCTCTGGCAAGGACTGCCTCGGCCCACCCGGACTCCACTCAGAGCCTGGGCCCTCGGTTCCCGTGAAGCTCTGAGGGCAGGTTGGCAGCCACAGCACTGGGCCAGGACCCAAGATGGGGCAGGCCAGGCCCTCCACCAAGGGCCCAGTCCCTCTATGCAAATGCAGGTAGTGCCTGTGTGTGGCCAGGGGCCCCTGGGAGA
>NW_016809139.1:1247825-1269620 GCF_001698545.2 Rhinopithecus bieti | reverse complement strand
CAATTTGCCTTTTAATACACATGCTTGAGCCCACTCACCCAATGCCTGAGGTCTTACGGGGAAGCTGCTGATCACCAGTTTCAGGATTTTTCTGTCTGTTGGGAGACTGCCTTTCCCTGGCGTTGGCTGTGACCAAGGATTATTTTAGAGAGACAGTTAACAGCCACCCGACCAACCCTGATGGTCGCCTGACATTCCTGGTTGGGAGGGCCCGCTCCTGCCCTGCTCACGTCTGACCAGCTGCCTACTCTAACAGATGGAACAATAATGCAAGAGAAGCCATCAGAGCAGGTCACCTGGCACCTCCTAGCCCCTGCCTCTCCTGCATTCCAGACCCCCTCTATGCTTCCCTCTACAAATTGAAGAGTGGCCATTTTTGGAAAGGATTCTGGCCAATCTCCCCCTTGCTAGTACGGAGAATAAAACTCTCTTTCTTTCTCTTTTTTTTTTTTTTTTGAGGCAGAGTCTCACTCTGTCGCCCCGGCTGGAGTGCAGTGGCACGATCTTGGCTCACTGCACGCTCTGCCTCCCAGATTCATGCCATTCTCCTGCCTCAGCCTCCTGAGTAGCTGGGACTACAGGCGTCTGCCACCAGGCCCAGCTAAGATTTTTGTATTTTTAGTACAGACGGGGTTTCCACCCTGTTAGTCAGGATGGTCTCGATTGCCTGACCTCGTGATCCGCCCGCCTTGGCCTCCCAAAGTGCTGGGATTACAGGCATGAGCCACTGCGCCCAGCAGCTCACTCTCTGTCACACCCCACCCTTGTCATCGTGGCTTCTTTTTAAGCGGCGAACAGCCTGACCTTTGCCGTTTACAGCCGCAACCTTCCCTTTCAGAGTTGAGGCCCAGCTGGCCCAGCCCTGACATGAAAATCGGGATCCTAAGACGGACGGAACACTCTGTGTGGCAATAAGACACCAAATTCCAGCCTGACTCTGGTATAGCATCGCCAGACTCTGAAGGAAGTGAGAATGTTTTGCCTCAAAGTATATTTCTTTGACATATTTTGAAATGGCCCCCCAGAGCCGTCCTTTCTCAGGGAAATTAGCACCTGTAGAGAATCTCCATGAATGCAGCAGGACTTCCCCTTCTAGGACTTTCCGGACCTAGGAGAGATTAACTGAGAGCCTGACATCTTTAAGGTCTGAAAAGAGACATTTGCCCTCTATTCTCTCTGAGGGATGCAACCTACAAGGCTTCATCTGCAAAACAAGGGCCCAGCAGCCGCAGTGTGACCAGGCCGCTTCCGTAGCAGAGTCCCGGCCACCCTCATGCTGGGACTGGCAGCTGCGGAAAGGCACACGGGACCCGTCTGGAGAACCTGGACACTGTGTCCCCCTTGAGGTCCCCCACATGCTGGTCCCGTCTCACTGCTGGAGGGCCAAGCACCTGGAGCTGTGCCGCCTGGCTCTCCCGATGCCCAGCTCCAAGCCTGTCTATCTACCCTGCCCTGCAAAGCCAGGTGTGCTTGACCAGCTGCTCCCTGCCAGGCAGTGCCCACAGGGGAGAAGGTGAATTCTGGAAGGGACGCAGGGGAGAGAAGGGACTGATGGCAGCGGCTGCACCCAGCCTGCCGCTTCTCAGATGGGCCCTGCAGCACTTCTCAGACGGGCCCAGCCAGCCAGTGCACGCCGCCCTCCTCCCTCCACAGCCCTGGCGACCCGGGCCCCGGGAGTCCGAGCTCCTCCTGGCTCTGGGTGTTAAGCAGGGCAGCCTCTACCTCTGGGTTCTGCCACTCGGTCGCCGAGTTAGCCCTTTACACCTGGCCAACCCCTCTCTATGCTGAGTTGGCGATTCTACCAGGTTCTCTCTGCCCAAGTCGCTGGTGGCGCTTCCTGCACGACTCAGGCCAGACCTGGGGGCCACACGGGCAGCCGTTCCCCACCACCCTCCGACTCCAGTGCGTCTGAGGCCGTCTGGGTTACTGGAGATGGCCCGTGGTGCTGGAGCAGACGGAATGGCAGTGCTGTCCTGAGGCAGGCACAGGTGGGGGCCCTGAGGAACAGACACGCCCAGTACCCACAGTGTCAGAGGTTCATCTGCTTAATCTGGCCAATTGTGGTTCATATACAAAGTAAAACAAGAGGAACAAATCCACACAAACATGCTGGAAATGTGAGATAAAGCCTCTGGAGAGAGTTGTAGTGATGAAAGCAGTTAAGACAGCTCGAAATACACCGAGAATTCCCATTAAAAAATTCCAGCCACCAACCAGAGAGAAACTGCGGGCCCTGGAGCTGTGGGCAGGGACCCTGAGCACCAGTCTGTTCTGCAGAGAGGGCAGCGGCTCAATGGCGCCCTCTTGGAGAAAATTCCATGAACCAGATGCCTCCGGCCAGGCCAGCCCTGCCTCACGCAGGTCCCTGCAGCCTCATCAGCAAAGACCACTCTCAAAAAAATTCTTTTCATTGTTTACTAAGTGCCACTACATGGAAGCTCAGAGAAATAGGATTTGTGGAAGAGAGTACTGAAGAATACTGCTATTGGCTGTATTTTATGATTATCTCTAGTTAGAAATCGTTTCTTGGTATTCAAGGTTTAAAAGAACAAAACTTCTGCAGCCTGATGGTGGGTTAAGTAACATTCTGCAGCTTTGGAGAGTGGAAAAGCATCAGACCGAGTAAGTACTGGCTGAGCTGGCAGCTCTGACATTCCTCTGTGACACGGGCTTTTTTCTGCGCCCGCGTCAGGCTCTGCCTGTACCGAGAGGTTCCACTGCATCTTCGTTAAACCGGCTTTGAGGAAGAAGTAGAGATCCTGTTGGAGCGGAGGCATCTCCATACAGAGACGGCCCCAGAGGTGCCCCCACCCGTGTGGGAGGCGACTGCCCAGGCCCCAGGGGGTGACCAGCTGTTGCCAGTGGAATGGGTTGCGGGGACAGTCACTTCCAACCGGGGGCTTCTCCCCATCTGCTGGAGGGATGGGCACCAAGAGCCCTGGGGAGGCAGAGCCACAGATGAGGGCCTGGAGTCTGGCTCTGGGATGAGCCACTGTGCGCGTCGGAGTCCATGTGTGTGAGCACCTGAGGGTGACAGACGTGCCGCCGAAGCCCATGCAGCTCACGGGCTGCTTCCCTCCTTCCAGACGTGGCCAGCTCTGATCCAAAGGCTGTTTTGTGGGGGCTGTTCCCCAGCAAACGCATGGGACCACAGACTAAGAGGGGCAGCAGGCAGTCCACCCGGGGACCTGGGCTACCCCTGTCAAGCTCAAGCAGACACCTTTGTGTCACAATGAGGGCTCCCCCGGAAGAGGTGGCTGCCCCAGGTCACTCGGGGCTCACAGTGGACGCACGGTGGGCAGCGGCTGCACGGCGGCCTTCGTGATGGACTCTGGGGCAGACAGGCTTCTGTAACATGGGCATCGCAGAGCTGTCGGAATGATGGCCGGCGTCTGTTAACCTCCTGGGACTGCCGTCGAGTGAGCACTGAGGACTGAACTGCCAACAGCCCCGCCTGGCCTGCACACGCGCCATCCAGAAAAGAGTGGGGACTGTAGGCGTGATGTCCAGCTGGCATCAGGGGGCCCCAGGACAACCTGAACAGGCAAGAGCTGCTCCCTCACCTCCCTGCTGCCTTCTTAGAAGCCAGTGTCTACCCTGGCCGAAGTCAGACTAGGATGGAGGCGACATTCCTGCCCACAATTCTGGCCTCCCCTGCTTCACACCCAGGCCCAGACCTTGGCTCCGGCTAGGCAGGTCCACGGGACAGAGAGACGCCCCAAGACTCTGCTGCTCAGACTAAACCCTGTGTCCCAGAGGACTGAAGTGGCAGGAGCAACACAGAAGGGGGCCGGGGTGCAGGGCACTCCCTAAGAACACAGCACAGAAGACAACCAGGGAAGGACGGGAGGGGAGCACGGAGCACAGGAGCCTCATGCAGGTGTGCGGGGCCAAGGTCACCCTTCTCGAAGGCAGCCCTGCTTTCTCCCAGCGCCCTCGACACCCAGTGCAAGTGGAGGGCATGCGGTGGGCAGGGCAGCTGTGGAGGGAGGAGACGGCCAAGACCTCCCCTGTGGGGCAGGCCTGTGGGTGGGGAGTTTTAGGACACAGCCTGGTCCATTGTGACAGCCACAGGCATTTAGTCTGGAGACTGCCCAGGCGTCCCGTGGTGGCTCAGAGGCCCACTGTACCCAGAAAAGCTGACCTGCCTCCCAGCATTCCAGGCAGTAATGTCGACACCACTGATAGGAAACACAGAACACACAGCATATTAGACAAATGCAGATATTAAACTTTTATTGGAAACTGGTTAAAAATTAAGGCACTCCAAGCTTTATGGTTTCCTTGAGGTTACAGTTTTGTGGCTGCTCTTAGCGTATTTCAGAAAAAATCAGATGGACTAAGACCAACCTTATAGATGTAGTTTCTACACTGAACGCAAGGATTCACCCACTGTATTTAACAACCAAGCTCTACCTTCAGCTCAGCAGCCTACATTCAGGACACTGATTTTGCGTACACACTACTCTATTCATACAAAGTTCGTTCAAGTCTGTTACTAAGTTTCTTTTATGAATAAACAATACAAAGTCCAATTTTGATGGCTGCTATAAAATACTTAGGAAACTCTGCAATACTTTACTACAAATACAAATGCCCAAGAGGTCAGAGAAATCAGCCTGAAGAACTGGGTGCAGGTTCTATTCTTTGTGAAAATTTCAGCATAGGAATGTTATTCCCGGTACAGATGTACACAGCCAAAAAGGCTTATCAAGCTGTTTGATGAGTTCTTAGTGTTGTGGATCACAGTGATCTGCCTGTGAACTTTAGTTCATGCTGAAGACAGTTTTCTCAGTTTTCCTGACTGTGAGGTGTGAACATGGAATGCATCATTTATCTTAGGTGCTGTCGACCTACTTTCCCAAAGCAAAACGTTTTAAAATTCAAGGCAATCTGGAACGGGGACTATTTTCAAACTTCCTTAGGCAGCACTTTTCAGTGACTTCCCCGCACGCTGCTCTCCCTGCCATGAAGCGCTTGGTCTCCTTACTAAAGCCACGTATCCTGATTTTATAGAAACGTGGGGCAGGTCCAGCAGTGCCACTGGAGAGCTCCCGGGGAGGCCCACTCTGAAGGCAGGGCTCAGAACACCCTCGAGCCAGAGTGGCTGGAAGCTGGACTGGTCCCGTGAGGCAGAAGGAGCACTGGCGCCTGCTGGATGGCGTGAGGAGAGAGCCCTCAGCTGACTCTGGACACACCTGCTTCTGGGGCACAGGGCCCAGAGCCAGGCCTGTGGATGGGCCTTTCTTTCTTCGTGGGGACCCCGTCCCCACGATCCCTAAATGGCCACCCCCCAGACAGCCCAACAGGCAGGGAGAGGCTTGCAGGCACTGAGGATGCCAACAGGGCTGGAGAAAGCTGCAGCGTCCTGCCCCGTCCTCCCAACAGTGCTGGCACACGAGCAGGCAACTGGTGCTGCAGAGGCAGGCCAAACACCACATTTATAATTCAAGCTTCCAAGGGAAAAAGATTCTCACGTTCTAGTAAAGATACAAATTTTAAAACTGGCCAAAAGAGCCTGAATTTTACATGAAAGTCTTCTGGTAAAATCTTTTAAGTAAGGAGGAAAATCCAATAATTTTTTTTTCTTTTTTTAAAGGTTTAGCTATTCCCCAATGCTATTTAATACAATTGAGGTTAGGAAGTAAGTCCTTATCAGACTGTGTACTGGAGCCCCGTGTCATCAGCAAAAGCCATGTGAGTCAACAGGTGTGAAGACTCGATGCTGTCCGTGGTTTTATGGGGACTGATGAGGGCTGGTCAGTTCTCCTCACGACAAAAGTCAAACCGTCTTCCGTCTGTTGCGTGTGAAGCTAGTCAGCAGACAGAGAGGAAGGCAGGGTTCTGGTGCTGCGCCGGGAGAATGACAGCCACAGTGCTAGGTGCCGTCAGGCGGCTTTGCGTGCAGTTAGCTTCTTACAAACTGAGAAGAGTATAAAAAACCCCAAACCCCAAAGATTTCTTATTTCAAGTGACTAAATCTAGAAACAGAGATGAACAGGGAATAGAAGGTCACCAGTTTGCAGGACGAGAGGAAGACTGTCCTTCAGGGGCAGCTCTCCGGCCACCTGTCCTAGAAGGCTGGCAGGTTCACTGGTCAAGGTCAGGAGACCGCGAGGGCCACGTGGTCTCCCGGCTGGGCTGTGCTGCGGAGTGTGCACCTCACAGGAAGCGTGGGGACTGCCTGACGGCTGGAGCGCTTTAGTTGTTTTCAAATCTAGCATATGGGTTTTCTTCTTTAAACAGGCCTGAAAACAAAATCAACCAGAATCATAACTTCATTCATTCAACCAGAAACAAAATCTTAAAAAGCCACCCAGACTGACTAAGTTTCATAAGAAGATTCACCGAGGGTATAGCAACAACGGGTGTTGTAAGCAGGCTTTCATGCTGTGCTCACCCTTTTTTGAAGTCAAACCACTTCAAACTTTGAAATAAAATTTACTAGAAACAAGAATTCTAACAGATCCTAAGAGAGAAGCACTTGTTTCCTGATGCTCGGCAAAGAAAAGAAATTTAAGGGAAACATTTCTTTCCACAGCGGTTGGTTAGCTCCACAGTGAATGGCTTGTATTAGACAAAATGACCTTGCTTTGTATTTACACTTGCTCGTAAACCTTCCGAATTAAGGCTAAGAAAGAGCTAACACGACCCTCAATCTAACTCTCTAAGTGCTCTGACAGAACTGGGATAAAATGTGTATTGAACCAGAAGAGTAAAGCCGTGGTAGTCACCCGAGGACCAGGAGTTTTCCCTTCACGCTGCAGACACACGTGCACATACACACACTCTCTCCCTCTTTATTTTTTATTTGAGACGGAGTTTTGCTCTTGTTGCCCAGAATAGAGTGCAATGGTGCAGTCTTGGCTCACTGCAACCTCTGCCTCCTGGGTTCAAGGAACTCTCCTGCCTCAGCTCCCGGGTAGCTGGGATTACAGGCGTCCACCACCACATTTAGCTAATTTTTGTATTTTTAGTAGAGACAGGGTTTCACCATGTTGGTCAGGCTGGTCTCGAACTCCCGACCTCAGGTGATCCACCCATCTCGGTCTCCTGTAATCCCTCCCTGCAGCTGGGATTAAAGGTGTGAGCCACCGCCCCTGGCCTCTCTCTCCCTTTAAAAATCTGTATTGTACACTAAAATTATCTGCAGTGATTACAACAAAGCTACTCACTGCAGGTATTCTGGGGCCTGGGTGGAAGGGGAGGCAGGGAAGCAGATGGTAAGGAAGGGCCTAGCCACGTTTCCTTCTTGCCTGTCAAGGAGGGCCACAGGCATCAGGCTTTGGGAGATGAGGCTCAAAGTCGGTTTTGGGAAAGAGTTATCAGATACCAGCTGCAAAGAGACTGGTTAAGGTCTTATTGAAAAACCTGCTCCTCAGTCTACTTCCAGTTTAGAGGGAAAAACCAAAGCCAGAAGAAGGGTTTTGCGTGCGTGCTGGTATTTGATGTAACTGCACCAGGTTGACTCACACGCCTTCTCCCACTCTCCCATCCGGAATTCCCCAGGATTCTTCTACCTAGCCGAGGCTTTCTAAAGCACAGGTCATTCAATGGGCTTTATTACAAACTGGCACAAAAAGCGAATTTCATCCATGCAATTAAAGGGCCAAATTAACCACCAAAATGGCAGGTGCAAGTCAATCAGGGCCCTGACACAGAAGACACCGCTCCACCAAGAACCTGGCCGGCCGCCCACAGCCTCACACCCGCTGGAGCTGGGCCACAGTAAAGGTCGAGCAACTTTAAACACAGCTTGCACTTGGCGATAGCAGGTGCTGGGCTGTGTGTGTGTGTGTGTGTGTGTGTGTGTCCCCACCTCATCTTTTATTTACATTAACATTAGTCACTAGGTGCCAAAAAGCTCGTTCTGACTCTTCCATTTCAAGGAAAGCATGCTGCCTTCAGCCAAGGCCTGCACAGACACTGCTGGGCCCACGCTCCACGAACACAGGCATGCGCTCACTGAGGAGGGCGACCCTGGTGCTGCTCCTTGTGGAAGTTGCACGCAGGTACCCGGTCACCACCCACTCCAGACACACACCAGGAAACAGGTGACGGAGGAGGTGGGGCAAGGGCAAGGCAGTAGCGAACCCAGAAAGTCAGTGCCCAAGCACGAAGCACTCAGGAGACTGATGGGTGGGAACACGTAGGAAAAAGCCTCCATCAGCCGCTGGTCATCTCGGGGCCAGCAGCCAAGGCAGCCTCACACCCCAAAGCCGACACTTCGAGACTGGCAGGACTCACCTGGCCTCAGGTCACAGCACAGTCACAAGGAGGTGACTTTCCAAGGAGGCCAGAACTGACAGGGAGGGGACATCCCGGCCAGTGGGCAGAGCTACCCAGCATTTACAGCCCAGGGCACCAGCTGCATGGGACCTCTGCAGCCCCCATGAGAGGGAACCAAGCCTCTGGGGGCTACAACGCCAACCACACGCGCCTGACAGAGGCGCTGCTCACAGTGGCTGCTGGGCTTTGCAGTCCCGTCCCCTACCTGATGACGGAAACAACTGCAGTGATGTCACCATGCCCCCAGTGGGCGGGATCCTAAAATACCATAAATTTATGGTATTTCCTAATACAAACAGAAGACTCAAAACATCTGCATTAGTCAGAAAAGGCTCTGAAATTTTCCAATTAGGTTTACCCTTTAATACACTGCTTCAAGGAAAGCACCGTGGGCGCAGGACGACAGATTCCTGAGGCCCACGGCTGCCGTGAACCCAGGACCTCACACCTCGCACAGGCAAGGAGTCAGTTCCCACCATGTCCATGACGTCACACAACCACAAACCCAGCGCAGGAGACGCTAGACTCTTTGCGGACTTTAAAATCAGTACAGAATTGGCCAGGCGCAGTGGCTCATGCCTGTAATCCCAGCACTTTGGGAGGCCGAGGCGGGCAGATCATGAGGTCAGGAGATTGAGACCATCCTGGCTAACACGGTGAAACCCCGTCTCTACTAAAAACACAAAAAATTAGTCGGGCATCTGTAGTCCCAGCTACTTGGGTGGCTGAAGCAGGAGAATGGCGTGAACCCGGGAGGCAGAGCTTGCAGTGAGCCAAGATTGCGCTACTGCACTCTAGCCTGGGCAACAGAGCTAGACTCCGTCTCAAAAAAAGAAAAAAAAAAAAATCAGTACAGAATCAAAGAAGCATGGCTGGGTGATGGTGTTCAGTGTTAAGCAGTGAACATCACGTGATTTGGGGGAGCACAGATAATGTAATGCGTATTTCCAATTCACTCCAACTAAATAAAAGGTTTACACTTGGCAAATACATTCCTTCTGGCTCCTTCAAAGCTCCCCTCCAAAATCTCTCCAGATACAACCAAACGAGAACAGAACCCCCAGGCCGGGCAAGAGGGAGCAGGGCCGGTGCTGGGGAGTGCTTGGAAGGAGCGCCTGCCACACTCAGAAGATGGCAACGAGCAACGCTCCCGCGGATGAGGGGCCGCCCTGGAACAAAGACCAGAAAGCGGCAGCACCTGGGCTGCGCAGGTGCGCCCACGGGAAGCCCAACACGACAGCAGAACAGCTGCAGACTTCCAGCCCAGAAGTCTTGTGACTCGATAAGCAAAGAGGTATCTGAGAAACCAGACTTCATGAAGACGACTGGCTGAGATAAAAATATTCTTAGGAAAGAGTTCACCACAGCACTGCTGGCGACAACCGCCAGCTGTTCCTCTCTGGAGAGACCTCCTTCTGTTCCGATGGGTGAACCCAGAGCCCAATCTCAGGCCCCACTGGCACTAACGAGGACCGAGACAGCATGCCATCGCCTCCCAACCAGTCCAATGAGGACGCAGACAGCGTGCCATCGCCTCCCAACCAGTCAAAAAGGAGGCGTGACCAGTCCTTACCGTATTTTTTTCTGATTTCATCATGTCTTGTCTTCATCTCTGCTCTCCTAAAACACAGAGGAACATGATGAGCACCAAGCGACAATGCGCGGTGGAACTGCTAGACACGCCCTTCCGTGTCCTTCACTGGAGGCTCCAGGTTTCTTCTGGTGGCTTCCCTCCAGTTCCCAGAGTGAAACCAGGATGGGGACAAGCTTGGTCATCAGGCCACATACCCACCAGGACAGGCAAGGTGACAACGAACCCAGTCTCTGAAGGTTGTTCCAATGTATTATTCTATTCTTTTCAATAAAAGCAATTCAAATGCCCAATACCGTGATTTTTAAAAAGCTTTTTTCATATGAAGAAAACACAGTAAAAATCATATACCAGGTTCTGAATGGTTAGGAAAATGCAATTGTCAGCTTTTACTTAGTAGTATGTGACCTCAAGGTGACTACATGGAAAATATGTCCCGCCTCCACCCTCACCCGCCACCAACCTGACAGTCGGCCCCGCAGATCCTCTCCCTTGCCAGGTGTGGACGACATCACCTCCTCCCAGGGCTACCCGAGAGCCCCAGCAGACACTCAGGAGAGTGCTGTGTCACCAGGGAAAGGGTGACAGGAGAGCCAACCTGGCCACAGTCACGCTGTCCCCTCTGAGCCTCAGCTTGCTCTTGGCAAATGCTGGGCCGGGACGAGCCGCCTTAGCAGCCGTCACACATTGGTGACACCGAGCGCAGACTCAGTCTTATTGCACTGATGGGAGGAGACCAGCGAGGAAGCCCGTGGAAGCAAGGTTCGCAGCCACCGCTAGGTTCCCACCATGGTCTCTCCCTCTCTACCACCACCTAGAAGATCCCCTGGGCACTACACACATTCTTAATTTCTAAAAACTGAGGGAAACTCAGGATGTGTCCACATGATTTCCATGGCCTGGCAGATCTGCATCCCCTCGAAGTGACCTTTTTCCCAGCAGGCATCACTGCGACCTCACCGTTCCTCCTGCCGTATCCGCCTCTCCTCCCGCTCGCGCATGGCCTTCTCCTCGCTCCTGTCTGGCTGCCGGCTCCTCTTCCTCCTGCAGCAGCAGCAGCAGCAGATGGCAATGCCCAGGAGGAGGGCTCCTCCGACCACCGACATGGTGATGATCAACGCCTCAAAGTTCACTGGAGATGCAAGCACCTGGAGTTAGGGCCGCCCCAGACACATAACCGACCCAGCACCGCAGCCTTCCCTTGTCCCTGGGGAACAACCTCGGAACACAGGAGCATAAGTAGGAAAGCCGCCTCGGCCAGGAAGCTGGCTCCTGGGGTGTGGAAAGCCTGTGGCCCTGCCCCCACCCCCCAGGGTCCCGCCCTCTCCGAGTCTCCTTTCAGCCACATGTTCCTATCTGTGGTTTATAATATTAACCACAATGAACTGAAGTGACAGAGTAGTCTGTCTCAGTTGAGTTTGAAAAGGTATTTCAAGCCTGAGAAAAGTTAACTAAACCAAAATTCCAATACTTAGGAGAGTATTCAGATTCTCCTAAGACATTCTAAACTCATGGAAATGGAGGTTAAGCCTGATGCAGCTTTGCTTTTTGTTTAAACCACAGTCAAGAATATTACAATGATTTACAAGAGAAATACTGTAAATTTTTATTTACAATAAATTTATGTAAAGGGCACATACTGGCAGCCAGTTTCATAAGGAATGACCATGGAGGAGCGGATGAGGCCACGGAACAAGACGGGATCATCTTCAAATCCGAATATTTTGGGGACCTTGGGGTTGAAGAACGGCTGACTAATCAGTCCCAAACCCTGTTACGATTTCCTTAACCAGCCTTCGGAGACACATGCACATTTAAAACAGATCTTACTATTCTTTTAAACTTCTTTTCAAGATCTATATATTAAAATCAGCCAAGATTTTTCCATTCAGTTCACACTAGAGTCAATCAAAAAATACCGTAACACTACTTTTGCAAACATGTTTTCAATCATGCAGTTCAAACAGCCTTCTTGGCTGAACACAGTGGCTCACACCTATAATCCCAGCACTTTGGGAGGCCAAAATGGAAGGATGGCTTGAGTCCAGGAGTTTAACACCTGCCTGGCCAACAAAGTGAGACCCACACCTGCCCATCTCTACAAAAATTTTTTAAAAACTAGCTGGGTGTGGTGCATGCACCTCTGGTCCCAGCGACATGGGAGGCTGAGGTGGGAGGATCGCTTGAGCTCGGGAGGTTGAGGCTGCAGTGAGCTATGCCTGCACTATTGCACTCCAGCTTGGGGAACACGGCAAGACACCATCCTGAAAAAAACAAAAACACCCACCCAGCCTCCTGAAGATGGCTTTATAAGCAAACTCCCCTGGGCAGTAGATGACCGCATGATTCACTGTTTTTAACTACAGTTAACAGCTGTGCCACCACCACAGGTGACAACCTCTGACCTCCAGGGGCTGGGAGTGAACACCTGCTGCACGCCTGGACCCTGGCAAGGAGGCTGACAGCCAGGCCTCTGGGGCTCCCTCAGCCTCACCCTCCTGTTGCCCTGGACCCTGAGATCCACTTCTAGTGGGTTACTTGTTTAAAAGAATTCATTTCTTAGTTTATTAAAACAGTTTGAAAATCAGGAATAGGAGGTTACATCTGATCAAATGCCTTTTGAACTTTTAATCCTGTGTTTTTTCCTCCTCTGACCTGTTCTGGAAGTATAGAATTGCAAAAATTACAGTAATAGGGAGAACTACAGAGGGGATCTTCATTGGCAGAAGATGTCATTTTTTTGACTGGAGAACTCCAGAAAAATCAACTAAAAAACCCAATGAGATCAACAAGATGGCTGGCCCTAAAACATATCTACCCCTCAGAGAGCTTTTCTGATTAGCAGCTAAAACTAGTTAAAAAACCAACAGAAATCCTGTCACAATGGGAAACACACTCTGGGCTCCTTCGTGCTGATTCTCCAGGGTAAAACCAAAGGACGCAGGAGAGGCCTGGCAAAGAGAGGCATCCTGCCTCGGGACCAACGGCCAACGCCGAGGAAAGGCCTGGCAAACAGAGGCATCTTTGCCTCTGGACAAACGGCCAATGCTGTAGACATCTCATTTTCCTCCAAGTGAGCGTGTTTTTCAGGTCATTACAACTAAAGCTCCAAAATAATTTTGCCTAGAACAGGATAAAAATGGTTCTAAGATTATTGGTAAGAATAAACAAGGACCTGGGGTGCGAGACCTAAAACTGGTTATCATGTGCGCCATGGCATCTGGTGAAACCAGGAGGGCCCTAAAAGCCCAGTCACAACTTCTCCTCCCCACTCTGCTCCCGTGGACAAGGCTGGACAAGGTCTCAGCTCAGACAGCCTCTTCCTCCTTTCGACAGGGACAGGCACACTTCCTGTTTCTCCTGGAGGAGCGGGTGTCAGTTCCCTCTCAGCCTCAGAATTAACCAAACAAGCCCATCGCACCCCACCCTCCTGTCACAACACAGCTGCCTCCCCGAGCCCTGTTCCCCTGCCTGACCCTGTGTGGTATGCAGTGCCCCCTCCCCGCTGTGACTGTGACTAGTCACCTGCTGTCACTCTTGTGTGCAGGGCGGGCACTGTGTGTCCATCCACTTCTGCAGCCTAATGTGGGAATTTCATTTCACAAGAGAATTGTCAGAAACGCCCACCATTGTAAAGGTGCTCAGCATGACCGGCCAGTCACTGCAGAAATGCAGATGAGAAGCACAAGACACCATGACATAGCCACTAGATGGACTAAACTTAGGGTGACTGGTGACCCTAAACATTGGGAGGGATGTGGAGCAACCAAGCCCCACATTGCTTGGGGGAGGCCAAATTGGTACAGCCACTCCAAAAATGTTTGGCAGATGTACTAAGGCTAAACACAAATATGCTCTGTGATGCAGCAACTCCACTCCTACGTGCCTCCAGAAGTGAGCACCTGTGCCGGCGCCAACACAAGACCGCTCACAGCAGCACGAGAAGGACCCAGACGTCCCTGGGCGGCAGCGTGGCTGAACAGCTGTAGAACATTGCACGAGACAGACAACTGGTGCAGGCAGCTGACATGAATCTCGGGCACATGCTGAATAAAACGTCCAATACAGCACAGGATTTCCTCCACATAAAGGCTGGAACCAGCGACACTAATCTGTGGTGCTGGGAAGTCCAGTCAGTGGCTCCCGTGGGGGTCCTGACAGGAACTGGGCCTTCTGAGAGTCCTGGAAGTCCTACCTACTTTGCTGTGAGTGGTGATAACCTGTATAAGTATGCAAAAATGCACTGAATAAATGCATGCACATGTGTGTGCACTGTGTAGGCTATAAACCACAGTCCATGCAGAGGGAGACTTTAGATGTGTGCACTTCATCAGAAGCTACGTGCCACTAAAAACACTCCAGAACAGGTGCTCCAAAGGGCAAGGCTCCCCAGGTCCAGGAGCTATCCCTACAGAGTGGTCATTAAGGGAAGTTCCATGGAAGGGACGAGGCAAGGTGGAGGCGGGCATGACCAGGCCCTGGGCAGACATGACAGGAACACACAAGACCTGATGGGCACATGAATGTTCACACACACACACACACATGCACCACACACAGTACACACATCACACACGAATGTGCACACACACCACCACCTCCCCTGCCAGACATCCCACACTACAACCACCAACACCACGCAAACTTCTGAATTCTCTAGGGCCTCAACACTGACAACAAGTTGTTTCAGGTGGAGTCTGAGAGATTCTGAAATGGAAATCAGTTAGAAGAGCGATAAATAAGACGTAAGTTGCAGAGGGACCCGAGATGCAAATAAACAAAAGAAATCATCAAAACGCCTTAAGAAAACACTGCTCCTTTACAAAGCCTGGGAGCCCTACGTATTACCCCAAAACCTGAAGCCTAAAGGATGAATAAATTCTACTACATAACAATGAGTTCCAGGTAACAAAACACACCATGGACTGATTTAAAAGGCAAACTAGGGGTCCGGGCGCAGTGGCTCACGCCTGTCATCCCAGCACTTTGGGAGGCCGAGGTGGGCAGATCACGAGGTCAGAAGATCGAGACCATCCTGGCTAACATGGTGAAACCCCGTCTCTACTATAAAATACAAGAAATTAGCCGGGCGTGGTGGTGGCACCTGTGGTCCCAGCTACTCAGGAGGCTGAGGCAGGAGAATGGCGTGAACCCGGGAGGCAGAGCTTGCAGTGAGCCGAGATTGTGCCAGTGCACTCCAGTCTGGGCGACACAGCCAGACTCTGTCTCAAAAAAAAAAAAAAAAAAAAGGCAAAAAGGCAAACTAGGAAACAATTTGAATCTTACAAGAGCTGATACCCTAATTAAAAATGCCCGCAAAATCAAATATACAAAGATATGCACACACAAAAAGAGGGCTGCGTCCACACTAAGCAGGGATTCTCAAGCTGGGAAAACTGCAGATTCTAGGGGAATTCATAGATGAGTTTCGGGGTGACACATGAACAAAACATACTGAGCAGAGAAGTCAGACACACTGCCTTCCAACTCGCCCTTCTCCCACACCTTCTGTAATGTGGTGAGATAGAGCTCAGTGCTGGGTTGACCTTGAAGGAGGTCCTCCAGGTTCCCCAGGGAGCCCCAGGGCTGTTTTCCTGGTCACCAGATCACCCCTGGCTTCCCAGCCTCTCCCTGGGAGTCACAGAGCTATTGGCATCACATTTTCTAGCAACTTCTGCTAACTGGGCACATAATACCATTTTCTTTTTTTGAGACAGAGTCTCACTCTGTCGCCAGGCTGGAGTGCAGTGGCACAATCTTGGTTCACTGCAACCTCCCCCTCCTGGGTTCAAGCGATTCTCCTGTCTCAGCCTCCCAAGTAGCTGGGATTACAAGTGCGCATCACCATGCCCAGCTAATTTTTGTATTTTTAATAGAGACGGGGCTTCATCATGTTGGCCAGGATGGTCTCAATGTCTTGACCTCATGATCCACCCGCTTCTGTCTCCCAAAGTGCTGGGATTACAGATGTGAGCCACCGCACCCAGCCCATACTACTATTTTCAAAGAAGCATCGATTTTGCAAGAAGCAAATGAAAAAAATGACTTACCCCAACAAACTCCCCAGCGTGCAGAGCTCAATTTACAAAGGGAAGCAGGTGGCAAGATGTTTGTAACTGGGTAGTCCAGACAAGCCTTGTTAGTGTTGCACCAAAGACACTGAAAGAGAACATTAAATAAGCATTAGAAACACAATAGAAAAAAATAAAGAAAGAACTGTCCTGGCTCTGCCTACAGCCCACCAGTGCATCTACTCTGTGGATGGCTGTAAAGGCTCAGCCTTCCCCTCCCACCATGTCTCTGCCTTCACCCTCACTGCCCTTCAGTCCACACCCAGCACAGCAGCCAGCAGCCCTGTCAGCTCTCCATGGACTCACCAAGGCCCGCGTCATTCACACCTCTTCCACAACTCACCCTACTGAAGCGACGGGGCCTCTGTGCTGCCAACTCCACCTCCTGTTCACAGCCTCAGCTCAGCCTGCCTGTTCTGCCTGGAGTACTCTCCCCACATCTGTGTGGCTCCCCACTGACTGGATGAGCCCTGCCCTGACCAACCACTGGACACAACCACCTGCTTCCACCCCCTCCTCATCTCCTGTGAGGTGTGCTTCTGTAGACCTCTCCTCCCCGCACGCTGGGCACCCACGCACATCACTGGCTGAAGCATCCCAAGAACGCAGGACATAGCCTGGCCCATCACAGGCACTCACTGAGTTTGTGTTGAACGGACTTTGGTGAGCATGGTCACCATTTGTAGAAAGGACCATGCTTCCTACCTCTGACCTTCACAAATGCACTAAGTTGCACAACTTGAAAGATGATGCAACTAAGGCTCAGCCTGCCCTAAACCGAGAGCTGGAGAGAACCTCATGGATGCTCGTCTGAGCCCCTCGAACATCAGGTGTGAGGCCGCAGTGGTGTGGAGATAACACCATCACACCTGTATGTGTGTGTAAGAGCCCAGAGCTGGGCCCAGCACATGCCACAGTGGTACACAACGAGGTCCACAAGCGCTCTGTGAGCCAGGCACCAAGTGTGACAGGAAATAGCCTAGCACGCAGGCAGGTGGCACAGGAAGGGGTAAAAGAACTGCCATTCAGGCCGGGCACGGTGGCTCACGCCTGTAATCCCAGCACTTCGGGAGGCCGGGTGGGCGGATCTTCTGAGGTGGGAAGTTCAAGATCAGCCTGACCAATATGGAGAAACCCCGTCCCCACTAAAAATACAAAATAAGCCGGGTGTGGTGGCGCATGTCCGTAATCCCAGCTACTCCTGAGGCTGAGGCAGCTGAATCGCTTGAGCCCAGGAGGTGGAGGTTGCGGTGAGCCGAGATTGCACCGTTGCACTCCAGCCTGAGCAACAAGAGTGAAACTCTTCTCAAAAGGAAAAAAAAAAAGAACTGCCGTTCGGCAGCACCTGATGCGCCAGCCCAAGACCAGACCCAACTCCAGACTGCCTGTTACTTCAAATCTCCACATTCACAGTGTTGCTAACTTTTTAATAGGATATAGGATAGAAAGTCATGACATTTTTGGCCCTGCTTAGGGTGAAAGTCGTTGTCACAAAAAAATATAACAATGTCCCCTGGGCTTTCTTTCCCAGGGCTACTTATACAGTGACCACTTTAGTGTCCTGTTTAAGTGGTTTCCAGTATAACACAACAAGTAACAGTTAAACTCTGTTTATTTTGGTCATTAAGGAGTATCTTAAATTTCAGGGGTTTTGCTTGCGATTAACGATTTTTGGCTAATCCTCCCTTTTCAAATGGCTCAAGTTGTAAATGTCCAATTTTCCATTTTTCCATGACAGTGGTACCATGAGCCACAGGAGCTCATTGGGAGGACATGGCATTCTCTTCTTTGGTTTTTGTTGCGTTGCTTTTCTGATCGATTAAGTAATATGCACATAGCAAGCAGCTCAGGCAGCAGTGCAGAGACACACAGCCCACCACGGCCTCAGCAGCAGACACACATAACCCATCACGGCCTCAGCAACAGACACACATAACCCATCACGGCCTCAGCAGCAGACACACACAACCCATCACAGCCTCAGCAGCACAGACACACAGCCCACCACAGCCTCAGCAGCAGACACACAGCCCACCACAGCCTCAGCAGCAGACACACATAACCCATCACGGCCTCAGCAGCACAGACACACAGCCCACCACGGCCTCAGCAGCAGACACACATAACCCATCACGGCCTCAGCAGCACAGACACACAGCCCACCACAGCCTCAGCAGCAGACACACATAACCCATCACGGCCTCAGCAGCACAGACACACAGCCCACCACGGCCTCAGCAGCAGACACACATAACCCATCACGGCCTCAGCAGCACAGACACACAGCCCACCACAGCCTCAGCAGCAGACACACATAACCCATCACGGCCTCAGCAGCACAGACACACAGCCCACCACGGCCTCAGCAGCAGACACACATAACCCATCACGGCCTCAGCAGCACAGACACACAGCCCACCACAGCCTCAGCAGCAGAGACACAGCCCACCACAGCCTCAGCAGCAGAGACACACACAGCCCACCACAGCCTCAGCAGCAGAGACACACACAGCCCACCACAGCCTCAGCAGCAGAGACACAGCCCACCACAGCCTCAGCAGCAGAGACACACACAGCCCACCACAGCCACAGCAGCACACACACACAGCCCACCACAGCCTCAGCAGCAGAGACACAGCCCACCACAGCCTCAGCAGCAGAGACACACACAGCCCACCACAGCCACAGCAGCACACACACACAGCCCACCACAGCCTCAGCAGCACACACACAGCCCACCACAGCCTCAGCAGCAGACACACAGCCCACCACAGCCTCAGCAGCAGACACACAGCCCACCACAGCCTCAGCAGCACAGACACACACAGCCCACTACAGCCTCAGCAGCAGAGACACACAGCCCACCATAGCCTCAGCAGCATGGACACAGCCCACCACAGCCTCTGTTCCAACACGCAGGGTTCTCTTGAGGCCTCCCAGGCACAGACACCTCCTTCCAGAAACCTCCCGTGTGCCCAAGAACACGCCCATGCAGGCCTGGAGCTAGCTGCGAGGCAAGCGGCCCTCTTCACTGCCCTGTCTCGGTTCAGAACTGGAGTCAGGCCTTCAGCCTTCTGGACTGGCCCCACCCACGATGACCTGGGCAAGTCCCTCGGCCCCGCCTCATCCACGAGATGGCTGCCATCACCACACCCCGCCCGGGGTGGTGAGGGTTACACAGGGCACTACGGCAAAAACACGCTCTAGGCTACAAAGCCACATACAATAGTCAGCTGTGTTTAAGGCTGAAATGACTTCCAATAGAAAAACCCAGGGACTAAAAAGCACCATCTAGAAAATGCACCAGGACCAGGGCAGTGGAGCAAGTTCAACATCACCAATGTCAAGATCTGAAACTACAGAAACAGCGTCTTTCAATTTTTTTTTTTTTTTTGAGACAGAGTCTCGCTCTGTTGCCCAGGCTGGAGTGCAGTGGTGTGATCTCGGCTCACTGCAAGCTCCGCCTCCCGGGTTCACACCATTCTCCTGCCTCAGCCTCCTGAGTAGCTGGGACTACAAGCGCCCGCCACCTCGCCCGGCTAATTTTTTGTATTTTAGTAGAGACGGGGTTTCACCGTGTTAGCCAGGATGGTCTCGATCTCCTGACCTTGTGATCTGCCCGCCTCAGCCTCCCAAAGTGCCAGGATTACAGGCGTGAGCCACCGCGCCCGGCCCGTCTTTCAATTTTTAATCAGCAAATGCAAGTATCCAGGTAAGTGCCACAAACTGACAAGATGTGTCTCAAACCTACGCCACTGCCTCGTGCAGGAAGAACTGTTTTTTGAGAACATGGCTCATGCCTTGGAATGGAAATCACCTAATACATCTTTCCCAGCCTCCTCATGTCCTCAAACCTCACTGTTGGGAAAAGGAAGCCTCACCCTGCAGTTCTCAACACTTGCTAAACCCGACTGGAAGGGGCAGGGGGTGCCTCTCAGGAATCCTAAGAAAAAGGCCTCACAGGATGCTGTTTTCTGCCTAACCACTTCCACCCGCCGCAGGCCTTCCCTCAGGTTTCCCACGCTGACTTCATAGTGCTGCGAGGAGACGTGGGTGCTGCTGAACCAAGGGCTGCGCAGCAAGGCAAGCCTAAGAGGTGCCAGCCAGGCTGGCCTGAGAGCAGGCCACCATGCAGAGAAAGCCAAAGGACCCTGTTCACACGTCTTTAACAAGACCTGCACTGTGCCGCTGCTTCCCCACCGTGGGTGCTCCTTCTCCCACGTGGACATCTGCATCAGACTTCATTGGGAAGGTACCCCAGGGAGTCTTGGGCCCCACCCCACGCCGTGGAGGCTTAGGGAACTTTGCTCTAGACCGCTACCCTCTTGTTGAAGGGCACACAGGTATTTAAAAGGCCCAGGGACAAAATCCAAACCTGAGCCCCAGATCACGACCAGAGAGTGCTATGGACAGCCTGGCCCACCGGCCCAAAGGGCTGGTGCCTTTCTCTCCTTGCTCTGCCCCTTCCAATCCTGTGTGAGGAGCTCAGAAAGCAGCCTCTGCTGCAGCCCCTGACAGCCTGGGAAACACGGGCTCCCAGCCTTAGGGTGCAGCTTTATGGACAGCCCAATTTCTCGCTAGGGGCCTCGTGGGGAAGGCTGACCCGCAGTGCTGACCCACAGTGTGGCCCCGTGTGCACAGGAGTGAAATCATGGATACTGACCATGCTCAGACAGTAACTGCAGTTTTCAGGAGAAGGTCTGATATGCCTGAAAGGGCTGAAGTAACATTTAGTAACTATTCAAAAAACCATCCCCCAAATCCCAAACAACAGAGCCCTCCACACATCCCGGCGGCTCCCTGGACCTAGAGGAAGCCCGTGTGCCTTTGGACGGTTTGGGCGGCACTCTGGTCTCTAGTCCGTGTGCTACTTACGGAGACGTTCTTCAGGCACTCTTCACAGGTTTTGTTTGTGTTCTGAGAACAAGCTGCAGGAAAGAGGCAAGAGACAAGTCAGTCACTGAGAATCAGGCAGTGTAAATATTAGTCCAGAAGGGCAGGGTGGGCACCAGAGAGGGGCGCAGCACCAAGAACCTCTGATCTGGAATTACCAAATGAAGGTCCTCTTCCTGAGCCCTGCTGGTAACAAGCCTTCTTCTAGACATCTGGAACAAGTGTTCAGGAATCCCGCTGCAGGCAGGGCACCAAGGGCATAAACACGCGGCTCCCGTCCGCAAGGGCTCTTCTGGGAGAGAAGAGTCCAACACAGAGGGCCGTGTTTCTGATCCCTCTGAGAGGAGGTGCACCCTGTGGTTGTGTAATCACTAGCCACGAACCCGCTGGGACCTTCTGCTCATCAGCACGTACTCTTTTGGGAACCCAAGAGCCTCCATCCAAGGCCACAGCGACGCTAGCAACACTGCCAAGCAGCACACTTGTGTCTTCGGACTCACCTACAGATCTCATGTGACAAAGCAAGGTCTCAGTCCCCTGACAGCCTCACCCCAGACTGGGCTAAGCTCCCTGTACCAAGGGAGAGGCCCGGTGCGCCAGCCTGCTCCAATCATGCAGAACACCCTGGGATTCTGCCCGCTACTCACAGCACTGCTCCTAAGGAAGGGGTCCAACTCCTCGCAGCCAACAGCTCTGGAACTCAAGCCAATCAGAAGCAAGAGTGACGGCATGAATAACTTCCAACACGCAACCAAGCTGACTGCCTACTCCCCCATCCCCCAATCCCGTCACACACACACACACACACACACACACACACACACACACTGACTGCCTATTCCCCCAATCCCGTCACACACACACACACACACACACACACGCTGACTGCCTATTCCCCCAATCCCGTCACACACACACACACACACGCTGACTGCCTACTCCCCAATCCCG
>NW_016809139.1:1236957-1244558 GCF_001698545.2 Rhinopithecus bieti | reverse complement strand
CACACACACACACACGCTGACTGCCTACTCCCCCAATCCCGTCACACACACACACGCTGACTGCCTACTCCCCCAATCCCGTCTCACACACACACACACACACACGCTGACTGCCTACTCCCCCAATCCCGTAACACACACACACACACGCTGACTGCCTACTCCCCCAATTCCGTAACACACACACACACGCTGACTGCCTACTCCAATTCCGTAACACACACACACACACACACGCTGACTGCCTAACTCCCCCAATCCCGTAACACACACACACACACACACACACACACACCCACTGTGCACGCTGAAAAGAGCTCTGTGCTTATCACCAGTCACTAGAGAAATGAAAATTAAAACTCCAACAAGAGATGACTACACACCCACCAGAATGGCTAAAATTAAAGAGAATGACAATAGCAAATGTTGGCAAGGATGCACAGCAACAGAACTCTCACAGTGTTGGAAGTGTAAATGGCTCAATCATTTGCAAAGGTCTGGCAGCTGCTCCTAAACAAACATGCCACCACCTATGACTCAGCAATTCCACTCTTAGTATTTCATCCAGAAGAGAGGAAGCCCACATCCACAGACGGACCTGTGCAGGAACGCCCTGTGACAGCCCCAAGTGGACACAGCCCAGATGTCACTCTGTAGGAGGGTGGATAGACAGACTGGAACACTCACACGATACCAGCAGGGCATCAAGAATAGCAAACATGCGGCTCCCGGATGAAGGGATCTTTGGAAAAGGCATTCCAAATACAAAAGGCTGATTTCTGTGTCTCTCCTTTAGAGGTGAGCTATGTGGCTGTGCAATCACTAACACTGTTCAGCGATGAAAAGAAATGAACTGGTCTATGTAAAACACGGATGAGTCTGAAGCACATCATGTGAGTGAAAGACGCCTTCCACAAAAGACCCGACCGTGTAATTTCGTGGCCATGCTGTTCTAGAAAAGGTGAGACTCACCTATGGAGGGAGGGGGACAATGGCTGCCTGGGGGCAGCCATGCATGGGGGAGGCTCGATCTTCCAGATCGAGGGTCTGTCTCGGTCCCGGCTACATGGGTGTAACTCACTGAACAGCACAATTGTTTCCTACATTTCCCTGTATGAAAAATGTATCTCAAAAAAAAAAATAAGACAACTCTAAACTCTGGTCCCTGACAGGCACAGTGAAGGCAGAAGAGCACGCTGACATCTGTGACTGAGCTCGCGTTGTGACTGATGCTCACGTTGTGAGTGACGCTCACGTCTGTGACTGACACTCATGTCTGTGCCTGACACTCACGCAGGAGTGGAAGGCTGTGGGGACACCTGGATAAATGCAACACAGCAAAGCGTGGTGACACGCCTGAGGTGGCGGGTACACAAGCGCGCACCACAAAATCCTTCAGCTTTGCTGTACATGTGAAGAGTTTCATGATGAAATGGAGGGAAAAGAGCTTCAGCTTTAACTTACAATTTCACTCATTATGTTTACCAAGAGGGACTAATAACACATTGAGTCCATTGTTGGGATCCTTCTATTTAACAGTGTAATTCTACACTCCACTTTTCTAAATAAATCTCCACTTTATTTGAAATGAAAGTACATTTTGTCACATGTTCTATAGCAATTATCACTAAGTAGTACTTTCCTCAGAGTCTCTAGGGGTGTGCTATTCAGTTTATGTAGAATTTTATTTTAAGCCACTGTAGATACTTGAGAAACAACAGGTTGTATTCAGCCCCAGGGAGGTAAAGAAAATTGGCAACCAGTGAAAAGCCTTAATTTCTGAAATCACTGCTGAGAGGCAGGGTTACAGGGTACTTTGATAAGAACAGCACTGCTGCCGGGCACGGTGGCTCACGCCTGTAATCCCAGCACTTTGGGAGGCCGAGGCGGGCGGATCACAAGGTCAGGAGATCGAGACCATGGTGAAACCCCATCTCTACTAAAAATACATAAAATTAGCCAGGCGCAGTGGCGGGCGCCTCTAGTCCCAGCTACTCGGGAGGCTGAGGCAGGAGAATGGCCTGAACCCAGGAGGCGGAGCTTGCAGTGAGGCGAGATCGCGCCACTGCACTCCAGCCTGGGCGACAGAGCGAGCCTCCGTCTCAAAAAAACAAACAAACAAAAAAAGGACAGCACTGCTGACATTTCGAAGTCCCCAGTGACTTGGCACTGTGGGAGGAAGGAGCAACGGTGGGCTGATGGTGGGCACAGACCCCCGTGGTGTTGCAATGTGACGGGTACCATGATGAACTCTTGGTTTTAAAATTCAACTCCCAGCTCTGTCCACTGAAAGCGCCGAGAAAGGACAACACTCAGCAGCAGAGGTGGATTCTTGGTGCCCAGGTCTTGGTTTCTAGATGCTGTTCCCCAGCAGCAGGAAGCAGAGCTCCTCGGAGAAATGGCTGATTCCAGAAGTGGGGCAGAAAGTGGACAAGATGAGCCACAGACAGTGTGCAGTGCCTGAGAGTGGCACGGACAGGAATGAATGGCAAGAGGATCCAGAAGCCAGCCTGGAGGGAGTCTTTCTAGCCAAATCTGAGCCAACTGAACATCAAAATAAATGGTAACAGTCATGAACTCTAAGCCCTAGAATTCATACTGACATGAAATAAAGAGAAGACCGAGTGGCAAACGCTGAAGAAATGATGAGTTGAGAAGCCTCCATTTTACAATCATCACCGCCAACACTAACGCAGGCAAGAATTCCTCAAAGATGTCAAGTCCACTGGGTCTGCCTGTGGCCTGACAAGACAGTCTCAAAGCACCTCCCCACAGGTGAGTCATTACTCAGGGGGAGAAGGTGGCACCTTCCAAGAGATCAGTTATCCCCACCATAACCCAGAACAACACGATGATGGGACAAAGTGACAGCATGTGCCCCCTACGGAGGACACTGAGAGGACAGAATCACTGCGCCATGCTCCTGCCAAAGCGCACGTGAATCAAATAAAAGGAAACACCCGGTAAGACCCACCGAGGGTCCTTCCACAAACTGGCTTTCTGAAAACAAAGAGGAACTCTTCTAGATCAGTGGAGATTAAAGAGACACAACGATTAAATGCAACTTGTGGTCCTGGATCTCAGCAGGTAGGAACAGGACATTGTTGGGGTAACTGGTAAAATTTGTACACGGATTGGAGGTTAAATCAGGTATTCAATGATATCGTATCAATGTTACATGTCTAGGTTTTGATAATTATATAAATTTCAGTTATGTAGAAGAACAGCCTCCTTCTTAGGAGATAAACTCTGAAGAATGTAGGGATAAAGATCACAATAGTAACTTACTCTCAAATGGTTTGCTCAAAATAACAACAGGCAATACAATTGTGATTTGTCAATTTACAATACATTTTTAAAATATGAGTAGAGATGAGTCTTGTCATGTCACCCAGCCTGGTCTTGAACTCCTGGCCTCCAGCAATCCTCCCACCTCAGCCTCCAAAAGTGCTGGGATTACAGGTGTGAGCGACTGTGCCCAACTGAACCAATTTTTTTTTTTTCTTTTTGGAGATGAAGTCTCGTTCTGTCTCCCAGGCTGGAATGCAGTGGCCGGATCTCAGCTCACTGCAAGCTCCGCCTCCTGGGTTCATGCCATTCTCCTGCCTCAGCCTCCTGAGTAGCTGGGACTACAGGAGCCCGCCACCTCGCCCGGCTAGTTTTTTGTATTTTAGTAGAGACGGGGTTTCACTGTGTTAGCCAGGATGGTCTCAATCTCCTGACCTCGTGATCCACCCGCCTTGGCCTCCCAAAGTGCTGGGATTACAGGCGTAAGCCACTGCGCCTGGCCTGAACCAATTTTTAAAAATAAAACACAATTTTATTATAAATTTAAAAAATAACAAGGAGATTTAGAGAGAGAGTGCTAAGGCAAACGGAGTCAATGTTGAGAACAGAGGGGCATCCAGGACTTCACTGCACTATTCCTTCAACTTTCTGCACCTCTGAGGTCTTTCTAAACACAACCTGGGCAAGGAGACACAGGGTATGCCCGACACACCCACTCGAGTCCTTCCTGAAAAGTCATCTACCAGGAAGGGTGCATGTGCTTCCTCTCCTCAGCCCTACAGTGGCGACAAGCAACAGGGATGATGCCGTTCTTGTTCGTGGGGATTTTCATTTTTAAAGCTTCTTTCTGATAACTAGGTCTTGTGTGAACGACAAGAACTGAGCTCCAAAACACACACCATCAACTCCATCTACCCCAGACCTCTGGATTACCGGTCAGTCTGAGTCAGCAGAGAGGCATGAGAGGAAGAGGGAGAGAAAAACCGCCCAACATTCCTCCTGCTCCCAGCAGGCCAAGAACAGGGCGGGCTTTCAATAAGGGGGAAAATAACAATGTTTACAGTCCTTATGAAAATAACATCAAAGATGGGAAAAGGTCATTCTACTCTGTCCTTTGAAAACACATCATCTTGCATAGGAAGGAAAGGAAGGCCAGGTGCAGTGGCTCACGCCTGTAATCCCAGAACTTTTGGAGGCCCAGGTGGGCAGATCACCTGAGGTCAGGAGTTCGAGACTGGCCTGGCCAACACGGCAAAACCCTATCTCTACTAAAAATACGAAAATCAGCTGGGCGTGATGGCGCATGCCTGTAATCCCAGCTACTCGGGAGGCTGAGGCAGGAGCATCACTTGAACCTGGGAGGCGGAGGCTGCAGTGACCTGACATCATGCCACTGCACTCCAGCCTGGGCAACAGGGCAACACTCCATCTCAAAAAAAAAAGAAAGGCATGAATCATTTGTTACTGCTTCAGAGACAAGCAGTGTTTATTTCTCTAAGAGATCACCATCTCTTATCGCATCACAAGATACAGAAAAACCATGTGCTAGAAAACCAGAGATAAAAACTGCCCTTGTGTTGCTTGAGTCTAACACTGAATGTGACTGCCCTGACTTCTGAGGTCCTATGACTGCAAGGCTTCAACTTACACTCCATTTATCAATTTTTAAAGACCTTTCAGTCTTATTTGTTTCAAAAATTAAAGGAAAAAAAAAGTTTTCTTCTGTCAGGATACACCAATCCTCCATGACCCATTTGGGTGCTTTCCTGAAGTCTCAGGTGAGTTAATAAGCGCACTAGGCACATAGGAACACACCAGCAAGTGTAAGTATTTCCTCGTCATGCTCCTGTCACACCACAGGCCACAGGCTGCAGTTCTCATCAGAACCAACGGCCACAGAGGCATGGTGCCCACTCTGCACTGGGACAGAGGCATGAAGACCAACTACACTGTCAATTCCAGGTGAGAAAAGAGGGCAGATATGGAGACAAAAAACGTTCTTGCAAATTCCACTATTTCAAAACAAAGAGTTGAAGACTAGTAGTATATATCAACGCTGTGAGCCCTGTGTACACTGCAGCACTCTGTGAAGTTAGAAAGCCACGCTTCTCAGGGTGATGGGCCGACTACAGATACCCCTTCCACATCAGGAGGCCCCACTGTAAGGAGCGGCTGGGTGGCACCCACCACCTCAAGGACCTGCATGGCCACCAGTGCTCCAGCCCTCAGACAGTAGTCCCAACTCCTTTTCGGGGTTGTCCTTTCTCCAGATGAAGCTCTTGGATTGAGTCTGACCCCATACATACATAAATAAAGTGGGGTCCAAAAGCCCTATCCAGGTTTCTCTAACTTCAAGAATCTTGCTCCAAAGATCTTCAATACACCATGGGTTCTTAATGTCTCTCCTCCATCAAAACACATAAAAAGACGCTTAAAAGCGCTGGATTTGGATTGGTATAATGCATTTTTTAAATTCACACCGTGTCCTTGTAAAGAAGACAAAATGTTTTAAACATTAGTATTGTGGTCACATTCCTGTAACTATGACAAGCAGTGAAAAATCTGACACTAAGCAAGTACTCTGTGGGAAGACGCGAGTTCTCCAAGCTATAAATAGCCCCTCTCTCCAAGGACAAGGGGCAGACACGACGGGCGCCTGGGCAGTGAATGCCAACATGATGTGGCACCATTCTTCCTATTTCAAGGGGTCCCCAGTAAGAAAAACAACAGTTCACCCACTGGGACTTGGAGATTAAGTGGAAGCAACCAAGAGCAGTTTCCAAGAGGAGAAGGAAGTGCTTTTCAGCTGACACACCGAATGGCAGTTCTGGATTAACTCCCAAACTGTCCACTCCACTTGTCCACACCCATCTCTGCACCCTTCAGAAGTGCAGAGGAGAAGGAATCACAGTAGTCAAACAAAAACCTCAGGGAGGCTTTCGTAACACTCCCACTTCAACAATGCAAGCAAACACACCCCCAAGCCACTGATACGAGTTTCAAGCAAATCACACACTCTCCCGGCAAACGCCCATTCCGTTTGTTGAAACGTATTCATTGCACATTGGTGCTTAGAACTCAATCTGGGCCAAAAGTTCCCAGTACAGTACCACTGGCCTCCTTGATTAACAAACTTCAAGGCAGCTGCATTGCTAACGACACAAACGCTAAGTACACTTGGAAACAGATAAGAAGAAACACAAATAATCCCGCACTGGAATAAACATTCCATAAGGTCACAAAAAGAAAAAGCGCTCTACTATGCTAAACAGACCCTGACAGAGCCTGGGCTAACATGAGTTGAGAAAAGTATTAGTCCCTCAAGCTGGGCCCAGGTCAACCCTAATTGTAAGGGTCGGGAAACTGAAGTTAAGGTGGCACTATTCGCCACCACTAGTGGTCACCTGGAAACTCCAAACACGGAAACCAGCATGACATTCTGAAACAGGTCCAACCATGACACTCCCCAGCTTAGAACCTGCTGGATTTTCCCGCAGCCCACCAGGTCCTGGAGGCCCAGCCCCACAGGAAGTCACTCTCTATAAACACTCCCGGTTTCTGGAACTCTTGAGTCTCCTGTCCTGCACTTTCCTCCACTAGCACTCCTCCAGCCCCCGCGCCCTCACTGCTTCTTTCTTGGTCAGCCTCCCGGGGACTCAGCTCCTCTAGGACAGAAGCTATGTCTGTCGGTCGCCACTGTGGCCGCAGGGCCTGGCGCAGATGGGATAAACGAATGAAGAATGCCACCTGCGGGTCTAGACAGCGTAGAACCGCAATCAGCTTGCTTCAAAATCAGATGCTACAGCCTGGTTTTGGAGAAGCCTTCCTTTCTAAGGCATAAGATAAGCGCGAACGTTCGCTGCTGTGCATGGAACTGCGGCCGGGAGGGAGCTGCGGCGTGAACGCCGGCGACTGCAGAGACACGCCGGCCGCGGCCCCCATCACCCTCCAGGGGCCTGGGGCCGCCATCCCGACCTGCCCCCGACCAGCTGTGCGACCCCGAGCACGTCGTGAGCCGCCATCCCGGCTCGGGATCGAACCCGAGGAGAACTGTCTGAGGTCGTAGTGAGGCTAAGGGAGTCCGCAGGTGCCAAGCGTGCCGCCTGCCAGGCGAGGGCCAACCCGCGGCCACGCGCGAGGAGAGGCCGCAGAGACTGGACAAAGACAAAGACAAAGGCGGCTCTTCCCCGGCCCGCGCCCCAGCCACGACGGCAGCTCCCGCGGCCGCCAGACCGGCGTGACCCTCGGGAAGCCGCCGCCTGGGCAGTGCCTGCGACTGCGGGCCTAGGCCGCCCGCCGCGCCCAGCGCCCTG
>NW_016809139.1:1186159-1236530 GCF_001698545.2 Rhinopithecus bieti | reverse complement strand
ACCAGCCGCCCCGCCCCCTTCGCGGCCCCGCCCGCCCCGGCGCCCTCACTCGCTCCGGGAGGCTCCTGCGCGGCGGCCACCGGGATGAGCAGCAGGAGTAGCGCGGCGCCACCGAGGGGCAACCTCCAGTACGGCGTCGGCCCGCGGGCTACTCCGGGAGCCATGGTCAGCCGTCGCTCGGTCAGTCAAGGGCTCGTTATAACTCCGACTGCAGCACAAGCTGTCTCTGCCCGGAAGAGCCGCGGCGCCGGAAGTGGACCTGCGGGGCGGGGCCACGCGAGTGCGCAGCCTCAAAAAGCAGCTAGCTCCGTCCCCTCGCCGTCCCGCCCGCCTCCCGGCGCGGCTGAGGTTCAGTGCGCCTGCGCGATGGAGGAAAGGCGCCCGGTAGTGAGGGAGCGGCGGAGGCTCAGTGCGCCTGCGCGGCGGGGACGGGCGGCCAGCTGAGTGGACTGGCGGAGCGCGGTGCTTCGGTGGCGGAGGTCACGGCATCCTCCATCCTAAAGGGCTGCGAGCGTCCCGGACTGCGGCCCCAGGCCCTGCTCACGCTGCTCTCAAGCGAGACCTAGACGAGGCGCGGGTGGGCCCTCGTAGTCCGCGCCGGTGCCCGCGCTCCACACCGCGGCTTCCGGCGCTGGGGTCCCCCCGATGTCCGCGTGGGGTGTTTCGGGGATTTATTTATTTTTGTACGTTAACCGCACTGGAAGCAGCCCCAAAATAGGCTGAAACGTGTGGTGCTGAAGCTGCCACCTAAATTCCCGAGAGAAGCGCCGTTTCTCCTCCCTGGCTTCTCGCCGACGCCCTCGCTGCTCGGTTGATGAAAGGATTAAATAGTGACTGACATTTTTAAGGCTACTTAAGAAATGGCAAAAATACATTTAGAGGCGTGAACCTGAACACAGTCTGCGCGCTTTAAGCCCCACGAGAGCCGGGGCCGCCCGGTCCCGTGCGCCGCAGCTCCTTTCTCGGGTCCGGGATTCTCCGGTGCGGGGGACGGAAACCTCCTGCCTTCTTGGTTCATGACCCTTGTAGATGAACTTCCGCTGTTTTCTGCACTGCTTAGACCAGAAGACGGGAAACCATGACTGCCGCACCCTCTGACGGGTTAAATGTACCCTTCCCCGAAACAGGCACTGCCCGTCACCCATCAAACGCTGTGACTGCGCCCACCTCGTAGGAAGGACGCCGCGATCCTGCTAAAAGCCCCTCGGCCTCTACTTGCTTGAGGGCACCCTTCCCCTCCCTGCTTCCGAGGGCGGACTCCATTCCTCTGGAGTTGGTGTTTCCGGGTGGGCCAGCCTCCAGCCACCTTTGAATAAACCCCCCTTACATTAGATTCTGACCCTGTGTGATTTTAGGTTGGGATTTGGGCGCCTGCAGATGGGCCCGAAGCCAGCCTCCTGTGATCTGAGCCACTTCTCTGGCACTCGGAGCGCTGGCACCCGCGGAGCGGCCTTGGCTCACCCGACCGCCTGCGAACTGATCGGGGTCTCTGGCAGCCTCCCAGGGCTGAGGTTCAGACTCTGTTCCGCCTACCCAGGTCCACACACCTGATGGGGCTGGAGTGGAAGCTTGGTTTTAAGGCAAAGAGTCAGCTGTTTGCAGGTGTGTGCTTGCACTGCCTTTCGAGGTTAAGGTTTCGTTCGTCTTGCTAAAGTTTGCAGCCTTTTTTCTCCTTCAGATTTGGAAAAGGGGAAAGCAGTTTCTCTTTGAAAAGAAGAAACGAATCGTGGCTTAAGCAAAATTTGTAATCTTTAAAACTGGCCAGGCTCTGGAGTTGAGTTCAAGTGACATGTCTAAACTGTCTTGAGTAACCAGATTTTCCCTTACAGGCTTTTGTCACTTAAGAGAACTCATGTCATAGACAATCGTCCATCCAAAACCAAGTCTTTCTCCTTCAGGAAGGACCCATCTTTGGCAACTGCAGCTGGATTCCTGCGCAGTGCTTATGGCGCCACCTCTTGTCATATTTAGAAAAATGGTCTCACATAACTTGAGAAAAAACAATTTCAGTGACCAAAGCCGGGTACACTTGGAATACCAAGCTCATTTACTTGTTTGCTCAATTGGAAAACGCTGGCTCTAGGATCACACAGAATCTTTGGGAGTTATTTTTTATGGTATTTGGAAGCATCCAAAAGAAGTTCTAATAAAGGTATTTCTTTATGAGAGAAAACAAAATTATCTAAAATAATTTCTGAATTTAAAAGGCTACTGAAATTTCTCCCCCTCCTCCCTCAACTCCTTCTCTTTATCCTATGTTGTCTGAATGCACTACCCCGCCCAGACCCACCTTTCTTCCTCCTCCTCCTCCTCCTGTTCTGAGGCCATTTCTCAAACAGCCAGTGTCTGATAGGGGACAACTACATGCCCCAGTTCATCAGTTGTGGTCAAAGGTAGAACTTAAAAGTATAATCAAGGAATTTCTTGATGCTCACCAGGACCCTACTGGTTTTCCCAGAGAATTTAAATACCTGAGTGTGTGACCCTGGCTCTACTTTGGGAATTTTTTTTTTTTTTTTTGAGACTGAGTCTCACTCTGTTTCCCAGGCTGGAGTGCAATGATGCAATCTTGACTTACCGCAACCTCTGCCTCCCAGGTTCAAGCGACTCCTCTCCCTCAGCCTCCCAAGCAGCTGGGACCACAGGCATGTACCACCATGCCTGGCTAATTTTTGTATTTTTAGTAGAGACGGGGTTTCACCATATTGGCCAGGCTGGTCTCGAACTCCTGACCTTGTGATTCTCCTGCCTTAGCCTCCCAAAGTGCTGGGATTACAGGCGTGAGCCACTGCGCCGGGCCATAAAAATTATTTTAGATAATTAACACAAGTTCTCATTGCTGACATAAGCTCTTGCTGATACAGCAGCCGCATTGTCTGTAATAAATTCCACCTTGTTACAAGGTTCCATTCCTTGGAGTCAAAAAAATTCAAAGGGTAGGTATCACTAATACTCCTGTAATGGCAAGTAAATCTCAGCCTATAACTTTTCAACTAAGTCCTTTACAAGGGACTCACATTTTCCTTCTAGTTCTATCAGCTACCATCCATCTTATAAAAAGAGACTTCTTAGAATTATAATACTCACATTTTTTTCTCCCGAAGGGGGACAACGTATTTAGAATTAGATGAGAAATCTGAGTTACTAGACATAAAAAAGTTTCAAAATCTAAGCCATTTGCAATCCATATTGCCCTAGAAGACACTGAATTATTGAATAATGAAGAATTACAAAACCTACTAAAGGCAGTACTTGATCAAATATGGTCATAGTCTTCCACTGATACTGGAAGAATCCTCTTGGCTACCCTGATCAAAGTCTTCTACTGTAGTGGACTTTTGTAGCACATCCTTTAGTAGTTCTGTGGATGAAAGTATTGATTTCTCTTTGCCTTTACTTGGGAAGGCAGACGACACACACAGGCAGCTATGCCCAGGGCCACACTGAGAGCCCAACTGACACAAAACTGTTCTTTTAGATGCTGACTTGCTCTTTTTTGTTGTATGGAGTTTCACTCTTGTTGTCCAGGCTAGAGTACAATGGTGCCACCTCGGCTCACTGCAACTTCTGCCTCCTGGGTTCAAGCGATTCTCCTGCTTCAGCCTCCCGAGTAGCTGGGATTACAGGCATGCGCCACCACACCTGGCTAATTTTGTATTTTTAGTGGAGACAGAGTTTCTCCATGTTGGTCAGGCTGGTCTCGAACTCCCTACCCCAGGTGATTCACCCACTTCGGCCTCTCAACGTGTTGGAATTACAGGCCTGAGGCACTGGGCCTGGTCTTTTGACTTGTTCTTAAAAAAAATTTTTTTTTAATTATAATACATAGGCAGTTTACTCCTCTGCTCAGCAGATAAGCAAGTTTTAATAGAAGATGGGATACATTCATTACAACAGTACTAAGGGGGACATAGAATTTCTTTTTTTTTTTTTTTTTTTTTTTTGATTACAAAGGAAGTATTTTATTTTTGCTTTGCAAAGCTGTTTTGCTTCACCATTATGACAAACAGCACCCGCAAATGCAGTGTATTTGCAAAATCAAGATAGGTGGTGGTGCTCATCTGACACTGTACAAAGCAACAAAAACCCCTTCACTCCCAGTTATTTCCAATGGAAAGGGGATCCATTAAGTACTTCATCCCAAATCAGGTATGGATATTTATGCAAGTTTTAAATATTTATATTTAGGGCTTAAGGGAATAACAACGTTATCCTTTGAATTATGTTAATTTTTAAACTAGTTTTTCACCATGATAACTTTAAATGGAATTCTGGAACCTAGAGGGCTAGGTCTAAAATCTATAATCATTGAAAGTAAAGGGGGGGTCATTGTCCTTTTCAATTACAGCGTTAAACAGTAGTTTTTTTTCTTCCTCCCATCGGGTTAATTGCTAAAAGTTGGCATATTCTAAGTTTCTATCCACCACTAATTTAAGACAATCTGCTGGGTTGGCGGGTTATTTTCATACTAGTTTATTAGGGGTTCCATTTTCACTCCCTCCAATAGATTTTGATGTTTCTCATATGCTTCTTTCACTCATAAGTTCACACTCTTTAGGTTTCTTGAAGGGTTACCTCAGTGGTCATCTTGATCAGCCAACCCAATCTTCATAACAAAGATTGTTTAAATCTGGATTTTCTTGGCAAAGAGGCTTTCATTAATTTCAGGTTAACTTCTCCTTGATAAAGGAGGATAGAGTTTCCACTAGGCAGCTTCCACACTTCCAAAAGCACCAACTTCTTGTTGTTTCAATTTTGTCCCCAACTTTTCAGGTAGACCTTACAGTAAAAACAACATCTCCCCAATGCTTCCTGTGCAAAATTGCTTGATTCCCACTGTTCCAGTTACCATTTTCCGTTGTTATCCATTCATTGTTTCTCTGTTGGAATTTACGGACCAGGAGGGCCAGAGCGGGTCGCGTGCAGTGTTCCGGACGGCGGGCCCGCCCCCCAACTTGCCAGGGCCTCAGCGGGGGCAAGGGCGCGGCGGGGGACGGGACGCCGCGGCAGGGGTGCAGAGGCAGGTCCCGCACGCTCCGCACCACTCGCAGCGCCATGTCACCCGCGCCGGGAGGCGGGGCGGGGAGGGGCCGGGACACAGAATTTCTAAAGAAAAACTTCAGTTTTATAAAAAACAAAGTACTTGGGCCACTTATCTAAAGAAGGACTTTCTATTAATCTAGATAGACTGAAAGGAATTTTAGCTTTCCACCACCAACCACCAATAAACAAAAGGGTTTGGGAGACTGGCAGGATGTTGTAGAAATTGGATTCCAAACTTTTCTTTAAAGCTCAGTCCTTATATGCGCCCTTAAAACAGGACATGCCAGGACTTTGCGGTCGGCAGAAGAAAATCCACCAACATTCGAAATGATCAAACGTGACCTTGCTAATGCTCTGCCTTTGGGACGTACAAATTATAACCTTCCATTATTATTTGTATAATATATGAAAGTGGTGGAGATGCTTTAGGGGTTCCTAAAGCACTGTTATATGTAAAAATGTTTGTTTAGAAACAGAATGCTTGTTCCCCAGTGCTGCAAAGAAACAGCACTCGAACATAAATTTAATCCTCTCAGCAAGGCCATTTTTACTTTCTGCAGAAAGGGTGCTCATCGCAGATGGAACAATGGTGAAAGCACACCTGAAAAAATGAGGGAAGCAATTTTTATCCCTGACGTAGTTTGTCCCTGCTGCTGTGTTCTGTCTCCATTGGCTGGAGCCAGACCTCACAATCTAAACTAAAACCTGATTGGCTAACAGTTTAAAACTTTTCTCAGTAGGTAAAAGTAATGGAAAGATGAAAGAGGAAGTTGCTTATGCCAAATAGGGAAGGGGCATAGGCTGCGAGCTGGAGCATGCCTGTGAACAGGTCCAGCACAGATACCTTGCTTAAGGTTCAGGGACATAGAATGTACTACATGCCTGTGAGCATGTTTAACAGCCACATAGGACAGGGCTTAAAAAGAGTTATTAGCACAAAGCCAGGAGGCTTGAAGGAAGTTAGTTTTTAAAAGAAACTATTATTTTTAGCACTTATGATTTATTCTTTAACAAGAAGGGAAACTTTGAAGAGGAACTTTTCACTTTCAACAAACACAAAGATCGAAATAGACAGTCATTGCCACAGTTGCCTAAAATATAATCCAGGAAAACCATTATAAGGACATTTCCCTTCACCTGAGGCCCTTGTGAGGTATGATCATTAGATTCCATGCTGTTGCCACCCTCAGAAACATACAAATAAGTTCTGGTAATGATTTATGTGTTTTTCTCACTGGGCAGAGGCATTTCCATGCAGAAGAGCAGTGGTCTCAGCAGTGAGTAAAATTGCTGTAGAAAAACGTATTGCAATCCGGGGAATTCAATAGCAACAGAGGAACTTGTAGCAACAGAGGAACTCACTTCACGGGGTGGATGATTCAATTGGTATGTAAACTTTGGCCTATCCTCCAGCATTTCCATTGCGCTTACCACGCCCAGTCATCTGGGTTAGTGAAATGCACCAATGGAATAATCAAAACTCAATTGGCAAAATTAACCAAGCCTTTTTCAATTCCTTGGTCAGAAGTTCTTCTGTTGGTTCTGCTTAATCTGAGGTCAGCACCTTTAGGTAAACACCAGTTATCTCTGTTCGAAATTAGGCAGACCCATGAAATTATCTCCAAGGAATTGTACATCTATGATATTAAAGGGAGACATATTCAGCTATTGCAGTGCCCTTGCAAAATAATTAACAAAAAATTATAATTGACAAAAATAATCTTTTCACAGTGAGCTCCCGGGAAACAAAAATTTGAAGGACCACAGACTTCAACCAGGAGATTTTGTCTATTGGAAATGACATTTTTTAAAAAGTCTCTGCAACCAGCTGTGGACCTTATCAGGTACTTCTGATCATTCTTCACCGCAACATTAGAAGATGACTCTTGAATTCACATCTCCCATCTAAAGAAATCTGAGCCTCAGCTGGGTGCGATGGCTCACTCCTGTAATCCTACCACTTTGGGAGGCCAAGGCGGGTGGATCACCTGAGGTTAGGAGTTCAAGACCAGCCTGGCCAACATGGTGAAACCCCATCTCTACTACAAATATAAAAATTAGCCAGGCGTGGTGGTGTGCGCCTGCAATCCTAGCTACTCGGGTGGCTGAGGCAGGAGAATTGCTTGAATCCGGGAAGCAGAGGTTGCAGTGAGCCGAGATTGTGCCACTGCACTCCAGCCTAGTGACAGAGTGAGACCCTGTCTCAAAAAAAAAAACAGAAAGCTGTGCTTCCTAAATGGATTGTTGTACTGGAAAGTGATACCCTGGGACAGCTAGGACAGTGTTCTTTGGGTTGTGCCCGGTCACAAGGTCAAATATGTCATACCATTTCACACTTACCAATATTCCTCATCTATAGTCTTGTCAGATTCATTCTGTATTCCACTGGTATCATCATTTAGCTTCCGTCTTTCTTCCATAACTGGGTATCGAAGGTGTTACTTGACATGTGAAGGCCCTTACCAGTTATACACAAAAGGCCTTAAGTTATAGCCAGATGGGTATCTCATTATTAAATGACAAACTTAGCTGAGAAAATCTGTATTATAAAACCATGTGGCTTTAGACATACTCACTGCAGCTCGAGGGTAACCTGTGCTATCATAAAACTGAAAGCTGTGTCTATATCCCAGATAAACCAAATGACATCACTAAATTCATGGCTGATAAGAAACCCACATAAACCAACATTTCAGAGCCAAAACCTCCTCTAACCAACTGGCTAAATAGCTGGTTGGGATCTTGGCAAACTTTAGTGACAAAAAACGTTAACTTATTCTAGAAATTACAATCATTTTTTATGTTTGTCCTGTTTGCTTGGGCTCAGCATAAAGGGATAAAGTGGCTGCAAAGGGTCCTTAGTGACAGCAAACTGTCTTTGACCCATGTCTTCCAGTTTGAAGACTTTACATCTTCATTGGGATCTTCTATTGTATCAAAGATGTTTAAAAATCCATCTGCAGGCCGGGCGTGGTGGCTCATGCTTGTAATCCCAACAGTGCGAGGCCAAGGCAGATGGATCACTTGAGGTCAGGAGACCAGCATGGCCAACATGGTGAAACCCTGTCTCTACTAAAAATCCAAAAATTAGCCGGATTTGGTGGTGCACACATGTAGTCTCAGCTACTCAGGAGGCCAAGGCAGGAGAATCTCTTGAACCTAGGAGGCAGAGGTTGCAGTGAACTGAAATCGCACCACTGCACTCCAGCGTGGGTGACAGAGTGAGCCTACGTCTCAAACAAACAAACAAAAAAAATCAATTTGCAGAAACAGAATAAACAAAAATCTAGTTTAGAACCATGCCCCTGAAGCAACCTTTTTTTTTTCCATCCTAACAGTACAACCACACAAAGCTAATTTAATGGTATTTGAAGGACATTAAACATGTAAGGACATGTAAACATTAACCGAAACTCAGTGAATACCACCACATTTTAAACAGTGCCATCCACAATGGCATTTTAAAATATAGCTAAGTTTTGGAACAATTTAACAATGCAGAAGTTCAAAAAATACGTGGTATAACCCAAGTTCCTGTTTTAACCACATAGAAGTCAAGATTTAAAAAGAGGAAATGGGGGGCATTGTGTAATTTAACATGTCTGGAATCCAAAGATACATATTCAATTGTCAGAGAGCTTCAAGCTCAGAGGAATGACCCAACGGCACATTGTACAGGAAGTACCACCATAATGACTCTTTAGAGAAACAGAATGATTACTTAGAGCAGTCTGGAATTAAAAGTGCATATGTCTTTCCATGAAGAAAGATGTTTACAGAATTAGCCAGGCGCGGTGGCTCAAGCCTGTAATCCCAGCACTTTGGGAGGCCGAGACGGGCGGATCACGAGGTCAGGAGATCGAGACCATCCTGGCTAACACGGTGAAACCCCGTCTCTACTAAAATAAAAAAAACTAGCCGGGCGAGGTGGCGGGCGCCTGTAGTCCCAGCTACTCGGGAGGCTGAGGCAGGAGAATGGCGTAAACCCGGGAGGCGGAGCTTGCAGTGAGCTGAGATCCGGCCACTGCACTCCAGCCCGGGCGACAGAGCAAGACTCCGTCTCAACAAAAAATAAAAATAAAAAATAAAAAAAAAAGAAAGATGTTTACAGAATTAAACTGATAGAATCACAATGGTACCAACTTAGGAGAAATGACAGCTGAGCCCCAGGGCCATGGAAAGGACTGTCCACAGGCACAGATAGCCACAGTGGGCTGGGGCCAGAGAGGGGAAATTCCAGGGCCCCCACCCAATTGTGCATATTGGAGTCACCTGCTGGGGATTTCCACCAGAGTTTTTATTTGGTGGTTAAGTGTCTGTGCTTTTTTGGTCATTACGAGTACATTCCTTAGTGGGTGAAAGAGTTACTTCCAGAGAGGCTGCATAGAAGGAGTGAACCTTCTGGCAGCATGTTAAACCACCAGATGCTTAACACTGGGGAGAACAAGGAGAGCACCCGAAGGTCCCAGACTTGGGACCCACTTTGGAAGGGGCTAGACCGTGTTGAGCCTCGGTCTGTGGGAGCCCTTGGACAGGCAGCAGTCAGCAGGGTCTGGGGCGAGGCATAGAGGGAGGGAGAGAGGGCTGTGCCCACAGGCCAGAGCCCATGTCCCATGACGGGACTAAGCAATGATGCGGAACCTGCACTCCTGGTATGTGGGAGGACTCCTGTAAGGCTGCACACGGGGGCAGCTTCATGGCTTCAGAGCTGGTCTGTGCCATGTGGGGTCTCTTGTGCTCAGGAATTTGTCCTTGACCAAGGCACAGACAGTTCCGGTTGCCCATCCCTTGCAAGCAGTTACGATTCTCAAAGTACTTCCTGTGCCAGCCTCTCTGCATCCTCCCAGGGCCAGGCTTTAGTGATCCCTCCACAAGACAAAACACAGCTTGTTCCAGGTCAGGCAGCCAGTAAGAAGGAGAGCTGTACGTGGACTGGGGGCTCACCCTTGGAGTCTGTGCTTCTTTCCCGTGTCTCAGGAGCTCCCCTCAGTTCCCTGGAACAAGGTTGGAATGTCAAAAAGACCTGAAAACTGGCAGGAAAATGATGTCAGAAAAACCACAAAGTGGATTGAGGGCATCTGTCTTGCTAGAGGCACATCGGGGGGGGTGATCCAGGCCCTTGCTGCAATCACTGAGATGGATCTCGAGCAGGGGCACGTGTGTCCTAGGACCCTGGCTCAGGGCCTATTGCCCACTGCACAGTGATATACCAACCCACCGAAACAGAGGGAGTTGCCGCAGAGAAAGGCTAAGACGCATGGGGCAGCCAAGCGAGGAGATGGGAGGAAACCTCAAACCCGCCTCCTGAGGGGCTTGGGGATGGTGTTTTTCAGGGATCTGGGCAGGTGATGGGTTCTGAAGCATGGGGATCACTGATTGGTGAGTATGAGGGGTGAAATCACGGGATGGGGGATGAAGAAAGCACATTCCTGAGCTGAGTCAGTTCCTTGGTGGGGGCCTTCAGACCGGTTGGCATCGGCTGTTTTGCTGGAATTTACGGTGTGGAAAACACCTGAAGCAATTCTTCGCTTACAAGGTCCTCAGAGATTCCACCTCCAGGAACAACAGGGGAGCAGGTGGTCTGTGTGCTGGGTGACTCTTGTTAAGTTAGGAGCTGCAGTGAGGCGGGTGATGGTGCCTGCCACACCCTGGTCAGTGCCCAGCTCCAATTCTGCCCAAAGCCTGACTTGGAATTCTCAGTAACTCTGTGAGGAGGGTTTCGTGCAGGGCTGGTATCCGATCTCGGCCAGACGTGCTCTGTGCCAGGCCCTCTGGTTGCCTGGTCACCTGGGGTCACCCTCCCCCATCCCTCCTTCCTGAGAGGGCATCACCACACTGCACACACCCCTGTAGACCATTCCTTGATGTCGACAATTTTTTTTTTTTGAGATGGAATCTAGCTTTGTTGTCCAGGCTGGAGTGCAGTGGCGCAGTCTCAGCTCACCACAACCTCTGCCTCCCGGGTTCAAGCGATTATCCTGCCTCAGCCTCCCGAGTAGCTGGGATTACAGGCCTGTGCCACCGCGCCCAGCTAATTTTTGTGTTTTTAGTAGAGATGGGGTTTCACCACATTGGCCAGGGTGGTCTCGATCTCCTGACCTCGTGATCTGCTCACCTCGGCCTCCCAAAGTGCTGGGATTACAGGCGTGAGCCACTGCGCCTAGTCAATGTCAACAATTTGATCTCCATCTCCTAGCTTTGCCCAGTGGTTCTCAATCTACAGCATGCATTGGTATCCCTGGAGGACCCACAAAGCCCAGATTGCTGGGCCCACCCGGAGCGCTGCTGACTAGCTGGTTTGGGGCCAGCCTGAGAATGCATCTCTGACAGGCTCCTAGATAAGGCTTGTTCTGCTGCCCAGGCCAGCCTTGGGGAACTGGGGCTCGAGGCCAGTGGGTCTCCAACCTGGCTGCACAGCAGCCTCCCCGAGGAACACTGAACACCAGCCACGGCAGCCCTTCTCCGGCAGGGAAGGGGCATTTAAAGCCCCAGGCGCAGGCTGGGTGGAGGACACCTGAGCTGGGAAGTGGGCAGTGATGGAGCATCTGGTCATTTCTAGCTCCTCGCACCTGCCCAGGTAAAGGCTCCCAGGCATGTATAGTAAAAGGTTATCACGCAGTTAGAAGTTTGTTTTTTGTTTGTTTGCTTTTTTTTTTTTTTTAAGCTAGGATCTTTCTTTGTCACCCAGGCTAGAGTGCAGTGGTGCAATCACAGGTCACTGCAACCCCCGACTCCCAGGCCTAAGCCGTCCTCCTAACTCAGCCTCCCGAGTAGCTGGAACTACAGGTACGTGCCACCACACTACGAATTTTTTTTAATGTTTAGTAGAGATGAAGTCTCACTGTTCGCAGCTGGGTCACCAGGTGTGCCGTGTGACTCTTGTTAAGTCAGCAGCTGCTAACTTAACAGCCTCAGGTTCCAGGCTGACCTCGAACTGCTAAGCTCAACCAATCCTCCCACCTTGGCCTCCCAAAGTGCTGGGATTACAGGCGTGAACCACCGTGTCTGGCCACAGTTAGAATTTTAAAGTAGGGGACCTAAAGCAGATGCTGACCACATGTGCCCATTTGCAGGTCTGCAGGGCCCCTGGCAGTGTGGCCAGTTGTGTGGCTTGCCCAGACAAACTGAGGGGTTTCCCAGGACAAGGGCCTTCCTGTGCTAACACCGAGATGTTCACCAACTGCAGCCACGGCCGGCAGCCTGCCTGTGTCCAGAGCTCTCAGGCAGGGTCTGTGTGGAGCTCAGTGCTGAATTCTGCTCTGGGGCTGTGAGCAGCTTTAGCACAGCCCAGGGCTGTTTCTATACTTCCCCTAAAGCGGTACTGGCTCCCTCCCCTCTGAGTACCCCAGTGGGAGGCAGAGGGGGCTCTGTAGACAGCCAGAGGGGAGGTGTAGACACAGTTGGAGGAGAGGTGTAGACAGCTTGAGCGGGGAGATGTAGACAGCTGGAGGGAAGGAGTAGATGGCTGAAGGGAAGGTGTAGACACAGCTGGAGGGGAAGTGTAGGCAGTCAGAGGGGAGGTGTAGACGGCTGGAGGGGAGGTGTAGACAACTAGAGGGGAGGTGTAGATGGCTGGAGGGAAGGTGCAGACGGCTGGAGGGGAGGTGTAGACAACTAGAGGGGAGGTGTAGATGGCTGGAGGGAAGGTGCAGACAGCTGGAGGGAGGAAAGGTGTAGGCACAGCTAGAGGGGAAGTGTAGATACAGCCAGAGGGGAGGTGTAGACATAGTTGGAAGGGAGGTATGGACAGCTGGAGGGGAGGTATAGACACAGCCGGAGAGGAGGTGTAGATGGCTGGAGAGGAGGTATAGATGGCTGGAAAGGAGGTGTAGATGGGTGGAGGAGGAGGTGTAGACGGCTGGAGAGGAGGCGTAGACAGCTGGAGGGGAGGCGTAGACGACTGGAGAGGAGGCGTAGACGGCTGGAGGGGAGGTGTAGACGGCCGGAGGGGAGGTGTAGACCGCTGGAGGGGAGGTATAGATGGCTGGAGGGGAGGTATAGACCGCTGGAGGGGAGGTGTAGACCGCTGGAGGGGAGGTGTAGACCGCTGGAGGGGAGGTGTAGACCGCTGAAGGGGAGGTGTAGACTGCTGGAAGGGAGGGCAGACAGACACTCACTTTCCTGCTTTGCTTCTGCCCTGGCCAGGCTCTGCCACAGGTGCCTCCTTGGCGGGGCCACCACACCATTTCTGGAAATGCACCTAGGATTTGGGACAGGGGCTCAGGGTGGGGCTCTGTACAGACCAGCAGGTAAGGAAGGAAAAGGGAAAACAGAGCCCTGCCTACGGTCTGAAGCCAGCCTGTGTGGCCAAGGTCAGCAAGCAGGACAGGGCCCCGTGCGCCTGGCCACCTTGCCAGTCGGGGGAACACAGCAGACACAGTGGCCAGTTTCCATGGACAGCCTGTGTTGAAGTTTTATTTTTTTTCTATACACGTGATTGATTAACAATTTAATGAATGGGATGTCATTTTATACCCTGACAAGTTTAAATGTAAATAAATTGGCACCACCTTTAACCAGACTGCTGTCCTGACTTGCACAGGAGACATGCTCCTCACCTCAGCAGCCTCAAGCCCTCCCTTCTCATGTCTCCATGCAAGGACTGTGCAGGTCAGAGCAGGGCTGTACCCCCTGATGAGCCCCTAGAAGCACCTGGCTGGCCATGGCTGTCATTTTGAGGGCAGAAAATAACTGGATTTCTGGTTAATTGGTGACATCCTCAAGAGCTGTTGCAAGCCATGTCTCGGCCGCGTGACAGGGCAGACGTGGTGGGCCCGACGGCCTTGTCTTCAGCAAGTGCTCCTAACTCTCAGCAAACTTAGGGTTCATGACCGTCGTGGTGGCGCTCTTGAAAAGGGGATTATCCTGGTGGGAAATGCAAACAGGCTTGTGGGTGTGGGAGGTTTTCAGAGCAGAATCTTTATCCCTGAAGACACTCCCCGCATGGAAGCCGTCGCTTTGAGGAAGAGCTAGAGGTGGGGCAGCCCTCCCAGGGTCCCAGCACCAGCGGCCAAGCTCACCCACAGCGGCGGACACCCAGAGGACAAGCTGCCCGGGGAGGCCGGGGTGCAGCCACGCGTGGGTGTCCGTGGCCTCCCGCAGCAGGAGGTCGCAGAGTGTGGGACGTACACGCCCCTCTGCGTGGGACCCCCGAGGATGGCCACTTACGTTGTTCCACTGGGACTTGAGCTTCTCCTTCTCAAAACGCCTGTACTCCCGGAGGTCGCTCAGGTGGGTCAGGGCCTTCCAGATGACCAGCAGGAGGACGCCGATCAGCACGATGCCTGCCACAGTGCCCCCGACGATGGCGGCGATGTTGGGGCCCGCCATGCACTCTAGGCAGAAGCAGCACACCGAGCATCAGTCCAGCCCCATCTCACTGGGCCGTGTGTGCCCACAGGTCCGAGGTCACCGCACAACACAGCACTTAGAGAGACGGAGGTTCCCAGGGCCCTGGCTCACCGTCCATCACCACGGCCAGGGGTCAGTGAGAACCTGGCCGAGCCCCTGCCGGATTCAAGGCCAGGCCCCATGGTTCCAAATGAAATCTAAGGGCCATTGCCACCACCCCTGCTCACAGAGAAGAAGGCAGGGCCAGAGTACTGGGCAGCCAGGGCAGAGCGCTAATACTGGGAGGTAGGAGACAGTGTGAGGGACCTGTTCTACATCAGAGTTCAGAATAAGGCTCAGGGTCCCTGCTGGCGTTCGCTCCCCCTACTGCGAAGGTGATTTATGATCGTCAAGGACAGGACCAGGATGAGCAGCGTGAGGTCCTGGCTCCCGCAGCAGCTGTGCTCGCCTCCTGAGCATGGGGGCCGTGGCCATAGTGGGCCAGGCCCACAGCTGCTGACCCTGGGACAGACAGGCAGTCCCTGGCCTGACCTGGCACCCTCACTCCCCGTGCCCCCTCCTGCCATCCTGACCGGCACCCTCACTTCCCGTGCCCCCTCCTGCTGTCCTGACCGGCACCCTCACTCCCCGTGCCCCCTCCTGCCATCCTGACCCGCACCCTCACTCCCCGTGCCCCTCCTGCCGTCCTGTCTTTCCTGGGGGGGGCCTGCCTTCCTTCACCTGTCCTCAAAGGTGAAGTGACTTGACTGGGATTGCACAAACCAGACGTGACCCAGGTCTGTCCCTCAAAGTGGCCTGCAGGGGTTCCTGCCCTGGCAGGGGGGGATCCGCAGCCCCAGGCTCACGTGTGGTTGTGAGCCCCAGGCATGTCACCTACAGGCTTAGAGCAACCCACTGCCTTCCTTGGGTCCCCTCCTGGGGAGGGAGGAGCTCCCTGGTCTCAGTCCTGCAAGAGTTCTGGCTGGCTGCTGGCCGTGCCTGATGGAGTCTGCCAGCGGCCCCCCAGTCCCAGCCCCTCTGCCTCTCGGGAGCCTGTGGAACATGAGACCTGAAAAGACAGGGTCAGTGCCGCCAAGGTCACCGTGGGGCTGGGCCTGGTTCCGACTGGAGCCGAATGAGTGACGAGCAGAGAGTGTTGGGGGATGGCAGTGCCTGGTGGCCCTGGGCCCCTCCAGGGCTGAGAGCCGAGCACCAGGATCTCCCAGTCCCCTCAGGGGAGCCTCACTCAGCAGCCTGACCTCAGGCCACCCCTAGGGACCTGCAACTCCAAGCCTTGCCCCATGAGGCATCCAGTGGGAGATGACCCGGCCCCGGCAGTGTGGCATGCTGGTGGGCCTGCCCCGTGTGGAGCAGCGGTGCCCCGGGGAATAGGCCATCTGCTGCCCAGCTTGATGTGGGGTCAGGTGAGGAGGGGATGGAAAAGGGAGGCTGCTCGGGGTAGGGGAGACTGGCCTCTGGCCTCCTTGCAATGCCACCAAGGGCATCCCACATGGCTCACCCACTCTGCTAGGCCCACACCACTGGAGGTGAGACCCTCCTTCCGCACCACCCTCACCTCTGCAGAGACCCCACAGTCGGAGCTCTGGAGCCGGTCCCCGCTGCACCCCAGTGGCCTCACCTCGGCTCTCATCCACATAGATGATGTAGCGATCCCACCCGTCCTGCTGCTCCAGCATGTACGTCACCCAGCAGCCCTCTGAATCCCTCTCCTTGCAGGTCCTGCCCTTCACAGGGTTGTTCGACAGCTGCAGGTCCCGACACGCTGCGCTGCAGTTCTTCCCGAAAGGGCCTTTGTCAAACTTCAGGCACTCAGCACAGGAGCTGTGGGGAGTCAGGCGTGAGCGTGGGTGCCAGGGCATGAGTGTGGGTGCCAGGGTGTGAGCGTGGGTGCCAGGGCGTGCTGGGGCTCAGGCATCGGGGGCTTGGGCTTGGGTGTGTGTCCACCAGGTGGGGCAGGTGGGGTTGGGGTGTCCACAGGCCAAGGAGGGGGCCCGAGTGGGGCAGATGCGGGGTGCAGTGGGTGAACTGAGAGCCTGATCCCAGGGCCCATGGCAGGTGCGCACAGGAGGGAGGGGGGCACAGGGGCGCAGCGGCCGCTGAGGGCTCCTCAGTCCAGATGCACCCGCAGAGAACCTCGTGGTGCAGAGGTGCTCACTGGGGTCCCTGAGTGAGCCCGGCTGCTGGGGAGGTGGCCGGAGAGCAGGGATCCCCGCCCACCCTGCCTGCTCCACCTGCACTCACATGTGCTTGCCGCAGGGCGAGGGGCAGCCGGGGCACTCCTGGCACAGAGGCGGCTGGTAATTGTCTTTGCACTCACACACGTTGCAGCGGCACCGGCCACGGCCGCTGCACTCGACGCGCTGTGGGTTCAGGCAGCCCTCGGTGGTCCTCTCGCACTGGCACGCCGAGCCGTCGAAGCCCTGGAGGCAGCGGCACTCCCCGCAGAAGCAAAGCCCCCTCCCTGGAAGATGGGGGCCAGCAGGGCTAAGCTCCTGCTTGGCCTGGGGACCGAGACCCTCCTGAAACCCCACTGCCGTCGCTCCCTCCGGCCCACCTGCCTCCTCCAGCCTGGGGGATGTGCCTGAGCAAAAGGCACCGGGCCACTAGCCAGGCCTTCCTGCCCCGCCAGCCACGTGGCCACCTCCTGGCCAGTCTGGGCCTGCCCCTGCCCTGCTGTGAATGGGACCTCAGTAGGGCTGTGATTGTTCCTCCTATGGGCCCCCCCTACAAGGACCCCTTGCCCTCATGGAGACAGAAACTGAGGCAGGGCAGGGTGCAGGGTCATCCAAGTTCCTGCTGACGCCCAGTGGCCGGGCGAGACTTGCGCTGTCTGTCCTCAGGATCCCCCCTTTCTGTTCCACTTGTTGTGTGTTCCAGAATGCATCCCCCAACGCCAAGTCTGTGCCGCAGGGCGGCTGTTGTCCAGCAGGGACCCACGGGCTCACCCGGGCCGCCGCAGACCTGGCCGTTGTGGCGCTCACAGTTGACGTTGTCACATTCGCAGTACTGCCCGTAGATCTGCTTGCCGGGGACGTCGCTGGTGTGGCACAGACACTGCCCGCAGACGCAGTCCCCCAGCCCTGAGCAGATGACGGAGTTGTTGTCCTTCCGGCAGCTTCCTTCCAGCTCCTGGCTGCTCCGGCCCTGCGTCTGGCACTCACAGGTTTTCCCAATGTAGCCAGTGTCACACCTGGGGACAGGAGGAGCTCCAAGGTCAGGCTCCCCCCAGTGATGTGGGATGGCCGCCCCGTCCTCCAGGCCCCTTGCCCTTGGTGGAGAACACCCCTATGGCATACTGTCTGTGCTTTCCTCGAGGCCTACTGAGGACCTGCCATGTACTAAATGTGCTCAAAGCGTGCGGGGGCCCTGGGCTTCCTCCCCAGGATGTCCTGAGGGGAAAGCAGACACCTGGCCTCGGCCTGAGCATGCAGCAGCTCGGCAGGCTCACTGTGCAGCTGTGTTGCTGCCATGCACATGGCCTGTGCTGCGACACCGGTGCCCTGTGAGTGGCTGGTGTCTGCTCCTGCATGCCCCACATGGTGGCCAGCGGGGACTTGGCACTGCCACCTGCCACAGCCCCGCCCTCTCTCCAGCCAGCTGCCGCCTGCGTTTGTGCACTGACCGGCCAGGTTGTGGGAGAACTCAGGGACAAGTGGTTTTGTCAGATGTGGAAGCTGGCACCAAGAGGCAGGCAGACAGGAGCCCCTGAGGCATCCTCAAGGATGACCCTGCCATGGGCTCTCTTGCTCCCCAGCGGAGGAAGCCACAGGACCGAGTGTCTGAGTACCTCTGGCAGGGCACCCCGCGACACCTGCCAAGTGTTCTGACTGAGTCACCCCTACAGTCCCGTGAAGAGGCCGCCCCAGGACTGCACACCCAGGATAGTGGGCAGGGTGGGCAGTGAGGCACAGGGACAGCCAGAGACCACCAAGACCACAGAGACCATCACTGTCCTGAGAAATGGGAGGAGGCTGGGGGCAGCAGCGACCTGCAGGTGGGGAAGGGCACTGCCACCAGGGCGTGGACTGGCACATGCAGTCCTGGAGAGGGAGGAGGTGGCCAGAAGCAAGGGGGCAGAGCCCTGCGAGGTCAGGCCCAGCATGCTCCAGCCAAGGCAGGCAAGGAAAGGGGGAGAGCCATCCAGCCCCAGGGTAAGCTTCCTGGCTGAGTGCTGTGTGAACCTCCTCACTGGGTCCACCTGTCCCCAGTTTCTCCCTGAGGTGGGGTGCCCATGCCTGGCAGGGGGTGTGCACTCCTGAAGGGAGGCCTATGGGGCCCAGGCTGCCAGAAGCAGTCACCTGTCCCAGGAGGCTCTCTGGCCTCTCATGCCCCAGGGCTGCCAGCCTGATGGCCTTGGGTCCCCAAGGACAGAGAGAAGCCAGCTCTGAGGGTCAAGGAAGGTCGGGCAGAGAAAGTGACCCACTCAAGGCCATGGGCACGCCCAGTGGGGACTCCTTGTGCCCCTGACATGGGCCTCTATCCTCTGGTGAGGGGGTCCTCCCGCCCACCAGTCCCCTGCCTTGGGTCCTCCATGGCCAGAGAGTGTAGAGTACAGGCTGGCATCGCTGGTGCCCTGGCTCAGGAGCACGGGGGAAGGCTTGCCGAGGGGTTCTGGGTTCCAATCCCAAATCTCCCCACCTCCTGCAGAAGGGGCCCCAGGACGCCCGATCTGTGGAGTGGGGGAGGGGATGGAGCCACCTGCCCCCACCTCACCTGCAGACACCTGCCCTGTGGGGTGGGGACCAGGGCCCACCTCACCTGCAGACACCTGCCCTGTGGGGTGGGGCTGGGGGAGGCTTCACGGGGACCTGTGCCCGCCTCACCTGCAGATGCCACACTCCAAGAAGCCCTTGCCATGGCAGAAGCTGCGGTCCCTGCTCAGGTCCCGGCACCGGCACTCACACTGGGGAAGGACCCGTACGGCCACAGTGTCCGTGAAGCCCAGTGCCCGGATGACAAACGACTGCTCCTGGATACACTCTGTGGCCGTGACCTTCACCCGGAAGGTGACCTGCAGGGCAGTGCTGGGCTCAGGTGGGGACCTTCGGCGGCCAGGGTCACAGCCCGGCTTCCAACCCTCGCCTGCTGGCCTCTGCAGGGGTTGTGGGGGGTTCAGTGTGGGGACGAGGGGATGACAGGGAGCAGGGAAGAGCTGATGCTCAGATCCGAGAAGCCGAAGTCAGCTGGCAAGGAGGTGCTCTGCCCGCACTCCCGCTCTGACCAACACCAGGATCTCCCAGGCCACACATCAGCAGAGACATGTGACACGCAGACAGCAAATCAAGATAAGCTGAGCACACTCCCACTCAGACCACCCAGCATGAGGGAATGTTCTGGTGAGAAGCCACAGGCAGGCCAGGCGCCAGAGCTCACGCCTGTAATCCCAGCACTGTTGTAGGCTAAGGCGGGCAGATCACCTGAGGTCAGGAGTTCGAGACCAGCCTGACCAACATGGTGAAAGTCTATCTCTACTAAAAATACAAAAATTAGCTGGGCGTGGTGGCGTACGCCTATAGTCCCAGCTACTCGTGCGGCTGAGTCAGGAGAATCACTTGGATTGTAGTGAGCCGAGATGGCGCCACTGCACTCCAGCCTGGGCGACAGAGCGAGACTCCATCTCACAAAAAAAAAAAAAAAAAAAAAAATACATGGGCAACATTTAGGGAGAAACGTGTTTGAAGGAATTCCAAAGTCATATTAAAAAAGTGCAATGAAAGCAAGTGTCTTACTGAATATTAGTTCGCAGCTAGCAAAACAAAAACAAAAACAAAAAACAAATGATTGGATAATAAACTTCAACCTGAAAGATTAGGGAGGGAACTCAGTGTCCTAATCACCTGCGTGGCCCATGCCTTAATGTGTCTGTCAAAAAACAAAATGAAACACGCAGAAAATCATGAGGATGAGCCCAGCCCGGGTTTGCATTTGTGCCTGGTCTGTGGTCCGGTGTCTGTCCCCAGGGCCTGCAGCCATCACTCCATCCCTCAGTCTACACTGGCCTGACCCAGGGATTTGGGGTTCCAGGTTGATGAGTAGGACTCTTGGGCCAAGGCGTGTGTGAAGCACTGTCTGGGCACCCTCTCGCTGACATTCATGACACGAGCTCCACAAGGAAAGTGTCTGGCCTCGGCAGAGAGGGGGTGAAGGAAAGAAACAGGGACCTGCCAGTGGATGCCGCCTGCCCCCAGACAGCATCTGATGCCTGTGTGCCCCTCCCTGCCCCCGTCAGAGTGCTGGGATGGGGACCTTGGCTCCTTCTGGCTCTCCCCAGAGCCCCTCAGCCTGCTGAGATGGGGACCCTGGCTCCTTGTGACTGTCCCCAGAGCCCCTCCGCATGCTGGGATAGGGACTCTGGTGGCCAGGCTCACCGGGACATTGATCTGCACGCCGTCGCAGTCACCTCTGGACTGGTCCCTGAGGGTCACTCCATTGCTGCAGAAGGAGTCATAGGTGACTTTCAGGGTGTCGGGGAGGGCGTTGTGATCCAGGAAGACCCTGGAGGAGAGTTTCTGCGGGCAGAGAGTGGCCACTCTTAGGGGCGAGTCTTTCTGCTGTCCTGGCCCTGCCTGGCCCAGCGGTTTAGACCCGTCTCTACTTCTCCTCTCCCTGCAGGTGACCAGTGTCAGCTAATGACACAGAGGAGAGAACAGCAGGATGTGCCGAGGATGGCGGGGCTGCCAGGGCCACAGTCCTGACCCCAAGACGGCCCGACCACAGGGACCAGCATGGAGCCAGGGTGGGAGCCTCAGGGGTGGGAGCTTCTGCTGCTCCTCAGCCTTGAGTCCCCAGGACCTAGCACAGGGCAGGAGCTGGATAAATTGTTCAAGCAATGAGAGAGACGGGGAGAAACAGAGAGGCAGAGATGGACAGAGATGAGCAGAGCCAGAGACAGAGATAGAGAGATGCAGAAAAACAGAGAGAGGCAGAGACAGAGACAGACAGAGATGGGGCAGAGACAGAGAAAGACAGACAGAGACGAAGACTGAGAGACAGAAGGAAATAGAGAGGAGGCAGAGGGATAGGTTCATAGGGGCATCAGGTTCATAATGGCCAGGGTGGTGGTGTCACCTGCGTCCTCTGTATAAGGACAGAAACACCTCGGGCAGTGGCTGGCACCCAGGAGGGTCTGCTCTGGGACTCACAGGAGGCTACAAGAAGCAAATGGCACCTCCTCCACAGGTCTTCAGTTTAATTCAATGACCCAGCATTTGTCAGAGGCGCTAAAGTGTTGGACTCCCTCAAGCCAGCAGGACCTTTGGCCTAGAAGGATCCAGGCCAGAATTCTGAGAACATCTCTCAGCGGGGGGTGGATTTCCAGAGCAGTCTGGGACCTCTGGTGCTTGGGGCCCTGAGCGGTGCCTAGTGTGCACTTGTGCCTACCTATGCCCACCAGGGCCCCGGGATTCCCCAGGGAGCAGCCCAGGGTGCAGCTGGGCCATGCACCAGGAAGAAATTCAGTGGGTGAGGGCTTCTCTGGGGCTTGCCCAGGACAGGTGTACAGAGCAAGAGGAATTCCACCCCCCAGGGTGTCTTCCCAGGGCCCAAGTCAACCGTGGGGGTTTCCTGTGGCCTCCTCCCGCCCCAGGTGCACTGTCTACCACCAGAGCTGTCCACCCCCCTTCCCCATAGAGACCCACAGAGAAGAGTCCGGCATGAAGAGGGCCTGAGCTTGGGTTTCAAGGAGCATCGCCCACAATATCAATGAGAGAGGACACGGAGCTCCCCATGGAACTGCCAGGCCAGGGTGTCCTGGAGGCTGCAGCCAGCCCACAGGGCAGTGGCTCTCCTCCCAGACCACCCTCCTGCTGACCTGCAGCAGGAGCTGACCTGCAGTGGGGAGATTGCTGGCCACCGCATGGGTCCCAGCTGAGCGGTGTGGGAGACTCACATTGTAAGCGTTCTTAATGAGCTGGACCACATTGCTGGAGTCGTCAGACAGCTCCCCCACCGCTGACTTCGGGATGATCTCAGTGAGTTTCTGTTGGGCAAGAAGACCAGATACGGCATGGCTAGGACCTGTGCCATGGCATCTCCATGCACTGGGCTCACCCCAGGGGCTTCTGCACCTGCAAAATGGCTGGGACGGTCCTCAATGCAGTTTCTTACTTGGTCCCCAGAGTATGTGGTCAGCGATGTGTGGCAAGAGGTTCTTGGGGGTAAAAAGCCCTGAGCTGCCTGGGGCCATGCTTGGAATCCCAGCACTCGGGAGGCCTATGTGGGAAGATCTCTTCCTACTCCAACTCCAGAGCCCGGGGAACCTATGGCAGGAACCACTGGTCTCACTGTGGTCCCCAACACACCACGAGGTTGAGCTTGTAGCTGGGATACAGACCTGACGATGGACCCCTGTAGCTCAGCAACGTGCACTTTACAAAAGAGGCGGCCCCGGGCATGTTTCTTCCCCAATCCCCGAGTGCGTCTCCTCAGCCTAAGCAGCAGGGCAGGGGCTGTGAGGCTGCCCAGCAGAGCCCCGGGCGGGGGGAAGAGGGTGCCCTGGTTTCCTGTGTGCCATTTTGAAGAAGATGGTGGTGATGGCCTTGGAATGACCAGCAGGTCGGTCACTGTCCAGATGAGGATAATCAGGCCCTTTAGGGCGGCTGCTCTGTGAATTCCCTGAGTGGGTGAGCTCAGTACCCATGATGCTCTGCCGACCGGGCACCACTGCCCCTTTCACAGATGAGGAAACTGAGGGCTTGCAGTAAGGAAGGGCCTGGGGTGTCCTGTGGTAAGTAACAGAGCTGGGTGTGAGGTGAGCCGCCCAGGGCCCTGTCCACCCTGAAGAACTGGGCACGTGGCTGTGTAGAGTTCAATGACAACCATCTCGTTCCTCCAACTCCACCCTGAATAACTGGGCACGTGGCTGCATAAAGTACGATGACAACCACCTCCTTCCTCCAGCTCAGTCCTTCTGTCCCTGTGGCCTTGGGGCCACACACCGTGCAGGCTGCCACGGGCGGAGGCTCCTTTCAGGAGGGTGTGCGGCGTTTCCTTCCTTCTAGCCTGGCTGGTGCCGACAGGCCAGAACAACACTCATAGGCAGAGGGGGCTGCAGGGTGCCACCCTGACCACCGGATCATCATCTCCCTGTTTGGTTCTTCCTCTGTTCCACACTGTGTAGTGCTGTTGGATCCAACTGCTGCTCTCCTCAGAGACACATGGAGGGGGAGGCCCTCTGCTCCATGGGCTGAGGGCTGAGGGTCCCTGATGATGGGAGTCAGACCGTGCTTTCCTCCCAGAGGCCATGGCCTCCACATCGGTGCAGTGGAGATGAGCTCCCTGGCATGGGGGGTTGGGGAAGTCAGGCCTGGTTCTAACTGCACTTTGCATGCCCAAAGCATAGGTCACAGTTGTGCGAGGAGGGTTGTCCTTCTCCAGGTGGGGTGGACAGGGCTGCACAGACAGGAGGCTATGTCCTTCTCGGGTGGGACAGATCGGGCTCTGCAGACCAGGGGGCTATGTCCTGCTCCAGGTAGGATGGGCGGGGCTGTTTCAAAGCCAGTGCTGAATCCCAGGGCTCCATTCGTTTGGTTTGGTTCCTGCCATTTGAGGCATTTATGGAAGGCTTTTCTCCGCCAACACATGGCAGAAGGGTGTGTTCTCCGTGTGCACAAGCAGTGGTTTCCCTTGGGAGGTGGCCTGGTTTCTCTCCTGTGCACCTTTGACCTTTAGTGACTTTTGTCTGTATCCTCCCACCTCGGGCAGCGGCTGGCACCCAGGAGGGTTTGCTTTGCAGTAAACCGTAACTGTGAGTTTACTGGTTCCTGAGCTCTGCAAGTCCTTCCAGCAAATCACTGACCCTGAGGGTGGTCTTGGGAACCCCGACAGCACCTGAGCGACTTGAACGCACGAACCTGCTCAGGCCAGGCTGAACACATGGCACGAGCGGTGGAAATTCGGGATGAACGTATAGAGCCTCTGCTTCTAGGAGCAGAGCTGGTTATCGGCTGTGCTTCCTTTGTGAAACTCATCCCACTCCATGCTCCAAGCTTGTGAACGTTTTTGTGTAATTTTATCTTCGTGGAGAGTGTTGATATTCAAATGTATGTGAGCATAAAATAAGCATGTTTCCATAAAATAAAGAATTGTGCTATATTCCAGAAAAGAACAGAAAATATCACCAATGCCAAGACACGCTGTTAACACAGCTAAGTTTCAGGGACAGGGAGGAATTCCTCCTCCTATCGACACGCAGGTGTCCTGTCCTGGACGGGAAGCCTCAGGCTCCTCACCCACGGGCATCTGTGACCCGGGCCGGCTGGCCCTCACGTGCCCAGCATGTGGGGGTGGCACTCAGACCTGCAGTGGCGCTGGGTCTGGCCTGCGGCTGAAACGTGCCCCTGCCCGAGAGATGCTCAGGACCCAACAGTACTCACCTCGTAGGTCTTCACCATCTTCCTGGTCACCGCGAAGATGGGCTGGATGTTGTTCTCGGCCAGCTTGTGCGCCAGCTGGCCCACCGATGGGTAGTCCTGGAGAAAGGAGGTCCTGCTCAGCTGGCCCCGAGTCTGAGACAAGCCTTCCAGGTGCCCGCCCCTGTCTGCCCCACTCAGCCTTAGCCCTGCCTGTGCTTCGGACCCTCTCGGGGGAAGGCTGGAGAGGCAGAGGCTGCCGCGCAGGAGTGCAGTGCAGACAGCCGCCATGGCCTCTGGGCAACGTGTGCATAGACCTGGGCTTTCAGAGTCCAGGCATGAGCAGCATTTGAGGCGTCTCACCGTGGGACTGGGAATGCCCACGGGGCAGACAGCCTGCCCCACACGGTGGACCTGCTTTCGCACTGAGGGGCGCTTAGTTTCAGCAGAGGCCATGAGGGTCAGGTGCGGCTCTCCCTACCCAAGTTCCAGGACCCGACGGCCGTCCCTCCCCTGTCTGTGGCTCCGGCAGGGGACCTGAGTTTTGCATCTCTAAAGTCCTTTGCCGCCCCCAGAGCCTATGATGTCAGGCTGCAAGAGCATTGCACCACGGTCAGCGAGGACAAGCCCCTGTGACCGGTGGTGGCCTCTGGGCCCACGGCTGATCCCAGCCAGAGGTCCTGGCCCCTCCGAGCCATTGAGATGCCTCTGCGGGGAGAGGCTCGTCCTAACCCTGTGCATCCTGGGTCCCTTCTTGCCTCTGTCCCTCCCCACATTTTCCTCATGGTCCCTGCAGTCCTTCACCCAGCTCAGGCGCTGGGGGCAGGGAGGGTCCACACTGGAGGAGGTGGACTCAGGGGCAGCAGGGAAACCACAGAGGAGGCCAGGAGGAGGAGGAGGCGGATGCTCCGGGATGGGACCCTGGCCAGCGGCGGGGACAACAGGGCGCGGCTGTAGCCTGGGGGTGGTTACTGTACCTCCACAGCCGCTGACAGCCCAGGTGCAGGGGCAGTGGGGCTGGAGACCAACAGGGCCTGGGAGTGCCACAACGGCGAGGCCGGGGCTCAGCCTGGCTGTCCCCACCAACCCCACCCTCCCCTGGCCTGAGGCTAGTCCTGGGAGACCCCACACTGCCACTTGGGGCTTCCAGAAGTTTCCTCAGGAATCTGCTCCTTGGGTTGGAAGGAGGCTCTGTAAGGTGGAGACCCCGCCTCGTTCCCTCCGTCAGTGGTGTCCTGCCGGGCAGTGCCCAGGTGGTGCCTGGGGTGGGCACTTACGAACTCGTTGCTCCTCTTGTACATGTTGTCCTCCAGGTGACAGCGGCCATCATTGGGGGTCAGGATGGCACCCAGCTTCCCGTCGCCCGCGAAGTGGAAGCCGTCGTCAGTGGCGAACACCAGCAGCCGTGTGACGTTGCGCCAGCCGATTTCCTCCTGAGAGGAAAGCGTGGAGGGCAGGGTTACCTGCCTGGGTTTCCCAAACCTGGCCCTCTGGAGCAGAGGAGACAACGAAGAGCCTGGGTTTCCCAAACCTGGCCCTCTGGAGCAGAGGAGACAACGCAGAGCTGGTGGGGTAGCCCGGAGGCTGGCGCTGGTGCCCCTTTCCCTTGGGTCTCAGGGACCCAGCCATGTTCCCCCAGATGCCACGCCCAGAAGGAGACAATGGCCCTCAAACACCCCCTGCATGTGTGAGGCGCAGGGAGCACAGGCACGCGTGGAAAGGCAAGGAGAGACACATGGTTGTGGTCCCTGCACTTCAGAGCTGGGAACAAACCCTCAGGAAACCATCCCCAAGGGGGAAAACCCTCGTAGACACGTGAACCACATGCAGAACCAGCGCAACACAGAGGAAGATGAGCCCGAGGGGGCCCGGCAGGCCTTGAGCCCACCATGGACAGCCTCTGGCAGGCGCGTCTGTGGGCTGTGCATGTCCTAGGCCGTGACCTGACACCCGTGAGCAGTGTGTCTACGCTGGGCCTGCAGGGAAGCTGGAGAGCTAAGGTGGGTTGTGAGGCGAGGACGGGGCGCAGCCTCAACACAGCCGAGGGACTGTGGCTGCTCCGTTAGGCTCACAGTCACAGACGGGGTGGGCAGGACGTGGAGAGAGACATGCACTGGGCAGCCGGGGCCCACCGGGCCTGGAGGGAGGAGGGCAGTTCCACCCCAGGAACCACGGGACCAGCTGCCTAGCGGCCCTGTTCTACCCTTGGCCACTCGCAAAATGTTTAGGCTTCAAAAGATTTGCCCAGGGTCACAAATTTAATTCACAGCGAACAATGAAATCTGCGCATGGTTTTCAAGCCACCGTGGCCACTCCCGTCCTCCTGCCCTTTCCTGCATGGGCAGCAGCAGGGTGAGGGGCTGCCCTCCTCAGGCCCAGGCTGGAGTCCCTTAGATGACCTGCCAGCCAGGGTACCCCACTGCTCCCCCATTGCCTGACAGAGCCCCCAACACTGGGGGAAGCCAGGGACCCAAGCAGGGGCAGTGTCCTCACCGGGCAGGCGGCGACCTGCATCATGGCGTCCAGCCCACCCTCAGGTGCATCCAGGTTTCCTGAAATCAGCTGCTTCCCGACCTCTCTCTGAAACTGGTTGGAGTTGCTGGTCAACTTCAGCACGTGCCTGAAGGCAAACGGGGCCTGGCACTCTTTCTCCTTGTCAGGACACGGGTTTCGCAGCTTATCAGGGTGTGTGTTCACGAACGGCAGCACGGTCTTGTCTACGAAGGACCCGAAGCCTGCAGGGCACATGGAGGGGCTGGGGAGGCGGCAGGCTGGCCCCAGGTAGGAGGGCCAACTTCAAAGGGGCACGAGGGCGAGCCTGTTTCCTCTGTCCTAGCAGGGAAGGGGAGAAAGCAAGATGGCACATGTGGAGTGTTTGTGAGCATGTGTGTTGTGCAAGCGTGCATGTGAATGTGGGTATGTGCAATCATGTACATAGCAACAAGTGTATGCTGTGTGTTCCTGCATGTATGTGTGTGACCAGGTATAAGTGTGGCATGTGGACATGTGCATATGCATACCTGTGCAGTGCACCATCTGCATATTAACATGAGTGTGTACATGCTTTACACAACTGTGTGGGCACATATCCTGTAGCATGTGAGCATGTCCAGGTGTGGACACACTGGTTGCACATAGGTGACCAGTACATATGTGGACATGTGGTGTTTGCGTATGATTTGTACTGTGAGTAAGGACAAAGCATGGGTGATCAGGAGTACGCATGGAGCCATGCTGTGTGTTCATGTTGTGACATGCAAGTTGTGAGCATGCCATATTGCAATGTGTGGAGTGTCATTCGTACTGAGCATACGTTCGTGTGTGTAAGCATGCAATGTTGTAATCATACATTCCTGGTAAGCATATATTCCCACCATGTGAAGTAGCAGCATTTGTGGAGCATGCATGTGTGAGCGTGCCTTCGTGAGCATGCAGTCACATGTGTGAGCATCCATTTGTGCGTGTGAGGAGTACATCATGTGCGAGTGGCATTGGCAGTGTGAGCGCATTGCATGTTTGACAGCCTTTGTGTGTGCATTTTGCATGTGTAGCATGCATTTGTGGTGACATGCATTCACATGCGTGAGCATTCATTTGCGAGTGTGAACGTGCATTTGTGTGAGCGTGCATTTTGTGTGTGTCATTGCATGTGTGAGCAGGCATTCACAGTGTGTGAGTCGGGCATTTTGTGAGCCTGCCATTTTTGTGAGCATGCATTGCGTGTGTACCATGTGTGTGTGATGGTAAAGTATGCGTGTGTGCATAACCTGCCTTAGGAAGTTGGCAAGTGCGGATGGGAGGAGCCATGCCTGGCGGGGAAGACATGTGCTGTGACTGACACACACGTGTGCTGGAGACTTGCTCTGTGGCGAGGCAGTGCTGGGTGGAGAGCGGAGCCCTTGGCCCAGCAGAGCTTGCTGTGTGGTTTCTTCGGTGGTGCTGTTGCTGTACCATCTATGTGCGTTATGGTCTTTAATGTCTAATAATTGGCACTGTCAGACTTTTGTCTTTTAAACGTACCAAGAAATAAATAAAGGAAGTAGAAGGTGGAAGGGGAAGTGGAGGACTGGACGATGTCTACAAGTCTTGGGGAGCCAGGGACTGGGTGTGGCCCCTGGCAGGGAGGAAGGCCGACTGCAGCTCTGTGGATGCCCTGGGGGGACCTGCATCTGGGGTTCCCCGATCTGCCCTGGGGACCTGTGCATGAAGAGGTGTGTGGGCCACAGGCAGGAGTGGCCAGGGTCTGGGAAAGGACTGGGTCTCATCCTGCAGCGCCTGGGCCTCACCAATGCGGCCGGACTCGGTGATCTCGTTGAGGGCCTGGAGCAGGTCGCCACCCAGCTTCTTGACGTTCCTGAGGTCGTCAAGCATGGAGTAGGAGAGGTCCATCAGGTAGTAGAGGTCGATGGGGTAGCCCTTGGCCCGCCGGAAGGTCACGGTGAACTCTGCTGCCTGGCCTGCCGGTAGGGACAGAACACCATGAGCCACACCTCACGTCTCACACAGGGTGTCTGGGGACATGTGGCCCCAAGTGGGCTGTGAACTGGCGCCCTCTTCTCCAGCCCCTAAATCCTTCTGACCACTCCTCTCCCCACCTGGCAGGAGAGCTGAGGACCAGACACAGGACACCCAGGCAGGCTGGAGTTTCAGAGGAAGGACATGACTCTAGGACGCAGGCATGTGCCACGCAGTGACACTGAAACCCTTGCCTGGGGTGCATAGAGTTGACGCCAGTGACATCGGGGACGCCTTTCATTGAGAGTGCCAGTGGCTCACCTGGGCTCACACGTAACCCGGCCCCATGCCGGCAGTCCCACAGGCACCCTCATCAGCAGCCACGTAGACAGCCATCACACAAACCTGGCACTTTCCAGCAAGGCCCACGCAGGCCGTCCCCAGGATGGCCCTTTCTCCATCCCAGCCCTGGACTTCTACTCGCCTGCATCTCAGTCACACCTGCGGTTGTGTTTACGTGTCACCGCAACCAGCCTGTGTCCCTGCCTCCCAGAACCGTGCCTGGCACAAGTCAGCTTTCCATAAACACACATCACGTTAATGATTGAGCAAGGAGGGAGGGTGACCAGACCTGTCCCCTCTGTCCAACCCTCCAGCCCTGGGACAAGTGGCAGAGCCTACCCCTCCCCAACATACCTGCTGCCACACCCTGAGAGAAAGGTAATGTGTGCCCCCCACACAAAAACACACACCCATACACCTACACTAATAACACATCACACAGCAGTCATCACATGGCATACACACCCACATAACATGCACACAGAATACCACAAATATACCTCATGCACACACAGTCACACACAGCACACACACACCACCACATAGCACCCGCACACAACACCACCACATATCATACATACACCACAAATACAACACCACACATGCAACATACACACACCCCACACACTCATTACACAAACCAGAACACATAGCACACCATACTACATGTACGTGGCTATAACAAATGCACCACATGCACACACACGCCTCTACCAACATACACAAACACACACACATGCACTCACACACACTGATGCACAATACACACACCACACACAGGCACTCACACACACATGCACTCACACCCATACACACATGCCACATCATACACACACTCCACTCAGAATGCTACAACACATACACACAACACACACCATTCTCCACACATCACACACACACATCCTCACACATAACACACACACCACCCACATTCACAGCGTGAAGCCGGGCGATCCTGGCCTGCCTGCTGTCTTTAGCCTCAGAGGCTTCACATTGGCCTCTGGGCCAAGGACAGCAAACACTTTCTGTGAAGGGCCAGACAGTTAAATGTGTTCAGCTTCAGAGGGCCTTGCGGCGTCTGCAGCAACATGGAGGACAGCCAAGACCATGCACGCCCAACGAGCGTTGTGGCTGCGCGTCAAAGGGCACAGAACATAGGCCTTTGTGCTGACCAAGGCCCGTCCCTGTCCCTTCGAGTGCCAGGCTCAGCGAGGGCCCAGCGGGCTACGGGTTAGGGCCGGGGCCCCGTGAGGGACGTCCCCCTACCAGATCCTAGCCACCTTGCTCTGGGAGCCTGTGGCCCCTGGGGAGCTGTAGATATTCCTGGTGCTCACTGAGCTGCTACACTCCCTGTGCCCACCTGAGCTCACCTGTGGCCCCCTCCAGAGGGAGACAGCATTTGCCCCCTGCACAGTGGAGATGCAATGCCAGGCCACGTCAGCCACTTCCTGACCTTCCCCATGGCACAAGGATGCCCCGTTCAAGCGCACCCCCACCCTCCAGACGATCCTTCCTGACACCTCCAGCACCCACAGAGCTGACACAAACTCTGGCCACAGGCAACAGCCATCTGCCAGCCTGTTTCTCACTGTGAAGTGGACATGGGAAAATACATCAGAGCTGCCCTAGGGGCCACAGGGCCGGCCTCCGAGTTTGAGGTCAGAGGTGGAGGTTCCAAGGCGAAGAGGCCTGTGACTGCTCACGGGGCAATGAGGGGCCGGCCCTGTCCCCCCACCAAGGTGGGGTTTTGTCCACTGATGCCCCCAGGGACACCTGGCCTCTCCGTGTAGGACACTCACCAAATGTGGTTTGGTCCCCGTCGCCTTCACTGTCTCCCAGGCACCTCTTGCGGCTGCTGCTGGCTCTCACCTGGCCCACCTGCACCCTTGGCCACTCCTGCCCCAAGGCTAACTCAGTGGTGCTGACCTGGGCTTCCCTGGGGCAGAGCTCCTGAGTCTCAGCCTGTTCCAACACCAGTTGGTTCCTCGTAAAGTCAACCCGGCTCCGTCTGCACCCCTCCCTGGGAGAGGCTTCCTTCCTGTCCCTGGCCTCACTGTGGCCTGGAAGGTCACAGGTCGGTGGTCACACAGGCCTTCCTTCTCCTGTCTGCGCACCACCACACACCCGCCTTCCTGGACAAGGAGGGCGATCCTTCCCTTCCCCTTTCTTCCTTCCTTCCTTTTCATTTTTGAGACATCAGTCCCTCGCCCTGGTTCGCCCAGGCTAAAGTGCAGTAGCACGAAACTTGGCTCACTGCAACTCTCTGCCTCCCGGGTTCAATCGTGTTCTCTGCTAGTGAGATTACAAGTGCGCATCACATGCCCGGCTCTAATCTTTTTTTTTTTTTTTTTTTTTTTTTTTTTGTATTTTTTAGTAGATGGGTGTTTCACCATTTGGCCAACTGGTCTTGAACACCCAACCTCAAATGATCCACTGCCTTGGCCTCCAATGGCTGGAATTGCAGGTGTGAGCCACCGATAAGGAGTACGTTTCTCAAAGTGCTGACAGGGACTGTGTTCTGAAACTGTGCTCTGTCAAGTCAGTTTGGACAACATGGTTTAAACAGTGACTCAGGTCTCTTAGCTTGCAAGACTTTATCAACCCTTTACTCTTCTAATAGTACTGTGGCCTTCTAGTAATATAATGAATAGTGTTTTCCAAATGGCTTCGGTCTCCCCTAAAAAAAAAAAAAAGATCAGAATGTCTGGAGCTGTGAGAGAGCCGATGGTGGAGGCTGGGGCAGCTCCACCTGGGGACAGACGGAAAGGGCGCTGAGGAGTCCAGCTTTCCAGCAGCCTTGGGGCTTCACTGGCCCACCAGCATACCAACCTGGATCCACATGCCCTTCTGGGCAGCCCTGAAACCAGAGCAGGGCCGGCTCCTAGCCAGAGGCCAATAACCAGCACAAGGGTGCCTGGCACCAGCCACCTGAGGCAAGCTACTGGTCGCAGGTCAAGAGTCACTTTTTGTGGGGACAGCTCTTCTGGCCCCCATTGCGTCTTCCTGGGTTTCGGCGAGGCTCCTGGGGTCCATGAATGTCATCTGCGGGACAGCCCCTCATGAGCAGCTGGTGGCCGGGTGTCACAGCGAATGAGTCAGATCCCCTGGCCTGTGAAGTTCTGGGGAGGGGGAGTCAGAGGTCAGGAGGGGTCACACTGCAGACCTGCAGGAGGCTGACTGCCGTCAGGTGACTGAGGACCCACCCTGTCACCTCCTCCTCTGTACCTTGGAATTTGGGACAGAAGTCACCTGTGGACAGAGGGAGCTCCTCCAGCTCCCAGACAGCACCTCCCTGAGGCTCCCCGGCCAACAGCCATAGCCCTGGGGGGCTGGAGTATCCCTCCTCCTCTGCCTCTAAAGCAGAAAGACTCAGTGACCGCTCTCCAGCCCAAGGCTGCCGAGAGGAGGGCTCAGCTTCCCTCCGCAGCTGGCCAAGGGGGCTCCAAGCCTTCATCAAGAACCTTTGTCCAAGGGAGGTTGTCTCTGTCCCAAAGGGAATGTGCAGTCCTTAGGCCCCAAGGAACCCAGAACATGGGCAAGGGTTTCTGGGCCAAGCCCCTCGAAGTTTAGAAGAATGGAGAGCTGGAGGGGAGCCTGGAGGCCTGGGCACGGGGTGCTTTCTCTTGCCCCACCTGTCCCTCGGCAAAGGTCCCTGGATTGTCTGAGGAGGGCTGTGTTTGGTGGGCTCCGTAAACTGGCCCGAGCCTGCTGCTCTATGGGAAACGTGCTGGCGATGCGGGCCGGAAGCTGCATGTGTATTCTCTTTTTTTTTATTTATTTTATTTTATTTATTATTTATTTATTTTTTTTTTTGAACGGGAGTCTTGCTCTGCCGCCCAGGCTGGAGTGCAGTGGCCGGCTCTCAGCTCACTGCAAGCTTCCGCTCCCGGGTTCACGCCATTCCCTGCTCAGCCTCCCGAGTACCTGGGACTTAACAGGCGCGCCACCTCGGCCCAGCTAGTTTTTTTGTATTTTTAGTAGAGACGGGGGTTTCACCATGTTAGCCATGATGGTCCGATCTCTGACCTCGTGATCCGCCCGTCTCGGCCTCCCAAAGTGCTGGGATTACAGGCTTGAGCCACCGCGCCCGGCCTACGCATGTGTTTCTCTACTTGCTTTCGCAGAGGGAAGCTCAGGAGGATAAGCCCGGCCCCGCCCCCCCCCCCCCAGGCTGGTGAGTCCTGCGGGCAGGGGGGCAGGTGGGAGGGGAGGGCGACAGTCCCCAGGGTGCCTCTTTGTACGGCTCTGACTTTTGAAACCACAGAAGTTTTAAAGTTCTCCAGAAATTAAACTACATCAGCAAGCATCCCCGCAAGAAGGAAAAGAAAGCCTAAATGTAATCCACACAGAAACAAACAAATCTCACTGGAAGGTATTTATTTCAGATGAGCTGAAAAGCTCCGGAAAGGGGAGGGAGAAAAACCCAACCTGAGCAAGGTGGTTCCACCTGGGGCCCGGCTGCCCTGCTCAGTCCGAGGACAGACAGGAGCCACCCAGCTTCTCATCCGCGGGCTGCTCGCCGCGGTGGCGTGGGCTGGAGGCCCCAAAGCCACTCCCCATGGGCCGCAAACTTGAGAAACGAGGAAGCCACTGACGGTAAGAAATGAGACACCACGGCCGGGCGCGGTGGCTCGGGCCTGTGGTCCCAGCACTTTGGGAGGCCAAGACGGGAGGATCATGAGGTCAGGAGATCGAGACCATCCTGGCTAACACGGTGAAACCCTGTCTCTACTAAAAATGCAGAGAACTAGCCGGGCGATGTGGCGGGCACCTGTAGTCCCAGCTACTCGGGAGGCTGAGGCCGGAGAATGGCGTAAACCCGGGTTGCGGAGCTTGCAGTGAGCCGAGATCGCGCCACTGCACTCCAGCCTGGGCGACAGAGCGAGACTCCGTCTCAAAAAAAAAAAAGAAATGAGACACCACTTCTCCTGCTGCCCTTCCCTTCTTCTCCTCCCGCTCCCCTTCCCTAGTTTATAAGACAGGAGAGATGGGAGAAAGCAAAAAGTTGGAAAGAAACAGGAGTAAGATAAATAGCCAGACGACCTTGGCACCACCTCCTGGCCCTGGTGGTTAAAATAATAATAATAATATTAACCCCTGACCGAAACTACTTGTGTTATCTGTAAATTCCAGACATTGCATGAAAAAGCATTGTAAAACTTTCTGTTCTGTCAGCTGATGCGTATAGCCCCCAGTCACGTTCCCCACGCTTGCTTGATTTATCACGACCCTTTCACGTGGACCCCTTAGAGCTGTAAACCCTTAAAGGGCCAGGAATTTCTTTTCTGGGGAACTCGGCTCTTAAGATGCAAGTCTGCCGACGCGCCCGGCCAAATAAAGCCCTTCCTTCTTTAACCGGGTATCTGAGGATTTCTACCTGTGGCTTGTCCTGCTACAACAGGGCTGGAACCCGGACTCGCAGGGAAAAGAACCAGAGCCCTCAGAAAAACATCCGATTCCAGGCTGGGGCAAGGGACATGAAGATGGGCCTGCGGTGTCATGTTGCTCCAGAAAGCAAGAAAGTGTTCAGAAAAATAAGATGTTGACTCATGGACAGGACACGGAGCCAAACCCAGTGGATTTGAGCATCTTGGGGAAGAAAGGACAGTCACAGATGATGCACTGCTGAACAAAATAAAACTGCGGGTCACGCTGATGAGAGAGAGGCTGTGGAGAAGGAGAAACCCTTCCTCAGGTTGGCAGCCGTGAGAGGCAGGCACGGACCACTGCTGCACCCAGCTGCAGCCATCGTAGTGATGGCAGCTTCAGGTGGGGACCTCTGCGGATGCCGAGCCTTCCCGTGTGATTTGATGCGAGCAGAACGTCACCAGCCCACAGTGGACTGTGCAGTGGGGTGGGGAGGCCGGGCGGATGCCATCTCAGCAGAGCCATCCACACTGACCTCATCAGGACTGGGACAGGGCAACAGCAGAGCCTCTCACGGGCATTTAGGACACCGTCACTGAGGGGCTCCTGCCAAAGCACACCTGAGTCCAGGAGGAGGAAACTCCAGACAAGACCCCGAGTCATGCTACAAAGCTGTCCCCGAACTCCTCGGAAATGCCCAAGGACAGGAAAGACAAAGCTGAGGACTGGTCCAGATTCTAGAAGCCCAAGGAAACGGCTGAGCGCAGGGTGAGCCTGGGTTAGGAGGGTCGGGGCCTGAGACGGCTGAGCGCAGGGTGAGCCTGGGTTAGGAGGGTCGGGGCCTGAGAGGGCTGAGCGCAGGGTGGGCCTGGGTTAGGAGGGTCGGGGCCTGAGAGGGCTGAGCACAGGGTGAGCCTGGGTTACAAGATCCACCAGGAAAATATGCTCACGAAGACATCACTGGGACAATCAATAAAATATGTGTACAGTGTGTACGTTTGATCATAATGAGATACCAATGCTGAATTTCCTGGTTTTGATACATGTATTTATCAAATATAGATATACATGTATCAAAATACATTCACACATTTACATCCAAATACATTTCTTCTCTGCCACCTTGTCCCTGCAAAGCCCCTGGATTCTGAGGAGGGCTGTTTGGTGGGTCCCGTCGCTGGCCCTGAGCCTGCTGCCTCTACGGAAAAGCGTGCTGGCGATGCGCCAGAAGCGCGTGTGTTTCTGCACTTGCTTACATGGTTTTGTAAGTGAAAACCCGGTTCTTAAGAAAGACCTCCCTTGCAGTACTACAAAACAAAGGGCTCCATGGCTACAACCTACTCTGAAATGGCTGAGAAAACTAAAAGTGTGTGTTCTGTGTGTGTTTCCAAATAGACCACACATCAGAACTTCAGGGGCCCCTCGAGGGGAGGGTAAGGCCAGGGTCTGGGGACCCCCCAAGAGGAATGGAGTTGTTGGTCCTCTGGGTGCCACTGGCTTCAGGGGCAGGAAAGGGCCCCCACCCAGGAGCTGGGCAGGTGGGGAGGGGCCCAGGAGGTACTTACCAGCTTCTGGCACCAGGTGCAGCCGGGCCCAGACTCAATGCACTCCCGGCAGCTGCTGACCTTGAACTTCGTGCACTCCTGAGAGAGGACTGAGGGACGAGGCCAGCGGGTGAGTGGGTGCTCTGGGCCGCCCTGGCCCGCACCCAAGGGGGCCTGTGAGTGACCACAGGCCCACACCCAAGGGGGAGTAGAGCAGGAGGGTCAGAGGAGGCCCAGAAAGACAGGGAGGCAGCCTCCAGGAGACCCTGCATCAACCACCTCCCCCAGGTGCAGAGAGGGGCCCTGGGGAAACAGCACAGCCACAGCTTCCTGGCACGTGGGGAGACAAGGCCTGAGTCCCCAACCTGCCCCCAGGGGCATGATCCTTCCCCAGCCTCCCGGGAACTTCTGTCTGTGGGAACATGAGGGCAGGCCCTGTTCTCCCTGACCGGAATGTGATGCGTGGAGTCCCCTCTGTGGAACACAGAACTCACCGCACCCGAGGGAGAGCAGCCCCACCAGGGCGAGCAGAGGGGGGCGCAGGCCCAGCATGTCCTGTGGAGGGAAGGGGTCTTGGTGACGGTCTCAGGCCCAGCCCCTGGGGCTGACCACCCACAAAGCCCCCCTCCAGCTGGCCTGGGACAAGAAGCTGGGTCCCTGTCCCTCCTGCAGGGGGTGGGATAGAGTCAGGCCAGCACAGGTGCACTGGGCCCAGCTTCCAATAGCTAGGGAGGGAGAGAGGCCAGGCCCAGCAGTGCGGGCAGCACACCTGCTTAGCAGCCAGGCACCCAGGACAGCTGCGGTGGGTCCCTGCAGAGACACACAACACAGGCACACACACATGCAGACAATACACACACCACACACCACACACCACACATGCACGTGTACATGCACACAGACGCATGCCTGACCGCATGTACACGCCACGCGCACGCACACACCACACATACACATGCATGTATCACACCACACATATGTACACACAGAGATGTATACACCCCTTACCCACACCATACTCCCCACAAGACACTACACACCACACACAAATATACATGCACATGTACACACACGCACGCACCACACAGGCACACACACCACACACACATACCATACACACGTACAAATGTACATGCACATACACACCACAACCCCACACACCCGGTGTGTGCACTCTGCCCCTGTGCACCCCAAGTCCTCCATGTGCCGAGCCTGTGCTTGGAGCAGAGCCGGGCTTGGTCCTGTCTCTCTGTGGCAGAAGCAGGACCAGGAAGAGAAAGCTGGCTTGATGCCTGCGAGTGCCAGGCTGTGTGCAAGGCCTGCCCAGGAGCCCTGCGGTCCCTGCCAGGTGGGGAAAAAAGTCACCTGACTTGCCCAAGCCACCAGCTGCAGGGGTCCTGCTCTTTTGTTTCCAGATACACACCCACCCCGTCCTTAACCCAGTCATCCACAGCCGGGGCAGCTCTGTGGTCACTCACAGGCCCTCGGCCCCAGAGACAAAATGATGGAACCAGGCCTCAGCCTGGTGCTGGAGGCTGGCAGCACCTCCTAACGGGCGGCAGGGCCGTTCCACCCCTGGGCTCCCTTCCCTCCATCCTGGAGGTGCCCAAAGCACCCCTAGGTCAGCTCCTTGGGGGTCTTAGGGCTTCCTAGGTGGGGTGGGTCTCTGGGTCTGACCTCCAGGACCTGAGAACGTTGGGTCCTGGCTGGGACCCTTTTATCTGGCACCAAGAGGTGGACAGGTACTGAGAAGGGGTACCCAGGAACCTGCCTGCAATAGTGGGCAGGAAGACACTTCTGTTACCCTGGGGCTGTTATCAGAAGCAAAGATTAACACACCTCCCCCAGCAAATGCTGGTTCCTCTCATGGCCTCCAGGCTCCTGGGGTGTTTCTGTCCCACCCACTGCCCTCGGGTGGTGCTGGCAGGGTCACCCAGGTTCAGTGGGCAGACCCAAGCCAGCAGAACCCCAAACTAGGGCCTGCTCACTTTGAAGACAGCGCTGGGTGCTATGCTGTGGCCGGGGAGGCTCGGGTGCCCTCAGCCACAGGCCCTGGCTCCCCTCCATCCCCCCAAACCCCTGCACCTGTGCCGGGGGCTCTGAGGCCGACGGAACACCCACCCGGGCCCATCTGAGCATCCCACAGCTTAGAGGCCCCAACCAGCCCCAAGGTCCTGTCGTTTTGGAGGTGACCTTGTTTCCTGGTTCCCAGCAAAATTACAATCAGAATTCCAAAATGTCAAAAGGGAATCCTTGATCCTTCCTGTTCTGGGGTCAAAAACAGAACATGCACCCTGCTGTAACTTCCTGGAGGAGGTGGTTTGGGTTCACACGGGGCCCACCCTGTGTCTGAAAGGCCCTGTGTCTCTGATCGTTGGGGGTTGTGGTTCAGGCCAAGGCCAGTTCCAGCTCTCCATCTGCACCCCCTCAAAGTCCCGCGCCTGGATGGACCTCGGTGCCACGAGTGCCCACCAGCCCCTCAGCTGACCGGAGGCCCTGTGCATGCTGGAGCCACCCCAGGGTGCAGGGTCCAGCCGGCCTCAGGACACCCCCAGGTCGCAGTGCCAGCCCCAGCCAGGCTGGTAAGGACCCACACGCCAGCTCCACGCTCTCCCTGGGGCCGCAGACTTGACATCTCCGCCCCTAACACAGTCATGACCAGCGGCATGCAAACACTTCGTACCCTCAAATGGGGAAACTGAGGCCCCCAGCAGCAGCAAGATATGGACCTGGAGCCCAGTTACCCTGAGCACCTCCCCTGCCCCTAGGGAGAGGGGGGTGCACCTTGATTCCAGCAGGATTGGCTCAGAGACCACAGCGCCCCGACCATGACCATAGCAAGGGGGCGGGTGGGGAGCCACCCTCTCCCCACTGTTGCTCCTCCATGAACAGCCCTGGGGGGCTGGGAGCTGGGGGCATAAGAGAAGCCAGGCCCTGCCCCACCCCCCAATGCCAGTGGCTGAGCCCAGACAAACAGCTGGGGACGAAGGTCGACTCCAGGAGGTAAGGCAGTACACTGAGCCTGGCAGCCGGCCTCCCATCTGTGGGAGAACAGGGCAGGGCAGCCCCTCCGCCCAGCAGCCAGGATGGCCCACGGAGGTCCAGGGCCTCACCTGAGGCCTGAGAGACCAAGACCCCATCTGGCCTCTCTGCGTCCGTTTCCTCCGTGTGCCTGGAGGTGGTCGAAGGGCCTGTGCCAGCTCCCTGGGGGATGGGAATGGGTAAGGCACAGATGTAGGGCAGCATTCGGACAAACAGGCAGGTACCTGGCCACTGTCACCTCTGGTGCCCTGAAGCTAAGTCGGCAGAGCTGCAGGGCAAGCAGGGAGGAAGAGCACAGACTTCCCCCCCTGCACCCCGGCCCCTGAGCTGGTCCCAGAGCTCCGGCCTGGAGCCTGATTACCCGCCCTCCCTGCTGCCCCACACTGGGGGCGGGCGCCCTCCTCGTCCTCCAGCTCCTGGACTTCCTCCGTCTAAGGGCAGGCGGGTCCCCTTACCAAGACCTAAGGTGCAAAACCCAAAGCTGAGGCTGCTTTGGAATTCACAGCCCCGTGGGCCTCTCAGAACCTTGCATCAGAGTCGCCCTTGACCTCAACCCTGCCCGGGAGGGAAGTGCTGGTGCAACTCCAGCCCAGCTGCAGGAAGTGGTATCTGTCACCAAGTCCCCTGCACAGGGGAAGCGGGGGGCTGAGGGGGCAGGACCAGGGGGATGGGGTCATCTTTCCCCGGAGAACCCTCGGGTTCCCTTCCCTCCCAGGCACCAGATGAACCCCACTTCACGGCAAGCAAAGCTCTGAACATTCAGGCTCTGAGACACGAAAGTGGCGTCAGAAGAGACCTGCAGCAGATCCGCACCAAATCACACGCACCATTTCACAGAATCAAAGACAGGAGAACAGGAGCAAACACGGGAAACGAACAGGCCGGCGTGGTGGCTGACACCTGCAATCCCAGTGTTTTGGGAGGCCGAGGCAGGAGGATCACTTGAGGCCAGGAGTTTGAGAGCAGCCTGGGCAACATAGTGAGACCCCTATCTCTACAAAATAAAAATAGAAAATAAGCTAGCCATACATGGTGGTGTGCATCTCTAGTCCCAGCTACTCAGGAGGCTGAGGCGGGAGGATCACTGGAGCCCAGGAGGGGGAGGCTGCAGTGAGCCTTAATGGCACTACTGAACTCCAGCTTGGGTGACAGAAGGAGGCTCTGTCTGAAAAAAAAAAAAAAAAGGAAAGAAAGGAAACTTTAAAGTGAGACAGCAGAGAGAGGGCAGAGCCTATGCTGGGAGAGGAATCAGCGGGGTCAGGCTCCTTTTTGCAAGCCCGTAAAACTCTAAGGTGAGACTGCCTGAGAAGCCAGAGGCCCCACAGACCCATTAGAACTTTGCGTCAGAGCTTGCTCCTGCCTGTGCTGGGGTCAGGGAATAAAACCCACCTTACGCTTCTTAGAGGACACGCGCTTGCATCAAAGTGACTCGGAGGTGCCCGGGAAGCAATGGACGACGTCGGTGGGGGACGAGGTTGGAAGGAAGAGGAGGTGGGAGGGAACGGAAGGCTCAAGGGATGATTATAAACTGGGCATCCACCTTCTAAGCCAGAGGCCACAGCATCAAGATGCTCTCATTTCTGCTTCGTGGGAACATGATAAAGAACGGGAGAGAAGTGCCATTCAGGTGGAGGCTGCAAGGCTGTTCTCGGATCACAGAGGCTCCAGGAAATCCAGGGACAAAAACAGGTCAAATCAAATCGGAACAAGTTGGAGCGGAGAGGATGCAGGAACACCCAGCCCGTGTCTCCTCTGAACCTCCGACCCTGCAAAAGTGTATTTCCCCAAGCGTCAGGGAGACGTGTTCCTACCGTTCGTTTTACTATCTGTGAAGTTTGATAGCACAATTTTTTTTTTTTTTTTTTTTTGAGACGGAATCTCACTCTGTTGCCCAGGCTGGAGTGCAGTGGTGCCATCTCAGCTCACTGCAACCTCCGCCTCCCAGGTTCAAGCAATTCTTCTGCCTCAGCCTCCTAAGTAGCTGGGACTATAAGTGCGCACCACTAGGCCCAGCTAATTTCTGTATCTTTAGTAGAGACGGAGTTTCACCATATCGGCCAGGCTGGTCTTGAACTCCTGACCTCGTGATCCACCCGCCTCGGCCTCCCAAAGTGCTGGGATTACAGGCGTGAGCCACTGCGCCCGGCCTGATAGCACAACTTTTAAAGGCCACAATTTCTGGCCAAATGAAATAAAACAAGACACCCCATCCCGCACACACACACATATTAATAAGGAATGCTAAAGTACTCTGCTAAATACCTCAAGTCAAAGGGAAATCCAATGATATTTAGAGCATTTTAGACCAGGGGACACCACTCTTCCGTCTAACACGAAGGAGACTGTCTGTTCCCAGGTGGCGACGCGAGGCTGAGGCCCTGGACACTCTTGTTGTGGACATAAAAGAATGGCCACAAATGTGTAGGACTTCGGTTTTAGGGAATAAAACAATAAAGGAAATAGAAGAATAGGTATCTAAGAGTAAGGGAACTTCAGCATGAAAGCTAAGGGGAGGCCGGGCGTGGTGGCTCACACCTGTAATCCCAGCACTTTGGGAGGCTGAGGCAGGTGGATCACCTGAGGTCAGGAGTTTGAGACCAGCCTGGGCAACATAGTGAAACCCCGTCTCTATTAAAAATACAAAAATTAGCTAGGCCTGATGGCGGGCGCCTGTAATCCCAGCTACTCGGGAGGCTGAGGCAGGAGAATCACTTGAGCCCAGGAGGTGGAGGGTGCGGTGAGCTGAGATCACACCTCTGTACTCCAGCCTGGGCAGCAAGAGTGAAACTCTGTCTCAAAAGAAAAAAAAAAAAAAAAAAAAAAGCTAAGGGGGAAAATAGCAAGAAGACAGCCTCTGAAAATGACACATGTTGTACATAACAAATTGCATAGAGAAAATACCTAATATCTCTCTAGTGCAAAAGGTAACTGGTAATCTTCCCCTCTAAAGATGTCTTAGAAATTAATAACAAAAAGGTAAATATTCCATTCAAGGATGTTTCAAGGCTGTGGCACCCTGAACAGGTAATTCACAAAAGAAGAAAGAAAACTGGCTAAGAAACATACAAGTCACGCTAGGAAAGAACCAGGGATTTCAGCCAAAATATCTTGATTCCCTGTGTAGCCGTCAACCTGGAAGACGCTTTGACAGTTTTGATGCCTGCACTGTGGAGTCCCACGCAGCAACAAAAACATGTGAACGGCTACTCAGGGCAGCTTGGCTTTGTGGTAAAAGTGAATTTGTGGGAAAGAGGAAGAGAGACAGTACCAAAATATTCTGTGTTTCTCTGGGTGGTAGCACTATGAGTATTTTCAATTTTCATTATTCCATGTGATTATCATTATCAAATTTCATGTGATAAATGAATAAAGGACATTTTAAAAACTGAATTTCATGGTGGCCGATGAATTGTGCTGAAATTGCTCCTCCAGATTCCAAAGCCACTGGCTTTCTTGTTCCCACCGCGACGTCGGTGAGGACACTGCTTCACGGCGGTGGGACCTCCCTGCTGGCATGGGCTTGTCGCCACTGTCACTCACCCATTCACCCATCCATGGGACGGGCTTGCCAGCCTCTCCTCTGGGCACGGCACATGGGCTCCGAGCTGTGCTCCAGGACTCCTGGACTCTGCCCTCTGCTAAGACTCTCAGCACCTCTTTCCCCCCAACCCCTATCCCGAGTTTCCATCACTCACAGAAACCTCCACCACTCCCAACACCAACACGTGTTCCCAGCAAGGCTGTTTACCAATCAGCTGGGCAGGAAGCTTTCCCCTGCGGCTAACTCTTCTGCACTCTCGGTCCCTGGATGGCCAGAGAGAACACGCAGCCCCGGGTGGGCAGGGGGTGGGGGGAGCCTCTGCTCAGGATAGCACCAGGGCCCTCTGTGCTCGCTCAGGGCCTGGGTTCCACACACATGGGCTCAGAGTCGAGGAGTGCAACCACCTAATCAATGCCCCATGTTAGTGCCAGTTTGTGCCAAGTAGGATGTGAGGGATCATTGCTGGCACCAGATCCGGCTTGGGGTGGGTGTCACCCACATCACCATAACTGCCAGGCACCCACTGCAGAGCCCCCTGAGTTGGGGCTTCCCAGCGACCTGGTCTGTACCCGCTGGTGAACGCCTGTGTTACTGACCCCTGTGGCTGCTGGCATTCTCCTCCGGGAACAGGAGCCAGCCTCAGGTGACATGGCCTCAGGTGGAACCACGGTTCTCTAACACAGGACAGGAGTGCAGCAAGGGGGGCCACACAGGACCTGTTCCATGGAGCGGCCACAGGCACCACGCTGCTCCATCCACAGAGGCAAATGCCCCACAGCCCTGGTACCTGGTGGGGCCTGGCCTGGGCCGGAGTGGACAGAGCTGGGCCTGGCGGGAGCCCTGGGGAAGTGAGTTCAAATTACACGATTGACTATACAGACAACTGGAGTGTGCACAATTGGCCAGACCACCCCTCCTGTTTCACAGATGGGGAAACTGAGTCCCAGGGGACCAAATAGCCTGCTCATCCCACGTCCCTTCCAGACAGGGTGCAGACAGGGTCCCTCCCATCTCCTGGGTGGCGATGGCCCCTTCATGGGCACCTCGCAGTCTGGGGGCCTCTTCCCGAGGGAGTCCCCCAGTGGTGACTGTATTGCTTCAGGCTCACTGTGCACTAGGCAGGTCAGGTCGACGCAGCCTGGGAGAGGCAGGGGTTACTACTCTGTGGTTCAGGTGAGAAGCCTGAGGCCCAGGTGAGGAGTGTCCAGCTGCCCGTGCAGTGTTTGGATCTCATGCCATCCCCTGCCTGGAGGCCCAGCTTCTCCAGCCCAGCCCATGTCCACCAGCAAATGCCCGGATTTATTCCCCTGGGGCAAAGGCCCTTGGGTGGCTGAGCGTCTCCTCTCCCAGCACTCGGAGGCGCCTTTGGTTGCTCGTCTGTTCATTTACTGCTGGGAATGGAAACTCATATGCTGAGCGGCAGTGACACTGCGGAGCTGACACCAAGCCCCACAGCCCGCCCGGTCACCTGCTTCACCGAGAGCCACAGGGCCCCCGGGGTCAGGCGGCCACAGGGGTCCTGGCCGTGTGGGGAATCTGTCCTGTGGCCCTGCTCAGGATGGCACACCCAGTGGGGACTGGCCCTGGGGCCAAGGCTCAGCCACCGCCTGCAGGGGCCCAGCTAGGGACCTCTTCCCGGCAAAGGGACTCCCCCACTCACCCCCGAATACCGAGGGGAACACTGGGTGCCAGGCCAGCAGGGACCCAGGGATTCTGCAGTCAACTGGGTGGGGCGAGAGTTCCTTCCTAAAACGTGGAGTCTGGAGGCCACTCTCAGTGAGGCGCTGGCCCCAGGGATTCTGCAGTGAGCTGGGCGTGGAGTTGCAAAGCCGCTCATGGTAAAGCGCTACAGTGACGGTGGACAGCCCAGAGCTTCTAGCAGCTCATTTCTGAGAAGCCTCCAGAATCCAGCCTCAGCCCCCAAACCTGTGGGCGTCGCGCCACCGTCACGGGGAAGTTGAGTGACAGTGAGTGTCCCCTATGCCCCCACAGCTTGCTCCCAGGCTGTGCTCTCAGGCCATCCCCCGCTTCCCCATTGCAGCCGTGCCACCCCTCCTTCTCCCCACCCAGGAACTGACAGAGGAGAGGGGCCCCAGATGGACAGACAGGGACAGCAGGGCAGGATCTCAGCCCCCAGATCCGGGGGAGAGGAGATTGTGTGTGGGTGCGGTGGTGCAAGGGGTGCCAGGGCAGAGGATGCATGGGGAGGGCTGGCCCCAAGAGCGCAGTGTTGGGAGAAGGGGACCAGGTGGGCCCGGGACCCAGGGGCATGGCTTCAATCCCCCTCCCACCAGGACCTTGGGAACGGCCTCCAGGAGCCGTCGTGGGGAGGCCAGGGTCATCAGCTGAAACATCTGGACCAGAATTGCACAGCAGCGCCCGCTCCCCTACAGCAAGACCTCACCCAGGGGTCCCCACAGAGGAGGCAGGGAAGCTTTAGGGTCCCAGAGGAGCGTGGAGCATGCGCCACACCACACCATGCTACACTACAGACATGTGCATCACACATGTACATACAACAGACACCACCCCACATCACACACACACTCGCACACCATACACACACACACACACACCCCACACTATACTATGCTACACACAAGAACCACACATGAACACACGTACATGCACACCATGCCACACTACACACCACACACCACACACCACAAACCACACCACACACTGCGAGTTGATCTGGAGATGGACTCACTGTAGCTAGGCGGGGCGGCATGCAGACAGGAGGGCCTAACACAGGCCGGCGCAGCAGGTTCACAGAGGAGGCCCCAGGAACCCTCCTCCTGCCCAGCCCGGAGCGCCAGGAACCCCCAGCCACCCCTAGGCACTTATGGGCCCAGCCTTCTCCTGGCCTTGCCGGCCTCACAGTCCCTTGTCCTCCCATGCCGGCGCCATCCTCAGTCACAATCGCTCCCAGCACCCCGTGTGACTCTGCGCGTGGTGGCAGGCACTTCCCCTTGCTGGGTCTCACAGGGGACCCTGCAGCAGATGGTCTGGAGACCCCTTCCTGCCAGACACCCCTGGGCCGGGGCCATGAGTAGGGTCACCAGGGTCACTCCAGGCCGGGGCAGGCGAGTGCTTCCCTCCAAAAATCACCGTGGACATGGCGGGGCCTCTGCACACTCACCCTCGGTGCACTGGAGGCCTCGGCGGTGCTCCCGGCTGGTGTGGGGGCTTCACTACCAGTCTGCCCTGGATCACGTCTAAAAACCTCAGCTGGAGGCGTGGGTCCTAAAGTACCGACACTTCCTGTTCCTCTCAGCTCCTCGCTGGAGGAAGTGGTGGGTTGCACCACCATGGCCCTTCACCCCTGCCCCTCTCTGCTCTACAGCCGCTCCGAGGTCAGAGAACAACCCCTCGAGACAGGTGGGACATGTCATTTCTCACGAGGTCCTGGCAAGAAGGACCTGCCTTCATCAGATTTGCACTTGGGAGAGGGGCCCGGCCTCCAGGAGCGCCAGGCAGAGGAGAGGGCACCCATCAGGAAGAAGAGCACAGAGGCCATGGGAGTGAAAAGTTTGATGACGGAAAGCAACAGTAACACATTCTGCCAAAGAGCAGAACGAAAAACCCTGGAGAGCAAATTCCTGAGCCAGAGAACGGAGTGGAGGAACCAGCCAAGGAGGATAAAGAGATGGGAACAGGCAAGAAAACATGGCTGCGTGCACGCACTGACATCCACCTGCACCCGCGGGCGGGAGGGGAGGGAACAGGGACAGTGAGGAGGAGACGCTCAGGTCACAGGAGGAAGGCTGCAGATCTGGGTGGGGACGTGGATTGCGAGGCCACTGAACCCCCCAGGGATGGATCAATGAGGTCCCGTAACTAGGAACATGAGGATGATACCACAGAACACAAAAGGTAAAATACTACAGGCTCAGAGAGAGAGAAAAGGGAGAGGAGGAGGAAGAGGAAGAGGAGGGAAAGAGATTATACCTAGAAAAAAATCCAAATCAGACATCTTCAGAGCAAGGACTCAGACACATTACTACCCTCAACTCTGTTTTATTTATGTATTTATTTTTTGTTTTCAATATTTTTTGAGACGGAGTTTTGCTCTTGTCACCCAGGCTGGAGTGCAGCAGCGTGATCTCGGCTCACTGCAACCTCCACCTCCCGGGTTCAAGCAATTCTCCTGCCTCAGCCTCCCAAGTAGCTGGGATTATAGGTACGTGCACCACCACGCCCAGCTAATTTTTGTATTCTTAGTAGAGACGGGGTTTCACCATGTTGGCCAGGCTGGTCTCGAACTTCTGGCCTCAAGTGATCCATCCACCTCTGCTTTCCAAAGTGCGGGGATTACTGGCATGAGCCACGGCGCCCGGCCCCTAAACTCTGTTTTAAAAATGTCTTGCAGAAATAGACATGAAGAAATCCATGAGAAATACAAGAGCAGATGATACAAAGTTGGGCAAAGAAATAGGTAAAAATTATGATGTCATAACCCATTGATTTAAAAATAGTGGTAAAAACATTAACACTATGAAACAAAACACCCAGAGAGCTGGGTTGGAAGGGCCAGGGAGCACACTGCCGTTCCATCCTATCTGGGGAGGAATACAGATGCTCGTCAGTGGGCATTTTGCTAAAAAAAAATCTAAGTATATATGATAACAATTCGAAAGCCTCCTTAGGAATAAAAATAGAATGTGTATACCTGAAAAAATATGACAAATCTTTATTTTGGTCGTGGTGGCTCACACCTGTAATCCCAGCACTTTGGGAGGCCAAGGTGGGAGGATCGCTTGAGCCCGGGAGTTCGAGACCAGCCTAGGCAACATTTGGAGACCCAGACCCTCATCTCTACAAAAAAATGCTCTGAAAATTAGCTAGACATGGTGGCACGCAATATGGTCCCAGGGAGGCTGAGGTGGGAGAATCTCTTGAACCCAAGAGGTTGAGGGTACAGTGAACCATGATTGTACCACTGCACTCCAGCCTGGGCAACTGAGCACGCACACACACACACACACACACACACACACACACACACACACACAAAGACAAATCCTTTAAAAGAAAAAAGTAAGGGAAAATAGAACAAACAAGAAAGGTAAATAAAAACCAAACAATAAGACATTGGGAATAATTTCAAACCCACCAGGAATCACAGCACCTGTGAATGGGTTACATTTTCTCGTTTTAAATCAACAAGGTCTTGCATTGGGTTTTAGAAATAAAGAGACAAAACAAGCTCCAATTAAATGCTCTCTGTCAAGGGCATCTTCTCATTACAGACTTAGTCTAGACAATAATGAAGAAGGACAGAAAGAGAGTATCATTCGACTACACCCGCTGATGACTTCAAGTCGTCAATGACCATTGCTGGGAACATCACAGATGCACCAGACATTATGCACACACCTTTAATGAGTTGGTCTTAATGAAATAACAATGGAAATTAAGATAAATAGAAAGAACAATGGTTACTATTGAGGCTGAGTCAGGTCGAGGCTTCTAGATCTACAAAGAAGCGTCAGGGGGATGTGTGAGATGACATCGTAGGGATGCAGTTTGCAAAATCCAAGCCGAAGAAATCCCCACGAGGCAAACGGCAAAGTACAAGAGGAGAGAGGAAGGGAGAGAGACCCTTTGAATTAGGAGATTTAATCTCAATATGAACCAATTGCAATGCAAGGAGCATTCAAAATAATTTTGAAATTATTGTTAATTGTTTTAAGTGTGACAATGGTTTGTGGTTATGTTTAAAAGTCCTCATCTTTTAGAGTTACATGTTGAAATATTTGCAGATGGTGCAGTAGGATGTTTCAGATTTATTTCCAAATAAAGAGCGGTGGGTTGGGTGCGGGGAGAGAGGTGTTGACACAACAAGGTTACCTGTGAGTTGATTATTATTGAAGCCACTGTTGGGGACATGGGGCTTCACTAAACTGTTCTCTCTACTTTTGTAGATGTGTGAAATTTTTTGTAGTAAGATTAAAAAAACATTTCAAGGAAGTGCAAAGTTATTATTTCACGGGTATAAAGTTTCCGTTTTGTAAGACGAAATGGTTTTGGAGACGGTGGTGATGGTCGCACAGTAATAAGTGTCCTTAACGCCACAGAAATGCATACTTCTAATGGTTAAAATGGTGAATTTTATGTTATGTACATTTTATCCCAATTAAAAAGTAAAAAGTGTGAAAAAGTCTCTCTATCAGATACACGGTTAAAAGAGAACAACACTGAAGGCTGAAAACACACAGAAAATACACGTATGTGCTAGAAAATACTAACGAAGATATCACATAACGTCAAAAAGACATAAATCAAAGCAAAATGCATCAAATGAACAAAGGAAGATGTAACGAACGAGAGTTACAATCCACAAAGACAGTTCAGCAGTCATAAACCTTTATGTACCGAACTTCAAAATATATAAAACAAAGACTGACAAATATATGAGCAAACCAACACAGCCCTGAACGGCAAATATCTTTAACACATCTCTCTCAGAAATAAACACATCAGGCCAGTCGCGGTGGCTCACACCTGCAATCCCAGCACTTTGGGAGGCTGAGGTGGGTGGATCACCTCAGGTCAGGAGTTCGAGACCAGCCTGGCCAACATGGCAAAACCCTGTCTCTACTAAAAATACAAAAATGAGCTGGGCATGGTGGTGGGTGCCTGTGATCCCAGCTACTCAGGAGGCTGAGGCAGGAGAATCACTTGAACCTGGGAGGTGGAGGTTGCAGTGAGCCGAGATCGTGCCACTGCATTCCAGCCTGGGTGACAAGAATGAAACTCTGTCTCCAGAACAAAAAACAAACAAACAAAAATAAATAAATAAATAAATAAACAAGAAAAAAATCAAATAGAAATGCATATTTGGCAGGTAGAGGATTTGAGGAATGTAACCCTTCGTCTCCAACTTAAACACAATTATGTTACAACACGGGACAAGGATAAACACATAATTCCTTGACCACGAAGGAAGTAATCACACATTCTAAAGCACAAAGATCATAAGGAGGTCAAATTCACGGGCACAACTGAATGAAATTAGATGCTGACCAAAGGATGGCATGAAAGAAAAAAAAACAGCACTCCTGAATAGGGGACCCAAATATAGCCTAGATCGCGTACGTCTGTGGTGCCACACTCATGCTACAGGGTAATGAATAAGAGCCTTTCAAGTGCTGGTCTGAAGCCTTGTGACCCACAGATCCGTAACACTGAGATTCTTCTGAAAAGCAAAATGCAGAAGGAGGCATTGCAGACCCACACACCCCTCGAGCAGGACGGTGGTTACCTCTGAAGACAGAGAAGGTGATGGGCCTGGGAGATGGAAGCAGAGGGCTTCAGTGTTCTTTTTTTTTTTT
>NW_016809139.1:1181189-1184114 GCF_001698545.2 Rhinopithecus bieti | reverse complement strand
AAGGAAGGAAGGAAGGAAGGAAGGAAGGAAGGAGGGAAGGAAGGAAGGAAAAATAAAAAAATAAAAACTGAACTCACATGGGAACCACAGCCCACAAGAGGCAGGTCTGGACTTGTGGTCTAACCCTAACCAGACTGACTGCTAGCAAAACAAAACGATCATTGCTGTCCAGAGGATTTTAGTAGAATCCAGAGTCTTATTAAATAATATTCAAAATGTCCATGATACAACCCAAAAGTACTCAAACAGCAACAAAGAAAATCTTGAGAACTTGTAAGAGAAAAAATAACTAACAGATGCCAACTCTGAGATAATCCCAACGCTGAAATGATCACATGGAGCATTTAAAACAGCTGTTATAAATATGTTCCATGAAGTAAAGGCAACAACTCTTAAAACAAATGCAAAGGTAAAAATGTTTAGTAAAGGCCGGGCACGGTGGCTCAAGCCTGTAATCCCAGCACTTTGGGAGGCCGAGACGGGTGGATCACGAGGTCAGGAGATCGAGACCATCCTGGCTAACACGGTGAAACCCTGTCTCTACTAAAAAATACAAAAAAACTAGCCGGGTGAGGTGGCGGGCGCCTGTAGTCCCAGCTACTCGGGAGGCTGAGGCAGGAGAATGGCATGAACCCAAGAGGAGGAGCTTGCAGTGAGCTGAGATCCAGCCACTGCACTCCAGCCTGGGTGACAGAGCAAGACTCTGTCTCAAAAAAAAAAAAAAAAAAAATTTTAGAAAAAATAAAAAAGTAAAAAAAAAAAAAAAAAAGTTTAGTAAAAATATAGAAGTTACAAAAAATGAAAAATGATAAATGCAATAACAGAAATAAAAAAAAATTCAGTGAATGGGATGGGCTCAATAGGAGAATGGTGAAGACAGAGGAAAGGGTGAGCGAACTTGAAGACCAATAGAAATTATTCAATATACACAACAGGGAGGGAAAAAATAGACAAACAAACAAGAACAGCGCCTTAGAGACCTGTGGAATCGTATCAAAGGTATAACATTTGTTCACTGGAGTCCCAGAAGAGGAGGAGTAAAAGATTGGCCCAGAAAAAAGTATTCGAAGAAATAATGACTGAAAACTTCCCAAATTTGGTAAAAACATGAATTTATGGATTCAAGACACTCAGTGAATTTCCAAAAGATAAACTCAAAATAAACCAAGCCTATATGAACCATGTTAAAACTGCTGAAAACCAAAAGTAAAACACCTGAAAAGCTTCAACCAAAGATATTCCATAGAGAGACACCCATTCGAACTGCACATTTCCCATCAGAAACCATGGTGGCCAGAAGACAACAGAACAACATTTGAAAGTGCTTAAGGATAAGAAACGCCCACCCAGAATTCTACATCCAGTGAAAGTGTTCCTCATGAATTAAGGAAAAATAAAGACATTCTCAAATGAAGAGAAACTAAGAACACTAGACCCCAGCAAATGTGCTCTAAAAGGAATCTGAGGCAGAAGGGAAATAACACCAGAGGGCAACCTGGAAATTCAGAAATGAAGAAAGAGCAACAGAAATGGTAAATATCTGGGTAAATAGAACAGACTACTTTTCTCCTCTTGTGTTCTTTAAAATATGTTGAGAACAAAAATTGTATCATTGGTGGGGTTTTCAACGTATATAAATGCAAAATATGTGACGGCTACGCAGAAAGAAATGGCGGTTGAAATTTCTACAGTTGTAACGTTTCTCTACGTTTTACTTGGAGTGGTAAAATACTAATTTTATTATAAGTAGACAATGAAGTGTTTCATATGTCTATTGTAATTCCTAGAGCAATCGCTAAAGCCCTATATAAAAAGAGGCCAGTGGAGGGAGGCCTGGCGTGGTGGCTCATGCCTGTAATCCCAGCGCTTTGGGAGGCCGAGGTGGGCGGATCATAAGATCAGGAGTTCGAGACCATCCTGGCTAATGCAGTGAAACCCTGTCTCTACTAAAAATACAACAACAACAAAAAAATAAGTAAAAATTAATAAGTAAGTAAAATAAATAAGTAAAAAAATAAGTAAACATAAATAAGTAAAATAAATAAGTAAAAAAAAAAAGGTGTCAGTAGTCCCAGCTACTCCGAAGGCTGAGGCAGGAGAATGGCGTGAACCCGGGAGGAGGAGCTTGCAGTGAGCCGAGATGGCACCACTGCACCCCATCCTGGGCGACAGAGCTCACTCAATCTCAAAATATAATAAATAAATAAATAAATGAAAGGAGGCTGGTGGAGGAAGTGGAGGGGAGGGGTAGGGACTCTGGGGCTTCCCAGAACTGTGACCTTGCTGTGGGAGGACCAGGCCTCCATTCCGGGGACTCAGCACTCCTCTCCCTGTCACCCATGTGATGTGCCTAAGGCTGGAAGTCAGAGGCTGTGCACGTTCTTCTTTGTGGACACAAGGGAGTAATTGGTGCATTTAGTGTAAAAATATCAGGTGTAGGCCGGGCGCGGTGGCTCAAGCCTGTAATCCCAGCACTTTGGGAGGCCGAGACGGGCGGATCACAAGGTCAGGAGATCGAGACCATCCTGGCGACACAGTGAAACCCCGTCTCTACTAAAAATACAAAAATCTAGCCGGGCGAGGTGGCGGGCGCCTGTAGTCCCAGCTACTTGGGAGGCTGAGGCAGGAGAATGGCGGGAACCCAGGAGGCGGAGCTTGCAGTGAGCTGAGATCCGGCCACTGCACTCCAGCCTGGGAGACAGAGCAAGACTCCGCCTCAAAAAAAAAAAAAAAAAAAAAAAAAAAAAAAAAAAAAAAAAAAAAAAAAAAAAAATATCAGGTGTGGCTGCACGGAGGGAAAATTACAGGTGCGGTGGCTCAAGCCTGTAATCCCAGCACTTTGGGAGGCCGAGACGGGCGGATCACGAGGTCAGGAGATCGAGACCATCCTGGCTAACACAGTGAAACCCCGTCTCTACTAAAAAA
>NW_016809139.1:1125625-1179124 GCF_001698545.2 Rhinopithecus bieti | reverse complement strand
GGCAGTGCTGGTGGAGGGGAGGAGGTGACACACACTCCCTAGAGGCGAGTGGGGAGGGCATGGGGCAGGAAATGGAGTTGGGTGCCCCAGGTGGGCTGCTCCAACGAGCTCTTTCTCATGGGATCCTCCACAGATTCATACAACAGGCTGAACACCAGGGCTGGTCTCAGGCCACCTGACGGGGTTCACTGCAGAAATGGAGATCTGCCCTGGGCAGCCAGGTGAGTGTAGGAAGGAGGCAGGGGCGGGAGAAGCTGGGGGCAGCCTCCATCCCCCTGTGGCCTGGGTGGGCCTGTGCTCCCCCCGACGCAGCTTCCCACGCTGGGAGCACAGTTCCTCCCTCCTCTGCCTTCCTCTGCGTGGCGTGGCTCCTCCTTGAGAGAGGGAGATGAGGATGTGGCATTCTTGCTTCCCTGACTCACCCAAAGGAAGATTTCACAGCCCCTGGCAAGGGCTGCCAGACAGGCTCACCTGTCATCCCCTGCCCAGGGACAGACTGATTGGTAGCCTTGGCTGGGGGGGAGGTGGAGTTAATGCTGGGAAGGGCCTTCCAGGCCCCCGGAGGGTGGGAAGATGCTCATTGTTCAAAGGAGACAGAGCAAGGAAAACAGTTAAGCAATGATGGACTCCAGGGGAAAACCAGAGGAGAAGAAACTGTAATTCCAGTCCGTCCACATGGCCTAGCAGTGAACAACAGTTCCACGGTCAGAGCAAAAGCACCAAGCCGATTGAAAGCATCTCGAATGCGGTGGGGCAATGGGAGGTAATGCCCTCATCTACCAAAACGAGGTCTGCCACCTTCACAGACCACTAAACCTCATTCCTCCACCCACCTCCGCACCCCACGAAGGCTGGTTGACCAGAGAGCAGGGCTCCCGAGTGTCGGGTTGGGTCAGATCGGGTGGGTGCCCTTTACCCCAACCGAGGCTCTGTCCCGGACTGGGGGTCCACTTGCCCTCAAAGCATGCCAGTCTTCTTTCCGATACTTGACATCTTTCCTTTCCTGTTCAATTCATGGTTTCCGCCCGAATGGAGCCACGAGAGGACTCCTTTGGGGATGTGTCTCCCAGAAAAGTCTGGGCAGCCTTCATCATCCTGGATTCCTGTGACTTGGTTTCCATGGGGGCTTTCTAAGCTCAGGGACCCCAAGCCTCCATCAAATCTAATGACCCGCCCTGTCTCTGAACACATCTGTGTTGTCTCTGAGCCCCTTACCAACCCCCTCCGCAACCCCGCCCACACATTTCCCATCCTGAAGGGTCCAGTCCTCAGGCCGGCCCATGTGTTCCCTTTACCCCTGCTTCGTCCCTACCTGGTGGGGAGCTGTCCCTTCTGGGCCCTAGTGTGACACTTCACACACCAATGTGTCCCGTGGGTGGTATCTGGGGCCTTCCCCTGCAGTGAGGGGGATGACCTATGCACAGAGCTCACTGGGCCTGGGTATGGGCCTGGGTGGCACAGAACACAGAGAAAGTGCTCCGTAAAAGTGAGCTGAGATGCCCCCGCTAGGGAGGAGCTGGGCAAGCTCTTCCCTGGAGGAGGAAGAGCTCTCAACCCAGAGGGATCTGACCAGAAAGGTTCACTCGCCTCCACCCAGGAAGCCCCTGCAGACAGTATGTGTTTTAGGCTTTGCTGGCCAAATGGTCTCTGCCACGACTTCTCAGCTCTGCCATTGTGGCTGCAGAGTGGCCATAGACCTTCTGAAAGTGAATGAGTATGACTGTTTTCCAATAAAACTTCATTGACAAAAACAGGTGGAGGGCCAGCCTAAGGGCCCAAGTTTGTAGGTCTCTATTCTGGACCAGTGATTCTCTGGAGAGGAATGGGGCATGGGGAGTGGAGACAGTGTGTGGGAGAAGGGGTGGGACACAGGCACATGGGAATGGTGTGGACATGGAGGACACTGGAGGCAGGGAAGAGCCAGAGAACCTAAACACTGATGCTGGACCCTGGGCGACCCTAGGTCTCTCCACAGCCTCCTCTCTTAGACTCTCCCTCCAGTTTCAAAACGACTCCTCCTCTGACGGGACTCAGGCTTCCCACCCGGCTCCCCAGTTCCCACCGGAAACCCCGAGTGGGTGTTCCAGCCTCTGCCCCACCAGGCCCTGCTGGAAGGCAGCACCGCCAGGCAGGGACCTTTCCTCCCTGCCCCTCTCTCCTCCAGTTCTGGGTCCTGGCCCAGAGATGACCTCTCAACCCAGAGGGACCTGATCAGAAAGGTCTGGCCCCTTCCACCCAGGAAGTCCCTGCAGGCTGGAGGGCAGACCTCCCTCCTCCCCCCTCCCTCCCCTGTGAGTTTTCTTTCTGATAGAAACAGCAGCAACTCTCTCCACTGGGCCCCAGGGGCCCAGCTGGCTTCTCACACACAGAGGAGCTGGGCAGGCAAGTGGCCCGCATGGCTGGGCTCTAGAAAGCCTGGGGTGCAGCCCAAGGCACCTGCTAGGCAGGGGGCTGCACAGCGTCAGGTCAGTTCCTGAAAGGCACCTTTTTCCATTTGTAAATGGGGTGACAGGTCTGCCTCCCAGGGAGGAGCAGACAAAGGGTTGGGACTGCAGAACTTGGGTACATAGAGTGGCAGTGGGGACTGGGGCCCAGAGGTTGCTGAGTGAGGGAAGCCGTATGGGCAGTGAGGCTGGTGAATGTGGCAGGGGCAGAGGGTGGGGTAGGGGAACATGCCCAGCAAGGCTGGTGAATGTGGCACCGCAGGGGTGGGGTGGGCGGATGCAATGATGAGCATTTCCTCCCTGAGGCCAGCAGAGCAGGGGTGAGGTTGAGTGGGTCTATTACTCAGATTTGGGTGCGACCCCATGCAGTCACACGTGGGGGACGCAAGGCTGACAGCCTTGCCTGACCCTTTCACACTTTAGCCATAGCAATGCCAAGCCCAGAAAGGCTGCAAGGCCCCAGGGAGAACAGAGGCCCCTGGAAGGGGTGGCCGGCTGGGCTTCACTGCAGTCCCCACAAGACAGGATCCAGGAGATTTTAACGTGTTAACTTGTTTTCTGACTTTTCCAAATTGCCTATGGTAGCCATGCATTAATTTTATAATCAGAAAAGCATGTTATTATAAATCAAGTTAAATGGCTCCAAAACGAAAGCACCCAGACCCCAGAAGCCTGCCTCTCTCTAACTGCAGAGAGGGACGAGTGTAAGGAACAGGAACGGAAAGCTGAAAGGACCTCCGGGCTCTGGAATCCGACCCAAGGGTGATGCCGCCAGGGCTATCAGGAAGCGGCTCCGTGCTGGGCGCAGCCGGTTTCCCACCCACCCCAGCACAGCGCTTGCCCAAATCTAGACTTGGCAACCTCAGCCCCCAGCCGCTTCCTCCCGCCCCTCCCCCGCCCTCACCACTTCCTCTCAATGGTCCCTGGGGATTACAGCAAGATTATTTTTATCGCCGGGCACGGTGGCTCAAACCTGTAATCCCAGCACTTTGGGAGGCCGAGACGGGCGGATCACGAGGTCAGGAGATCGAGACCACCCTGGCTAACACGGTGAAACCCCGTCTCTATTAAAAAATACAAAAAAAAAATTGCCGGGCGAGGTGGCGGGCGCCTGTAGTCCCAGCGACTCAGGAGGCTGAGGCAGGAGAATGGCGTAAACCCGGGAGGCAGAGCTTGCAGTGAGCTGAGATCCGGCCACTGCACTCCAGCCTGGGCAACAGAGCGAGACTCCGTCTTAAAAAAAAAAAAAAAAAAAAGATTATTTTTATTGCAAGAGTTTCCCAATGCGGGAACTCCGCAGCCCCAAAGAGTTTGCATCTGAGCTTCCTGCAGCATCCTGGGGCACGGACAGGCGGAACCGGGCCATCTGCCGTCCCTACGCACAGAGGTACACAGGTGGGGTGCGGCCTCGCCGTCCCAATTCTTGGTAAGGGTTCTCGGAAATTCATTATGGGAATGTGCGGGTTCTGGAGATGCTCAGACCGCGAACAGTACTGCAGGAAGCCAAACGATCATTTGTAACCCCAGACGTCCCTGAACCAAAGCCAAAGTCTACAGGTCACTGGGGCAGAGGCCGCCCGAAACCAGCTGTCCCCTCCCGGCCTAGGCGCGCCAGGTCCCCGCCCAGCCGGGGCGATCCCTTGGTTGGACGGTGAGGTTGGGAGTCAACCGTACCCAAGTGCCACCGCGTCCACCCGGTGCAGGCGACCCCCGACGCCCGACGGGCAGCCGCTCACCTTCTCCTGGCCCCGGGCTTCAGGAAACCTGCCCGGAGGTGGCCGGGGTCTCAGGCCTGGCAGAGGCTGGGCGGTGGGCTTCGCGCCTGCTACAATCTCCCAATCCGTGGCCCGGGGGATGGAGCCCGCTGCGTGCAGAGGCTGCGGCAGGTCCCAGCCGGGTGCCCTGGAGCATGGCGCCTCCTTCCCTGAGGTGCCCCCCGGGCACGAAGGTGAGTCTCCAAGGAGGAAGCCGCCTCCCCTCCCCCGCTGCCCGGAGCTGCTTGGCTGGTGCTCGGAGCCTCCTCCGCCGCGGACACTACTGCGATCCTTCCCCCACCCTGACCCCGATCCCGACCCCGACCCTGACCCCCACCCCGACCCCGGCCGTATTCCGTTGCATTTGCTCCTTGCCAGCTCCGGGGCCACCACTGAGCAAGCGCTGTGAGTAGGCGCTTCTTGGAGCTTTCCCTGTGGGTCCTCAGAAAAACCCCACGGCGTCCCCATTGTAGAGAAGGGGAAACTGAGGCTCAGGAAGGCCAGAGCTGGCCCAAAACCTGCGGCCCGCGGCGGGCAGGGTTTCCACGCTCGGAGCCCGGCCGCTCCCTGGGGCGCGCGAAGGGAGCTTTCCTTCCCCGGGAAAGGCCGGGGCCAGAGACCCGCACTCAGACCCGTCGGGGGTTGCGGGCCGAGAGCGGGCTGGGGAAGGCTGGGAGGGCGTCAGGGGCCGGGTCCGCCAGGCTGGGGGCCGCGAGCTCCGGGAAGGCAGTCCTGGCCTGTGGATGGGGCCGCGCGTGGGACCCGGCTGGGCGGCCTCGGAAGGCGTCCAGGCTGCGGGAGCCGGAGGAGCGGCCGTGCGGGCGCCGGCGCCGTGGGTGGAGGTCGCCGTCCCTCCTAAGGGGCAGCCGGTGCGTTTGGTACCCGGGAGCAGAGCCGCGCCTCCCCGGCGGCCTCCCCGGGGTCTCACTGGGTCTCCCGGGCGCGGAGTCTGGGGCCCCGGCTCCGCAGAAACCAGGGGCGGCCGCGGGGAAGCAGCGCCCTCAGGCGACTCGAGAAAGGGTCTGAGGAGCCCCGAGAAGGACCTCGCGCATCCCCGCTGGGCTCCGACCGCCTGGGTTTGGTGCGGGAGGGCCCAGGCCGCCAGGACCCCCACGCACAGCTCAGTCTGCGGGACGCGGCCCAGAGGCCAGCAGCAGAGGACGGGGCCGGGGCCGGGGGGGGGGGACGGGGGGGGGGGGGAGGGCGCTCAGGGGAGGTCAAGACCACGGCTAGCCTTTCAGGGTCATGGCCTGGCCCCCGATCCCAGGGGAAGCGAGGGGGGCTCTGTGAGCAGAGGCGCCCGGGTGGAGAAGGCGCTGATAGCCAGGGGCGGGGCAGGAGCCCAGGTGGGGACTTGGGGGTGGCTGAAGGGGCCCTTGGGCTGCAGGGGTAGGAAGGGGAGCTAGGAGCGCGGCTTGGGCAGGTGCTGGGGGACCGTGGGCGCCCTTTATTCTGAAGGGGAATGTGCTGCCCGAGTCCCCAGGGACCTAGAGATCCATTTCAAGATTTTCAAGATTTTCAGGTGGAGACAAAGGCCAGGCCCAGGTGAAAATGTGGCAGTGACCGAGTGTGGGGAGAGAACCACAGAGAGAGGAGGTCCCTGAGGAGGATGATGGGACAGAGAGAGGGGCCAGGATTTTAAAACGCACCTGATGCGTTTGGCAGCCTCAGCCTCGTTCTTCTTTCAAGGAGAAAGTGTGGGCAGAAGCCAGCTCTAAAGCCCAGGCTGCCCAGCCTGCACTGGCAGAGCTGAGGGAAGGAAGGGCGGGGCAGAGCCTTCCCTCCCTGTCGCAGAGGTGAGCATGGGAGATCTGGAAGGAGGCAGATGTGCCCGCAAAGTTGAGCCACCCGGACGCCAGGGCCCCCAGGTGCGCCTTTGAGCCTGGAATCTTTGCCAGGTCATGGCTCCCTGCTACTGAGCACTGGACATGGGCCATGTGCTGGCACTTGGCAGTTGCACGACTGACACCACAATGCCTCAAAGGTGACGACTGCCTTCTGGAGGCCTGGCTGGCTGACACTTTGCATGGCTCCTGGAGAAGAGGGATTGAGTGGAGTCAACGGGTCATGGCCATGTCCTGGGTGCCGCCTCTGAGGCAGGGCCAGGCTGGGGCGAGGAGGGGCTAGAGACAGGCTCCTGCCAGTTCAGCCTCTCATCGGTGGTCTTCATGCCTAGGAACCCATTGGAGGATTGGAAACCACAGGTGGCTGAGTCCTGCCATGGGGTCTTTCACTGAGCAGGTCTGGGTGGGGCCGCAGACTGTACCCCACGCAGGGTCCCAGGTGAGGCGGATGTGGCCTGGCGCTGTGTGGCTCTGGACCTAGTACTCAGGCTCGGGCCGGAACCCAGGGCCTGGGCTTGAGTCAGAGCTGTGACACAGGCAGGCCATTCACCATTACATCTTCCTAGCTGAGAATATGCAGGCAGCCAGGGTTGTTATCCACATTCCTCCTCCATGTTCTTCTTTTTGAGAACTTTCACCAGGTATGTCAGGAGCTGGGCTCCACCAGGGAGGCTCAAGTGGAAAGCCCTCATCCTTGTCCTCCAGGATACAGGAAAACCTGTGGTTATAATTCCAGTGACAAGAGCGAGCATGTGAGGTGTGGCAAGTCTCACTGTTCAACTGGAGAAATCAGACACAGCTTCCTGGAGGCAGTGATACCTGGACAGGCTTCTCCACAGAAGGGAAGCGAGTGGGAGGAGCCAAGTGGGAGAGACCCATCACGTAGGGGAACAGAGTGTCAGAACCCACAACCACCCCCACCCTAGGCCTGGAACTCAGGAAGAGAGCCCGGCCTCTCGGGGGTGACTACATAGTTCCCTGCTAGATCCTAGGTCTTGCTCCCGGGCAGCTCTGCTGAGACCTCTACGCCTGTCCCAGGCTGCACCAAGGTTTTCTGACTATTGACCCTTGACTCTGAGTTGGGAGTTGCTGTATTTTTACTAAGGGATGGAGGGGCACAGCCCCCAACCCCCAGGGAACTGGGCTGGCTCTCCCATGGCTCAGCCCATAGCCCCAGTCCCAGGGATATCCAGAGAATCAGAAAACCCCCTCCCTCCTTCAAAGCAGCCATCGGCAGAGTCTGTGGAGCTCTTGGGGGCCGGGAGACAGGCAGGGAGCCCACCTGGCAGGCAAGGGCCCATGGGGGAGGGTTGATCTTTGATCTTCCTCTGATGGCCTAACGGGAACTGTGAGCACCCAGCCGCTCTCTGGGACGTCTCGGGGCAGGGAAAGGGCTGAAACTGATGCAGCCACAGCAGCATCCCCTCTTGTAGAAGTGGTCCTGAAACAGAGATGTGGTCGGGGCGGCAAGTTGAAAGCCATTTCTGAATGACGCCTCCTACTGACCTAGAGCCAGCACACACCACTCCAGGGGCAGAGAGGAGAGAGCAGGAGACAGTCCAGGGCAGAGGCAGGAGACAGTCCAGGACGGAGGCAGGCTTGGAGTCCATGGAGACCCTCCCTGGAGCACCCCCTGCATCTGCAGGGTCCAAGCCCAGCACTGGCTCTGCAAGGATCCGGCCACTTATACTGTGCCCCTCCAGCATGGGGCATCTGTGGGTCTCCCTGAAGGTGGGCACCTGGGCAGCCTTCCTGAGGGGTCCGAGCATCCCTGCAGGTGTCAGTGATTCCCTCTGTCCCTTTCACCACTGGCCATGGCTGGGGCAAAGCAGCACCGTGTGGTTTGGTTCTGGACAGCCGTGAGGCACCACGAGGCCCAGCATGTCTGCAGGGGCCTCTCCTAGCCCCCTCTCTGCACGCTGAGGCTTCACCTGTTGATCAGAAAGAGGCAGCAGAATCCAGAATGAGAGTGCAACGTGTCACCTACCAGCCCCAGCCCCTGGGGTCAGAGTGTGGACTCGGAGTTTCTGTCCAGCAGAGGCCCCTGATGTTCAGCTGCACCGGGACAGCCGGGCAGGGTGTCACCCGCAAGGTCAGCTGCAAGACTGGGGCTGGGGTTTGTAATCGCTGTCGTCTCTTGGCCCGCAGGGTCCTCGCACATGCCGCTTTGGTCCTTATGGGCAGGACCCAGGTCTTTCATGAGACCAGTGTTTCCCCCCATGAGGCCCGGAGAGAAGCCTTCTGGCCACTCCTGGGTACAACAGGAAGGGAGCAGCAGGCCTGAGCTTTTTATATACACCAACTGCCAAACATTTCACCATGAATTTCCTGAGACTTCTCTCTTTGGAAAGCTTCTGTTTGTATGTATTAGGCAATGCGCATGCCAGCATGTCAGTTACAGCAGGAGACAGGGAACAAGCCACATGGGAACTGATGGAGCCACGGCCATATCCAGTGTCCTCTGCAGCCACTATGGAGTGCCAGGGGGAGTGAGGGGCAAACAGTAAGATCTTTATGATGTGAGAGAAGCCAGGTGTGGATCAGGGAAGTCGGTTTAATTGGTGTGAAGAACAGGATCACTGAAAAATATTTTCTCATAGATAAAACTCTCTTTGTATAAAAGTCTCTAGGATGGCGACAGGAAACCTGTAATCATGGTTTCAAGTGGGCAGGGAACTAGGGTCTGGGGTCAGGGGAGGAAGGGAAACTGTTCACTGTAAACAGCTTTTAGGACGTTTCCATTGGGATCGAAGGGTGGCTGACTCTGTGACTTTGACGTGAGAATCACTTCTACTTAAGGCACTTGAAAGACGGCACCTGCAAGAGCATCACTGAATCTCTCCTTTTCTTCCTGAAGACAGGAGATAAAATGCCCGTAGGACTTCAATGGTCTAAAACACCAAAGCAACGGCAGCCAAAAGCCAAAACTGAACCAAATGGGGAATCTAATTAAACTAAAGAGGCTTTTCGCAACGCAGCAAAAGAAACTACCATCAGAGTGGGAACAGGCCCTAACCTACAGAATGGGAAAAAAAATTTTTTTCAATCCTACTCATCTGACCAAAGGGCCTAAATAATCAGAACTCCAAGGACCTCAAAAAATTTACAAGAAAAAAACAACAACCCCATCAAAAAGGTGGGCAAAGGGACTGTGGAAACACACATTTCCCTCAAAAAGCAAGAACAATTCATACAGAACCCGACCACATGAAAAAAATGTCCCATCACCACTGCCCATCAAGAGAAGATGCAAATGCAAACCACAATGGATACCATCTCAAACACCAGTTAGAAGTGGCAAATCCCATTAAAAAGTCCCAGGAAAACAACAGGTGTGGAAGAGGAATGTGGAAGAAATGAGAAGATTTTACACTGTTGGTGGATTGGTAAACTAGTCCAACCATTATGGAAAACAGTATGGGCCGATTCCTCAAGGATCCTAGAACTAAGATGTAACCATATGACCCCAGCCCGATCCCACTACTGGGTAAATAACCCCAAGGATACATAAATCGATGTGCCTATAAAGGCAATGCCCCGTATGTTAATTGCGGCACCTCATTCCACAATAGCAAAAGACTTGGAATCAAACCCAAATGTCCATCAGTGACAGACGTGGCGATTAAGAAAAATGTGGCCACAATTATACACCATGGAATACTAATGCAGCCATAAAAAAGATGGTTTCTGGTCCTTTGTAGGGCACTGGGATGAGCTGGGAAAAACCATACATTCCTTAGCAAACTTCACAAGAACAGAAAACCAAACCACCGCATGTTCTCAACTCATAGAATGGAACTGAACCAATAAGATCACCTTGGACTCGGGAAGGGGGAACATCACACACTGGGGCCTATCATGGGGGAGGGGAAGGGGGGAGGGATTGCATTGGGAAGTTATACTGATGGTTAAATGAACGAGTTGATGGGGTTGCTCGACGAATGTGAATGGGTGCAGCAACACAACATGGCAACAAGGTATAGCCTTATTGTAACCATAACAAACCGTGCACGTTATGCACATGTAGCTAGAACTTTAAAGTATAATAATAATTAAAAAAAAAAACGCCCATGTGAAAGATGCCTTCCCGGCCGGGTGCAGTGGCTCACGCCTATAATCCCAGCACTTTGGGAGACCGAGGCGTGTGGATCATGAGGTCATGAGTTCAAGACCAGCCTGACCAATATGGTGAAACCCTGTCTCTATTAAAAATACAAAAATTAGCCGAGCGCGGTGGCAGGTGCCTGTAATCTCAGCTACTGAGATTCTCCTGAGGCACGAGAATCGCTTGAACCTGGGCAGCAGAGGTTGCAGTGAGCCGAGATCGCGTCACTGCACTCAAGCCTGGGTGACAGAGACTGTCTTAAAAAAAAAAAAAGAAAGAAAAGAAAGATGCCCTCCCTGTACCGGGCAAAGAAATATTCCTTTACAGGGAAGCACATCATAGCCGACAGAATTCTGTACAGACATTGAAGTAATTAAAGTAATTCCTGTTGTTCTTAAGCCTCCCCACACGGTTTACTTTTCCATAACTGCCTCTTTGTTCAACCTCCTGCAAAAACACATAGGTTTCGTCACTTCTTTGGGTCTTTGCTTCCTTAGCAGGGTCCTGTGTCACATGAAGGTGACATTAAATTTGTATACATTTCTCCTGTTTAATCCATCTGCTTTCAACTTAGTTCCCAGGCCCAGCCAGGACCCTAAGAGGAGGAAGGTGGATATTTGCCTCCCCTACAGTATCACACACATATGCTGCTTTTTTAAAAAAGAAAATCTGGGGCCAGATGCAGTGGCTCACGCCTGTCATCTCAGCATTTTGGGAGGCTGAAGTGGGAGGACTGCTTGAGCCCAGGAGTTTAAGACCAGCCTGGGCAACACAGGGAGATTGTCTCTGCAAAAATAATAATAATAATAATAAGTAAATAAATAAACAAATAAATTAGCCAGGTGTGGTGGCACATGCCTGTGTTCCCAGCTATTCAGGAGGCTGAGGTGGGAGGATCACTTGAGCCCAGGAGGTCACCGTTAGTGAGCTATGATTGCACCACTGTTCCAGCCTGGGCAACAGAGTGAGACCCTGTCTCTTAAATTTTTTTTTTTAATTAATTAGTTATCTGATTAACACAGTTCCTTACTGGTGAGGGATTCTCCACTGTGGTCTTTCTGCAGCACCACCCCATACATGAATGGCTTCTTTTGAAGCTTCCACCTTGGTGCAGGTGAGTATCTTTGTCTCTGTCTTACTCTGCTTTGTGCTGCTATAACAGAATACCACAGACTAGGTAATTTATATAATGAACAGAAATGCATTGGCTCATGGTTCTGGAGACTGGGAAGTCCAAGACTGAAGGGCTGGCAACTGGCAAGGGCCTTCTTGCTGTGTCATCCCACGGTGGAACAGCAAAGAGAGGGCAAGAGTGTGTCAAAAGGGGGACAGGACTAGTCCTTTTATAAAAAATACTTTAATAACAAACCCACTCCCATGATAACAACATTAACCCATTCCTGACGGTAGGGTCCTCGTGGCCTAATCACCTCTTAAAGGTGCTACATCTTAATATGGGAGTGGTATGACAGCAATTAAATTTCAACATGAGTTTCAGAGGGTACTGGCATTCAAACCATAGCAAATACTGGGCTTGCCGTGGAAGAGGAGGCTGATCTTTAAATCATATAGATTTTTTCTTTTTTTTTTTTTTGAGACGGAGTTTTGCTCTTGTTGCCCAGGGCAGAGTGCAATGGCGCAATCTCGGGTCACCACAATCTCTGCCTTCCGGGTTCAAGTGACTCTCCTGCCTCAGTCTCCGAGTAGCTGGGATTACAGGCATGCGCCACCACACCTGACTAATTTTGCATTTTTAATACAGACGGGGTTTCTCCACATTGGTCAGGCTGGTCTCAGACTCCCGACCTCAGGTGATCTGCCCGCCTCGGCCTCCCAAAGTGCTGGGATTACAGGCGTGAGCCACCACGCCTGGCCAGAATGTTCTTTAAAAACAGGGACAATCCCATGAAGTAAACTCACATTGGAATGGTTAACAGGTAAAGTGATCCAGGTGGCTAAAACAATAGACATTCACTGGCATCCAAAAGTACATAAAGATGAGTACTTTGAGATCATGCCACTGCACTCCAGCCCGGGCGACAGAGTGAGACTGTCTCACAAAAAAAAAAAAAAAAAAAAGATGAACACTTTCACCTCAAGAGTCGCTGGGCTCAGATGCTGAAGGCACCCTGACGGAACTCTAAAGACACCAGCCTCTGGAGTTTTCATCTCCGGAGTTTTCACAGCCAACAGCATTCCTAGGTAGACTGGCTGTGAACACATCCAGTTGGAGGGTAAAAAGAACGATTTGTGAATGCTCCATAGGTCTTCGAATATGTTAGTAGACACGACTTCAAGCCAGTTGCAGAGCCTTGAATATATCCTAGTCTATAACCTTGGGCTGCGAGTGGCTTGTGTGGTCATCTGTCCATCTCTCAGTTGGGCGAGAAACTTGAGGTCCTTTCTGAGAGGTGGCCCTGGCTCTGCCTGGGACCCGCTACTCTTCTTCAAAGTGCATTTTGTATGGGTGGGTTTTCACTGCGGGTCCTGGGCAGGCAAGTGCTAGTGCCCAGTGTTGGGAAGCAGGGTAGAGGTGTGGCCGCTACCTGGCTGGGCCCGGACTTGGCAGCCTTCCTTCATGGCCCCCAACCACAGTCCGTTCCATAGTTTGTTCTTGATGTGTCAGCTTTGTGTCCCCGTGAGAACAATGGGCTCCTTGAGGACAGGCATTGCATCTTCGGGTCTCTTCTCTAATGCACCCCAGGGCACCCAGCATAGACAGCAGGGGGTGCAAGCAGTCAGACAAGCAGGGCTCCCATTACCAGCACAGGACCCAGCCCGTTACCTGGAGGCTATGTTTCCCATGTAAACTGAGTAATACACAATTCTAAGGAACTGTTCTGAGGACTAAATTGAATAGTAAAATAAATTTAAATATTATTTTAAATAATTTAAAATAATAGTAGAATTATTTTTATATAATATAACATATATAACTATAACTATATAATTAAATCTTATAAATAATTAAAATAAAATAAATTTAGTAAAATAAATAAATCGAAAAGTAAAAAATAAATTGACATGAAGTGAAGGTCAGTCAAAATGGACTAGCTTGGCCAGGCGCAGTGTGGCTCATGCTCTCAATCCCAGCGCTTTGGGGGCCGAAGAGGGAGGATTGCTGAAGTCCAGGAGTTCAAGACCAGTCTGGGCTACACAGCAAGATCCTGGCTCTAGCAAAACATTAATAAAAATTAGCCGGGCGTGGCGGTGCCCCCCGGTGGTCTCACCTTCTCGAGAGGCTGAGGCGGGAGGATCGCTCGAGTCTTGGAGGTCGAGGCTGCAGTGAGTCGATTTCGCGCCATTGCGCTCCAGCCTGGGCGACAGCGGGAGACTCCTCAAACATAGAATTTTTAAAAGGCCAGCTCGACTGCCGCGGGGGTCGCGTCCTCTCCATCCCCGACCTCGGACCCACCCCCCTGGGTACCCCACGATCTAGACAGAAACTCACTGTTTCTCGCGCTCCGCGCCATCCCCGTCCTCCGGTCTGTTTCTCCCCGGGGCGTCGGTGAAAGGCACAGCGCTGCAACCCTACATCCCCGACCCTGCGCCCGCCCGAGCTGCTTCCGGGTACTTCCGGCGCCCGCGCGCATCCCGGCAGCCGCCGCTCCTGTTTCCGTCGGGCGGCGAGAGCGCAGGACCAGCTTCCGGGAGACGCTCCGTGCGTTCGCCGATCTCTGCGGGGAAGATGGGGAAAGTGAGGGGGCTGCGCGCCAGAGTGCACCAGGCTGCCGTGAGGCCCAAGGGGAGGCCGCCCCGGCCCCGCGCCCCCTGCTCCGGAGGCGGCCTCTCCGCCGGCCTCGGCCGCGGGGAAGGTGAGTGGGGGAGGCGCGGGCCGGGGGCCGCCGCGTGGGTCCGAGGGCGGGTGAGCTGCGGCGCTTCGCCTCCGGCAGGGGTCTCGGGCTCTGCGAGCGTTTGCTGCGCGACAGACGCGACTTTCTTGCTTCGCGAAGCGTGGCGAACTCCGAGGCTCCGCTCTGCGCTGCAGTCCTGGGCACACGGACTCGCGCCGCTCCCGGGGCGGGGACAGAGCCAGGAACCTCCCGCTGCGGTCCAGGGTTGCCACGCGCACCCCAGAGGTTCCTGAATCGCACTGAGCTCCCAGGAAAGGAAAGGACGTTCCCAGGATTAGAGAAGGACGGAGAACAAACTCAGGAGAGACCCCGCTCTCTTTAGCAGGCAGCTGCCTGTCTCCCCATCCCACTCAGCCCTAGGCAAGCACGAATCTACCTTCTGTCTTTGTTCCAGACACTGCACGTGAAAGGAATTACTGCTTTCAGAATTTTTTTTCTTAACTTTTGCCTTAAATATTTTGACCGATGTGTCTTGGTGTAGATCTCTTTGTATTTATTTTGCGTGGAGTTTACTGAGCTTCTTGCATATGTACGTTAATGTTTTTCATTACATTGGCAAGTTTTCAACCATTATTTCCTTGAGAATTTTTTCTGCCTTTTTCTGTCACTCCTCTCTTTCAGATACTTCCATTATAAAGATGTACGTCGTGCTTGATGGTGTCCCACAGTGCTCTAAGGCGCTGTTCATTCAGTTTTTCTCTTTTCTTCAGATGGCATAATCTCTCTCTTAATTCAAGTTTACATGTTCTCCCAGCCCAGAGCTACTTTTGAACCCCTCCAGTGAAATTTTTCATTTTTTTTGACCCCAGAATTGACTTTATTTCTCTCCTCCTGTTCCTCCTCCTTTTAAAAATAATTTCTCTTGACTGATGTTTTCTTTTTGATGTGAGAATGTCATTATAGCTTTTAGTTCTTTAGACGATGGTCTCTGTTAGTCCTCGGAAGTATTTGTAAAGGCTACTCTGAATTCTTTACATGTGGGCCCCTCAAAGCAGTTTCTGTTACTTGGCTCATGCTTTCCTAGTTCTTTGAATGTATCACTTTTTGTGGAAAATTGGGCGTTTTGGATAGTCCTGTAGCAACCAGGGATTAGTATTTGCTTGATTACTTTATTGATCTGGCACTGAACTGTGTGACCTCTCTCCTCGTCCCCTTCCAGCTGTGTGTAGTGTGTAGCCTCTGATGTGCCCCCTTGTTGTTGTTTTTTTTTTTTTCTCCTTCCTCTGTTTATCTTTTAGCCTGGCTACTTGGATCTACTTAAGCTCTTTACTGGTCAGCAATTGTTCTTAACACCTCCTTGGCCAGTGGGTTTTTGCCCTTTACCACTGGATACCTCCGGCTTGGAGGTGGCTGTCAGGTTCAGCGTGTGCATATTTTTGACCTCCCTTCTGTCCTCAGAGAGGCACAGCCAAGGACTAGTAGCTTACAGAGTCCCTCTTCTCACTCCTGGGAGGGCGCGTCCGTGAACACGCGCACAGCCTCCAGACTGCCAGGGATGCGACTTCCTGGGAGTCGTTCCTGGGTCAGAGGGGCTTACCGTCTACCCAGGAGCCTTGGGCACCCTGCCCTCTGCACCCGTCACCACCCAGAGCTCCTTCCTGGTCAACAACACCCTTAGGCGTGAGAGCCCTCACAGGAGCTGCAGACGAAGTGAGTCCCCTCTGGCGGAGCTGTGGAGTTCTTTTTTGCAGTCCGCCTTTCCTGGGCGGGAGCTCCCTGTCAGGACACCAGAGATGGGGCAGGAGCAGCTTCAGCTTCTCAGGTGACATCTTTCTCTACTAGCAGGAGAGGGGTGTGCCCCTAGTCGTCTTGGCCCTGCGCCGTGCTGGTGGCTGAGGTGGGGCTGAGCGGGACCCAGTGTTCTGATGTCCCTGCCTGGGGTGGAAATTAGAAAATAGAATTGTCAGACAGAAACTAAAAAATAAGTGTGTCTGAAAATGGGAAAGACATAATTCAGGAATCATAGAAAGGAACAGAGCCGTTAAAAAGACATGGCAAATTTGAAGATAAAAGCAACAGATCGAACTTGTATATATGGAAAATGTAGTCATTGAACTTGAATATGGAATAGACAGGTAAAAAGGATTTCTAGTGTCTAATCAGACAATGACATTGTAATCCTTGAAAGACATTCAAATGATGTAACAGCGTTTTTTATATTAAGCTCCAGAAATATGCATTAATGAGGTATAAAGTGCCACCATGGAGAATGTCCCAGGTACGGTGGGAAAAGCAGTCGTATGCCATATACCAACGTACATTCATGATCTGGAAGGCTGCACGCTCCACCCCTTGTCCCCACCTGGGCCCTGTTTGCCTGTGAGGCCTCAGCCTACCTGTGCTGCCTCAGCCACCTGCCCACCCATTTGAAGGCTGCCCTGGTCTCCAGCACTGTTGCTCTTCGAGTCTGATATTTTCCCATGTACCGACTTTATTGTCCCTGCCACGTAACCCCCCAAGACCGAGGGTTTTTCCCTCACGTGCTGTGGGTGAGGGCGCCTGGGGAGCTGCAGTCCAGCCCGGCACCTCTTGGTGCCCTAGCTGCCTTCTGCCTCACCCGCACCTTGTCTCCTCTGTAATGTGAGGGAGGCCACATTTTACCTCTACCTTCAGGGTTTTCAGATTGGGCCTGAGATTGAGACTCACGTAAAACAGATAAACAGGAGAAAAGCATACACATTTGTTGAAGTTTTATGTGACATGGGAGCCTCATAGGGAAATGAAGACAAGGAAGTGGAAGACCTTTGTGCTTCTGTGAGAGGGTAAGAGGTTGAATGGAGGTGATTGTGGAAAACTAAACCGCTCGGGGAGGCAGGCTGCAGGAGGGGAGGGGTTGTGTTCACCAGGTGTGTCTGTACAGGGTGCTTTTGGCTCCTCTCATCCGTCCCTGATGATAAGAATGTCACTTTCCTTTTGGTGTAAGAGGGCATCTTCCATATGGGGATTTTATCTTCTTTCAGGAAAAACAGGGAGGGGGTTAATGTGCCCTCTTGGTACCTGCTATATTTTTAAGTGCCTTTAGCTCAAAATAATTCTTTTGCCAAAGTGACATGTTTTGGGGTGGCGTATTCTGACACCCCTCAGAAACCTCTGTTGAGGTTGATGCTGCCTTCCCTGCCAAGGTCAGCGAGGCCTGCACGTGAATGGGCCAGGCAGCACGGGGGTCAGAGACTGGGGGTTCTGTCTTACAGTGTGGTCGACAGCTGACTTGGAGGAGCTGAAATCTTCATGTAGGGATGAGTGTGGCTCAGAAGGAGACCTGGCAGAGGGGCCGCTGAGATGACTGGTTCTGATGGGGTGTGGTCATTGTGAGCTGAAGGGGCCGGCAGGCTGGGAGCTGCCTCTCCTTCATCTGCTCAGCTGCAGGTTTCTTTTGCGGCACAGGAGGATGTTGTAGAAACAGTAAGATGAAACGGTTGGGCAGGAAATTTGGTTCTTGAGATACTGGTCCTGACTCCTAAAGCCCGTCTGGTGATTTTAGGCAGGGGGCAGGTGGGCCTGGGCGCCCTGGAGCTCTGGGACCGGAGGCTCCTGCTCTGGGAGGTGAGGCTTGTTCCCCTCAGGTCCTCCCAGGCAGAGAAGCTAGGGAATCCGGGTTCTTGTCCTCCGTCTTCTCCTCACCTTTAACTTCCCTCGGAAACCACAGAACAAGTCTCACACCTTTCTTTTCCTTCCTTTTTTGTTGGGGACATTAGGACTGGGCGTTCATCAACACCAACATCTTTGCCAGGACCAAGATAGACCCCAGCGCCTTGGTGCAGAAGCTGGAGCTGGACGTGAGGAGTGTCACTTCCGTCAGGAGAGGTGAGGCAGTCTTGAGTGCGTGGGTTGCCATGCTGATGCCCAGCAGATCTGGGATCACTCACTCACACACCCGAGGTCTCAGCAGCTTTCCAGCTAACCTGTACCTGACAATGTCCTTGAGCAAGGGATGCCCCTGGCTGTTTGTTGGGGCGATTCCCCAGAGTAGATTGCAGCTGTGGTTTTGCCCCTGGGCTGCATCTTGTCCCCTCAGCTACGCAGGGACTGCCCTGCATCCTGGCAGCAGCGCTAAAGCCACAGGAACTTGGGCTTCTTTGGTGACCAACAGGGTTTGAACTATTTTCTCCGTGTGTGCTGATTCTCTCATGATCTGTCTCTATGTTTGGGGCAGTTTTGATCCCTTTTCTTAAGCAAGTACTTTATGTGTTGCAGAGGTTAGCTGTTTATCATTTTGTACAAATAACTCATTAGGGTTTAGATCCTGAAGCCCAAGTGGGGTCCTGTCAGTTTCATCAGAGCCATGCGCCGCCCTTCCCTGTCTCCTGGTTGTGCTCCTTGCAGTCCTGCAGCACACACGTCAGCCTGGCCAGGGAGAGGGCCCGGGAATTCGCACTCACTCCAGTGTCTGGAGCTTAGCACGGAATGCAGTCCCCTGCACCTCCTATTGAGCCTGAGGTGTTCTAGAGAGTTCCAGGCCACCATGCTCAACGCCAGGAGTGTTGACTTTCTGGCTGGAGGGTGGTGACACAGTGTCACTCCCAGGGATAAATCCAGGAAAGAGCTTCCTTCACTCATCTAAGGGAGTCCATGAGGGGCACAAGGAATACTTTTTACATCTTGACAGCCTCGGAGAGCCCATGGGTTGGGGAGGGAGAGGGCCTGGCTGTGGGTGCAGAGCTCGACTTTTTACATCTTGACGGCCTCGGAGAGCCACGGGTTGGGGAGGGAGAGGGCCTGGCTGTGGGTGCAGAGCTCGGGGCACCAGTGTGACAGTGAAGACTGCACTTGACTTCACAGTCTGCAGAGCTGGGAGTGTCAGGACAGGGCAGGAGCCAGGTCTGGGACCTGTAGGCAGCCTGTTGAGAGCGTGGGCTCTGGGCCTCTGCTCCTCACCGCCTGGTAGCCTCTGGCTGCGCACTTGATCACTCTGGGCCTGGGTTTTGCATCTGTCAAAGGTGGTAACAATATTTATCTCCTGAGTTCTGGCAGTTTTGAGGTTGAGATGAGTTAGCTGGTGTGAAACGTTTCAAACAGTGCAGTGCGGGCTGTGGAGGTGTCCACTCTGCATCTGTTGAATGAGGCTGGTCTGGCGGCAAGGCTGGGGATGAGTAGGTTTTGCAGCTGCCCAGAGGTGGCCAGCCGTAATTCCTTGGGCACAAGTCATGTGATTGTGGGCTCTCTGACCCTCAGCTCCATTGTCCACAAAGCGGCGACAGACATAGCTCATAGGTGCTGAGGGCTTCACTGTGCCTCTAGAAAGATCCAGGTACATTTAACCAGTGCTGGTTTCCTGCGCCTTCTCTCCGAGGAGGACCTGGTGAGGTGACCAGGCCAGGTAACTCCAGAGAGAAGCTGTGCCTTCCGGCCAGAAGCTTCGATGTTGTGGGTGGTCTGCCCGAGCTGTGCGCTCCCTGATTGCTGATGAGGCCACTGAGGCTGTCCCCAAGGGGAGGGGAGCCATGGGTCTCACTGACCCGGCTCTGGCCTGAGCTTCTCAGAGAAAGCTTCTCTTTCACACAGCGGCCTCTTTCCTCTGCCTTTTCTTGGCCCTCTCCCTTCAACCCCTGTGGCTCATCTGGTCCCCAAGGCCACCTGCTGCACTGACCCTCACGTCCCCTCTTCCCCTCCTAGTTGAGGGAGGCGTCACGCTCACGACCCCTCTTGCCTACCAGGGAAACTCCTCGTTAGCAACATCTGGCCTCGCAGTGTTCCTGGGCTGAGGTCACGCCCAGCAGCCCTGTGGCCTCTCCTTTGAGCCACCCTGGATCTTCTGGTTTTGTTTGTTTGTTTGTTTATTTGTTTGGAGATGGAGTTTTGCTCTGTCACCAGGCTGGAGTGCAGTGGCGTGATCTTGGCTCACTGCAACCTCCGCCTCCTGGGTTCAAGTGATTCCCCTGCCTCAGCCTCCTGAGTAGCTGGGACTACAGGCACATGCCACCACGCCCAGCTAATTTTTGTATTTTTAGTAGAGATGGGGTTGCACCACGTTGGCCGGGATGGTCTCGATCTCTTGACCTCGTGATGTGCCTGCCTTGGCCTCTAGGTGCTGGGATTACAGGCATGAGCCACCACGCCTGGCCAGGTCTTTGTTTTCTATAAACTCAAACCTCATTAATTTAGAGTAACTGGTGGGAGAGGGTAGAAGCTTGAACTTTATGGTGTCAAAGGTTGATTTCAAATTTCAGAACCACGTTATGAGAGTAGAGCATAGAAATGTTTTCTTGAAGTAATTGAACAATAAGTTGGAAAAATTTGAAGATTCTATTGTTTGCGAGTCCATTGGTAATTGATTTTTTTCTTAATTCATATACCCTTATTTGTGCGTAAAAATCTTAAAGCTTGTGCCAAGTGTAGCGTGGCCCATTCTGCACTCCCCAGCCCTGAGCTCGTGCAGTTTGGACTGTAGCTTGGCCCATGCTGGCACTTCCTGCTTGTATGCAGTGTTTCCCATAGCTCGCCTGGAGGGGCACAAGGATGGGAGTTATTTGAGCTGTGTGGCAGGGTCAGGGTTTTGGGTGTTGGGGCCTTGGCCTGGGGATGAACTTAGTGGCTCTGGCCTGGAGCCGGTGGCTTCGGGCACTGCCCATGGCTGTGATTTCTGCCTCGGTGCCCCAGGGGGATTCAGGAGAAGGTGCTCCAAAATGGTCCCTTGGAGGTTGTCCCTGAGGTGCGTTCCAGATGGCCGTCCTGTGGAGGAGGTGTTCTGAGCTCATTGCCGCGGGCCCCCGTCACAGCCGTCCTGGAGCGAGGCCTCTGGCCAGCCATCTTTGTCTGCGGCTCTCGGCCCAGGGTTCTGGTGCACGTTCCTTCCACCGCCTGCTGTGGGTTCTCTGCACTGAAGAGTCCTGGGCTGGATAAAGGGGACCATTGGACCTCACAGAGGGCTCAGACGCAGAGACAAGCCTCCACTTCCCCTGGGATTTGAAGCGCCAGCTTGGCAGGGTGGCAGGGGTGCCCCATGGGTGGGGCCCACAGACCCTCAGAGGAGCAGCCCCACAGGCGGAGGGGCTTGCCCTGGTCTGGAGGCCACAGCCCCTTTTCTTCGGGCTTCCGAGGTATCCAGGCGCCTCACTGGGCTCCTTTGCATCTTGGCTGCTCCTCACCATGTTCCTCCCTCTCTCCAGGAACAGTTCTGTTTTTCTGGTGTGGTCTCCTCAGCTCCTGATTGGCTGGTGCCCTGGGTCCCTACCCCCCCAACCCTGGGCTTGTGCTGGGGCCTGGGCCCAGGGCAGGCCCATGTCATGCAGATACTGCATCCCGTGACTTGGCCGCCACCCCTCAGTGACCCGCCTGGCTATGGAAGTGAGGTGGCGGCCTGTGGGTGCCTGTCTGCCTGGATTAGTGCAACATCAACTTCCCAAGATGTGTCTCATCGTCCTTTCCCTGGCCTGAGTCAGAAATAGCACTGCATGCCGCATCTCTGGCCAAGGAGCCGGGTGGCCCAGGGGAGGGGTCTAGGCTGTGGCCCATCACTTGGTGGACATCCATGTGCCCATCTGCGCCCTTCTGTGTTTTTTTGAAGCCCTTGGGATCCCAGCTCGCCCAGAAGCCACATCTGCCCCCAGTTCCCTTCCTGTGCCCTGGGGCCTGCCTTACCATTACAGGTGAGCCCTGCATCCTGGGAGGGACCCTCTGAGCTCTGCAGCCTCCTGCCATGGGAGGAGGAGGGCATGGGTGCAAGGCTGAGGCTGGCCCAGAGTCCCCTCCCGCCCCAGCTCTCTAAGACCCTCTGCACCTCCCCAGCAGGACTCCGCTTTGCCTGTGGGCTGGGTTGTGCATGCAGGGGCTTTGTGGCAGCCTCTGGACCCCATATCGAGGCTACAGCTCCTCCGTGTCTGCTTTGGGGGTGGCGAGGGACCTGTGGCAGAGCTGGGTTGAGCACCCGTCTCCTGAGCCTCCCCCAACACAGTGCCACCTGCTGTGCGTGCTGTGCAGCCCACTCTAGCTGGCGCAGTGAGCTTGTGCAACACCAGAGCCTGGCAGCCGGCCGGGTGTCCAGTGGTGGCTGCATCCTCCAGCCTTGGGCACGGCGCCAATCCTTGGCATCAGGCAGTCCGGGGAGCTGGTCGTGAAGCCTTGGGCATGGTGCCAATCCTTGGCATCAGGTGGTCCGGGGGAGCTGGTCATGCAGCATCATGTGGTCCAGGGAGCTTGTCCTGGAGCATGCTTAGAATTGGATTTCTAGTTCTGTGTTCTTTCATACCAGAAAATGAACCCACCTGTTTTCAAACAGGCACTCGGGACTCAAGCGGGGCGAGGCCTGGCGTGGACTCAGAGCCAGGTGGGGCTCGGGGCCCCAGGTGGGGCTGGGGGCCCCTTGAGCAGAGGGTGGAGGGAGGCCTGTCACCATTGCTGGAGAGGGAGCTCACAGCACGGTGGATGGCTTTTGGGGGCGTGGGGACCATGAGAGGCGCTGGTGGGGTTACAGGATTTTGGAGGTGTTGCTTTTCTGGCCAGATACCTGTGGCCGGTGGCACCTTTGCTCGAGTTTTGCCCAGGGCCGCTGGGCTCGTTTCACCCACTTGGCCTGGCAGGCTGTGCTAAGCTTGTGCTACTGCTACTGGCCTGGATCCCATGGCTCCAATGGAGACTGGAGTCGGGCATGGAGTGGCGAAGGGTGTGTGTGAGCAAGCGTAGGGTCCGGCCGTTGCAGGCCAGCGCCAAGCCACCCGCAGCCCCTGCCTTGGCTTCCTCCCAGAGCTCGTTGGTGCCCAAGGTCCAGAGGGGCCCGAGGTGGCAGGGCCTGGGTGTGTGCACACCCGGCCAGGCCGTGACAGCGCCTGGGCTCGGCCCCAACCCCACTTTGAGATTGGAGTGGGTGTTGGAAGCAGGGAGAGGCCAGGCGGCAGGAGCAGGCATCTCTGAGCCTGCAAGAGTGAGAGTGCAGAGAGGCTGGGTCCCCGGCCCTGAGGTGGGCTGCTGCTTGCTCCTGCTCCTGCTGGCTCTGGAGCATGCAGGTGTGGCTCCCCTCGCACAGCCTGTGGCCCTGCCCGGGGCTGCTCCTGATCTGGGAGTGGGTTGTGGGCCATGGGCTGTGGGCCCTGGACCTAGCTGTCAGGAATGTCAGGCCTGGCAGTCACCCCAATATGGGGTGGACCCTAGGGACACAGCCCAGGCGGTCCTGCACATAGGCTCCTCCAGAGGAACCCGGCACCCTTGGCCAGGTGGACACACTGCTGTCCGGGTCCCCAAAGCGTGGCCCCAGCCCCACCTACTCCCCAGAGCCCTCTGTGCAGCAGCAGCAGGCCAGAGCGCACCGCGGGGCCAGACCTGAAGCCGCAGAGGCCTGCTCTTAGATGCCGGACAAAGGACACCCACCACCACCGTTGCTGCTCTGACAGCCACTCCTGCCGCCTCCGCCTGCGCCTTCCGGCTGTGTACAACCTGCTACTGTTCAGTGGAACACATCTGCAGGCGTGTTGGACTGGGTGACGAGGCCACCAGGCTGTGGTGCAAGGACACCCGGAGCTCCTGCACCCGGCCCTCGGGCAGGGCTGGCTCTCCCAGTCAGCACAGGGCGATGCCCAGGTGATCGTACCTGCTTAGACGCCACTCCACCCCCAGGCACCTGCGGTGGAGGGAGCCACCTTGGCTTCCTGGGCGTCCCTCTGCACGGGTGATCTGCCCAGCAGAGGGCAGCAGAGCTGTGTCCTTTTCAGGTCAGCCCAGGTGTGGGTCAGTCCCGGGATAGAGATGCAGGCTCTCCCTCCTGCCTTGCACAGTGGAGACTTGGGAAGTCCCGGCTCCTCATCAGACAGTACAGAATGCCTTAGACTCTGGGCTTACACGGTTGTCTTCAGGGATTTTGTTTTTTTAAGAAAACTGGAAAATGGCGGAAAGTGAACCTTGCCCCACCCTGCCTATGTCTCTGAGCTTGAGTCCCAGGTGCCTGTCTGAAAACAGAATGGGCTCATTTTCTGCTATTTTCCAGTATCTCAAAAAAAAATTCCTTTTTTTAAGACCTTTTTCTACAATTGTGAAGTCAAGGATATGACAGAAACCATGCAGAACACACTTGTTACTTATATCTACTCCCAAGTTAAAATAAGAACAAACCGACGGGGAGGTTACGTTGGAGATGCCTCCGTGGAAGTGAGGCTTGGGGTCAGATGGCCTTGGCTCGGCCGCAGCTCCCTGTGTGTCGTCTGCCTTGGCTGCGTGGTGCAGTGGCTGGGAGTGGGGCGCCTTCTTACCTGCACTCCTGTGGAGGGTGTGGCCGTGCTGACCGGTATGTTGGGAGCCCAGTGACTTGTTTCTTAGGCCGGACATCCTCATGAGCCATGTGTTGCTGAGATGCTAGACCAGGGGTCAGAGGCGTGGCCCACGCCAGTCCATCCGGGAGCGTGGCCCTGTTGGTGGCGCTTCTCAGGCCCACGGTCACGTAGTCCCATGGTGCCACGCTGAGGCATTTGACGTGGACCAGACAGAGTGCTGTTTCCTCCCATCTCTGGGAGTCAGGAGCCAGCCAGGGCCTCGGGGGTTCTAGCCTCCTGCGCCTCGTTGCCGGTGTCCTCAGGGTTTCTGCAATCAGCTCCTTCACCTGCGGAAGGAGGGAGTTGGGGACTGCTGTAGAACTGCGATGGGTTTATCCTCGTAGAACTTGGGGCACAGAGACCGGCCCAGGCAAGTGTGGCCGGCACCTGCCTGAGGATCACAGGGACTCCAGCTGGTGCCTGTCCTGGAGCACGTGACGGCGACTGGGCACACGTGTCGTGGGCACAGTGCAGCCGGCTAAGCCTTCGTCGGATTAAAGTTGCCAGTTGGATTTAAAGGTCTTAAAAATGGTTCAAACACACAGCAGCAGCAGAACACACAGGAGAATTCCCCTGGGCTCGACCAGTCTCTCTTGTGCCTGTGTCTCGTGGCCTGGCTCCTGTTCACTCAGCTTGAGATGAAACCGCGGCCGCTGCCATACTGGGCGCAGAGGAGCTCCCATTGCCTGATGGCGCTGAAGCTCACAGCCATCCACGGGGCCAGCACCTCGTGGCATCGCGCAGGGAGACAGGAGAGAGGCAGGGAGAGTGGGCATGGGTGGCCCTAGCTTGCCGCAACAGCCCCGGAAGAAGCAAAGGGACAGGCTGTGGATGTGGCCCCTTGCCCATCCTGTTCAAGTCCCGGCTCTACCATCTGGATCCAGGGGCTGAGTCCTCAACGCACAGGGTGAACAGCCATGTCCTTGCCCACCGTGCCCCACTCACCGTCATGCCTGTGGCTGAGATTTGAAGGTTAGAGATCAACCTTTTTTTTTTGAGACGGAGTCTTGCTCTGTCGCCCGGTCTGGAGTGCAGTGGCCGGATCTCAGCTCACTGCAAGCTCCGCCTCCCGGGTTTACGCCATTCTCCTGCCTCAGCCTCCCGAGTAGCTGGGACTACAGGCGCCCGCCACCTCGCCCGGCTAGTTTTTTGCATTTAGTAGAGACGGGGTTTCACCGTGTTAGCCAGGATGGTCTCGATCTCCTGACCTCGTGATCCGCCCGTCTCGGCCTCCCAAAGTGCTGGGATTACAGGCTTGAGCCACCGCGCCCGGCCAAGATCAACCTTTATCTAGAATTACTTTTGTAGAAAATAACCTTTCATAATTGAAAAAGTAGCGCATATGCACACATTGCAGAATAGGCAAATATGCACCATTGGGAGATAGAAGCCAGGCCCTGCCCCTAGAGCCGCCCGAGCGCGCCGTGTGGGCACCATCTCTCGCTGCCCGAGGGCACTGTGTGGGCACCGTCTCTGGACCACACGTGTTCTTGCCCAGGCCTGCTGCCCGTGCTGATCACTAACTGGGGCGGGACGTCTCAGGAAAGGCCCTTGCCTTAGCTAGCAGCATCTTCAGGAGCCCTTGCTGCTCCATGTCTGAGCAGGGTTCGCCAGCCGTGTGTGGCCGTTGTGGGCCGGGCCTGTCTGGATCTCACTGACTCACTGAGGTCCCTGGGCAGCCGTCTTGGGCTTGCGCTGCTCGCCACCCGGGAAGCTCGGCCACTGCCTTTTTCTGTTTGCCAGACAGCAATCGGCAGCTTCCCTGGCCGCTCAGGGAGTGACTCCTCTCATCAGAGCTGTCTGCTGTCAGGGCTAATGTTTAAGTTGTTTCTGGAACTTTCACATCAGAGTATGTGACCCAGTCACCTTGGACCTGGCCTGGGGGTTCCCAGGAGCCGCCTTCCATCACTAGAAGGTTGGCCCCAGGGCCCTCCTTCTCCCCTGCAGATCTGGCCCCAGCTGCTTCAGGACCGCCCTCCCAAGGGGCATGCTGTGCCCAGCAGAGGTCTTTTGTCTCGGTGGACAGTTGGGGTTATGTGGCCCCGCGGGACCTTCCCTCGTTTGGGGTGCTGCTATGTGGGTGTCCGTGTCATGTGCTCTGGGCGCCCTCCTGCCTAGGAGACGGCGGGGCGGTGTCTGAGCATGTGGGTTGCTATTTCTAAACCTGGCACTTGGAGCTTGGTGGCTGGAGCTATTTAAGGCTCTCGACATGTTCTGTTGGTGGGGCCTGGCTGGTAGCATCCTGCTGAGGCATCCTGCACGTCACTGTCCTCCTCGACAGCTGGGGTGGGAGGGCAGCTGAGTGTTTTCAAATGGAAACAGGAGTGAGCAGGGACGGGCTGGGGCCCTGGATGCCACTGTATTCTGGGCATGGCACTCATTCTGTCTTGCAGGCACTGTCCTGAGGCTAGGAGGTCCCCAGGGCCCTGCCTCTGGCAGCCTCCCCCTTGGTACCCCACCTGGTGTGTTTTCCAAACCCCGCCTGGGAAGGCCCAAGCCGAGCCTGTGCAGCAGGCTCTCTTGGTTCACTCCTCAGACCCTACTCCTAATGGGAGGTGGCAGTGAATGCCCTCCTGGCTACAGGGCTCTCCCTTCCCCTTTGGGCGTGTGGCCGGCCTGTCACGGTCAGGGGCCCTGTGCAGCTGTGGGTAGGACCCGTGGGCAGCCGAGGCCTGAGCACTGTGATTTTCTGATGTGCTTGTCCTAGGAGTAGGCAGGTCGTGGAGGCTCTTGTGAGATTCCCTGGGGGGGCCCCCAAACCAACTGAACCCACCAAGTGCTGCACGTGGCTGTACCTCTTGGGGCAGGACGCCTCTAGGTGAACAGCCACTCCTTCGGGCCCCATCCCCGGTGGTGGGGCCCTGTGTCCAGGCCTCGGGAGCCTGTCCTGTGTTGACTTAGGACTGAAGCAGTCCTCAGGGGCCCCCTCCTTTCCAGGTAGGACGGGTAGTTTGGGCAGATGCCGAGGACACAGGCCAGGTGTGTGGGCAGGAGGCCAAGAGAGCCCTCTGGCCCCGCAGCCCGGGTTCCTCGGTGCAGTCACGTGACCTTGGCACTCTGCGTTTCAGTGTCCCTGGGTAGCGCCACCCCTCAGGGAACTCTTGGCCGTGACTGCTCTTTCCTGCGGCGCTGTTGGTACTTTCCTCGCTGCAAACCTCAGCCGCACCCCAAGGCCTTGCTGAAGCCCTCAGTCCCAGTAGCTGTGGATCCTTTGGCATTTTCTGCATCACCACCGTGCCATGTATGGGGATGGTGGTGGTTCTGTCTCTGGCTTCTCCGTTCTTAGGCCTTTGACATGTTTCTCTTGCCTGGTTACCCTGGCTGGGAGCTCACAAGACAGCAAGAAGCCGCACTGCCCGGAGTACCGCATCCACCGCTGGCTGCGCTGCCCATGGGGGTTCTGGAGGGTCCTTGTGGGGTGAGCTGACATTGGGGGTGGGTATGGAGTGTGCAGGGAGCCTGCTGCCATGTCTGTGGAGAGAATCCTGTGGGGTTTGGAGCCCACGTTTCTTATTTGTATCAGCTCTGTGACACTTGCAAGACCAGATCCCGTGGACTCCACATCTTCTGGTCGGTGGGTTGCTGACAGGATCAGAGGGGCCGAGCGTTCTGCGGGCGCCGTGCACAGGCTGTCTCCGGTGCTCCTGGGGACCCTTCTCTCAGAGGCCCTGTCTCCCAGGCCACCTTCTCTCGGGGGGAGTGTGGAGCCCCTGGCTGGGGTGGATGGTGTTGGCTGGAGGGTGGGGACTGCCCGACATGGTACTTGGGGAACTCTGGCCATTGACAGATTTATCTGTGATTTTGAATGCCCACCCTCAGGTCCTGGGAGAAGGGAGTTGAGGTGAGCCATTTCTCTTTCCTGAGAACAGCAGAGGTGGGCACAGGGACCGGCGGTGGAAACATCCTCCAGCCCTGCAGCCTGGGTTCCTCAGTGCAGCAGCATGACCTTGGCGCTGTGCGTTTCAGTGTCCATGGGTAGCGCCACCCCCCAGGCGCTCTTGGCTGTGACTGCTCTTCCCTGCTGTGCTGCCGGTACTTTTTCCTTGCTGCAAACCGCGGCCGGGGGTGTCTGCCGATGCGGACCCTGGATGGCAGTGCCTGGTTTGTTCCAGTTTTGTTCCAGGATGCTGTCTTTGACCAAGACAATTTGTCACCAATATTTAAAAAGGTCTTTGAGTATTTCTTTAAAATGGACACCTGATGACAGACACGTAGTATAAAGAAGGAAGAGGCTGGGGACGGTGGCTCCCACCTGTAATCCCAGCACTTTGGGAGGCCGAGGCAGGTGGATCACTTGAGGTCAGGGGCTCGAGACCAGCCTGGCCAACATCATGAAAACCCCATTTCTAGTAAAATAGAGAAATATCTGGGTGTGGTGGCGCCTGTAACTCCAGCTGCTCCGGAGGCGAGGCAGGAGAATGGCTTGAACCTGGGAGGCGGAGATTTGCAGGATTGTGCCACTGCCCTCCAGCCTGGGCGACAGAGTGAGACTTCATCTCAAAAAAAAAAAGGAAGAAAGCTTGGAAAACAGAGAGGCAGGGGAACCTGGCCCTCCCACTGCCCTACTCCCGGTCCCCTGTGCTCCTGCCGCTTCTCCCCTTGGATGCTCGCCCACCAGTGCTCCCAGGGAAAGCTGTGCTTTCACCAGCGTATTCCAGCAGCACCGCCTCTTCGTGAAGTTGTGCAAAGTGGCAAATGATAGATATTGTGAAAAACTCAATGCACACTACCCTTGAGTGACAGCCTCCCCGCTGCAGACGTCTTGGTCTATCTGCTCCTCTCCTTTTTTTTTTTTTTTCTTTTCAGAGGCGGGGGTCAGTGTCTTGCTCTGTGGTGCAATCTGGGCTCACTACAGCTTGGACCTCCTGGGCTCAGGCAGTCCTCCCCACCACTTCAGCCTCCTGAGCCGCTGGGACCACAGGCACACGCTGCTGCTCCCAGCCCCCTATGTTTTTACAAGTGGGGGTGTGTCTGCCGCTACTGCTTCCCTGGGCTGTGTTCTGGGGCAGCCTCACATCACGGCTGCTGAGGTTTTGTTGTCCGGTGCACCCAGCTGTATAGGGAGTGTGGGCCGTCCTTGTGAATGTAAAGACATTTGTAGACCAGACCGCAGTGGTGAAGTTGCTGATCCAGCTTGATGAACATCTGACACTTCACAGGCGTTGCCAGGCTGCCTACTGCAGACACCGCCGGGAGCAGCACCCAAGTCGGCCTCCACCTGCAGCCGGTACCTGTGGAGGATACGGATGAGGTGTCTGCCGACGCCTGCCTCGTAGAATGTGCGGCTCTTCGTCAGCAAGGCTCCATTCAGCCTTCATTGCTGTGAGCTGTCTGTATGTGCCTTTTCCTGTTTTTCTTTTCAGCTGTTGATTGGTTTGAGAAAGCTATGTAGGAAGGAAGCAATCTCTTTTGTTAACTGCAGATGTCTCCCCCTCGTTGGTAGTTCTTTTGAATTTGTTCATGTTATTTTTTTCTCTGCAGAGGTTTAAAGGTTTTCTGTAGCAAATTCTGTGTTTTGTGTGTGTTTTGTGGCCCCTTTGTGTTCTCTGCAGTGCTTTTGTAGTGCCTTTTTAATGTATTTGGTCCATCAGGACTTTATTTTTGTGTATAGAGTGAGACGGATGATTCCCACTTCATTTTTCCCCAAACGGCCTGTCTCGCGATACATTTCAGCTTGCATTCACCCAGAAGGCGTGGTGAGGAGAACCTCAACACCGTGAGATGCTGCTGGCATGTGCTGCTTCATCTCGTGACCTGGGTGGTGGTGGCAGCATCTGAGCGGCTCTGTAGGCCACAGCGTCTCCCGGCACCTGAGCCCGAGATGAAGCAGCACGTGCCAGCAGAGTCGCGTCTTGTGTTCTGTGCCTGAGCCTCATGCAGATCTTTGTGGGGTGAGAATCATGGCTTGTTGATGGCGTGCACGGAAAAGCCAGTCTCGTGCTGATTTTCCTTAGGGTCCGTCAGAACACGTGCCCCGTGAACCGCGTCACCCTACAGCCCAACTCTGGTGAACCTGGTTCTGTGTCTGCTGACCTGGTGAGGGCCGGGAACCAGGTGAGCTGCCTGCAGCGCACAGGCTTGCTGTGTGGCTGCCACATGTGGTGTCCTCCACTGTGCCTGGTTTACTGCATCTGTTCCCGGGACCCCTTTGTTAGATCAGAGAGCCCAGGCAGCACCGTGGCAGCTGAGAAGGCCGTGGTTCTGGCGGGGCAGTTGGCTTGCCCAGGGTCCCCAGAATTGCACTTCCAGAGCACGTGCCCTGGCTCCTGCGTGGCAGCATCTCACCTTCACTTTTCTTGTCATGGGTTTTTAGGCAGCCTGTACCTGAGTGTGTGCCCATCCCTCTCTGTGCGGAGCCATTCAACTCATGCTGCAGATTTCTGCTGGGTCAGCCGGCATTCCGGGGACCAAACCCACCCCCAGGGCTCCGTGGCGAGTCAGCTCAGGGCTGGTTTCTAGTCACTCCCCGAGGGCAGGGCCGAGGCGGGATCTTCCAGAGTCAAGGGTTAGAAAGGCTGTTCCTCGAATGGCCCTCGAGTCCTCCTCAGAGTGCCTCCCACTGGACTGGAGGGGCTGTCCCACACGGTCCGTCCCCACACGCTGCGTGTGAGCCGGGCACCTCTTTGCAGGTCGGCTCCGTGGCAGCTGCATCCTGGGCTTCTGAAGACTCAGGCGAGGGCATGGCTTCTCATCCTCCTCGTCTTCATCTCCACCATCCATCTGCCCTGTGCCTTGCAGTCCACCTCAGGTACAGGCGCTGTGGCAGCCAGGAGCACCCTGGGTACCACTGGGTGGCCCCAGGACCCAGATCGCAGGAGCCACCCTGTGGCTTTCACCCTTTGGGCTTGTTCACTGCCAGTAGCAACAGGTGACCCCAGAGGGTTCCGCCGAGTGTGAGGAGGAGTGGATGGCACCTGCAGCATATTTCCCCACAGGGAGGCTCTGTCTTGGGGTGGGTCGCTGTCTCGGCTTTGGGGGGGGAATGAGGGTTTGAGCACCTCCTCTGCCTTGGCCTCGGGGGGGATCCTGTCTCAGTTTTTGGGATGGCGAATGAGGGGTGTGAGCACCTCCTCTAGCCTTGCCTCAGCCACTGGCTGGGGTTTTTTAAGGTTCAGTTTAATGGGGACTTGCCTGTCTCCCCTGACGCCTTTGAGTCATGGACTGAGCGGGCCAGAAGGAGTGGCAGTGTCTGAGCCGCCTGTGCAGCAGGTGGCCTAGTGTGTGAAGCAGACAGGGCACAGGGCGCGGAGGAAGAAGCCTCTCTGCCCAGAGCGGGAAGCCGAGGTCACAGTCCTTCCAAGTGTGCACCCTTCTGCAGCCTCAGCTCGGCTGACTGGTCGATTCTGTGACGTCGTGTTTTTACCATCAGCTCTGGCTTGGTATTCCTGGTGCCCACTCGGACGGCCAGGCCCCGTGTGAGAAGCTCAGGCTGGGATGACGTGCCTCAGGGGTGGCCCCTGCTGCTGTCATTTTGTCACTAATCAGACGTGTTTGGTGACCTTCCCCTCGCATAGCCACTGGGGCTGTAGTGCTGGCGCTGATGGGATCTGGGTTTGGGACGAGGCACAGGACAGCAGCGGCTCTAGACACCCTTGCTTGAGTCCCAGCATCTGCACTCCCAGCCCAGCCCTCCGAGCTGGCATTTCTGCTGCACTCACAGGAAACTCCTGTGCTTCTGCAGACCTGTGGGAGCTGTGTTGTGCTGGCCTTGTTGTGGGTAAATTTAGAAACCAGAGTAGCTCGAGCTGACTTCACACTGTCCCCTTCACAGGTGGGGGTGCACCCACCTGCCCTGTCCCTGTGGCCCTGGGCCCACGGAGGAGAGAGAAGCAGAACCCGCAGGGCGAGCCCCCTCTGTAGCTCGTGAACACCCGTCAGCCCATCCAGAGGCTGGAAGGGGAGGAGGCATGAACCTGTGCCAGGGCACTTCAGCGAGGGCGCCTTGGGCCCAGAAAGCAGTGGGAGCTGGGGGTCGTGGGGCCACTGCCAGCAGTTCCAGGCAGCCTCTGCTCCGGCTGCAGCATTCCAGGCCCTCTCCTCCTGCAGGAGTAGCGTGTTTGGTTCCTGTTTTCCTGGTGCCATGGCAATGGGGCTGGGGAGCTCCCTGGGGCCAGAGCCGGGAAGGGTCACTGTGCTGCGTTCCTGACCCGGCCTGCGCCCAGGCCTCGTTTTCTTCATTCCGACACGACACAGGTCACTGTCCGGGTCAGTTTCCACTGGTCTTAGATTCATTTTTCTTTTGAAACAATTTCAGAGCTCCAGAAAAGCTGCGGAATCAGCCCCTCCCCTTTGTGGTCGGGAGCGAGAGGTCGGGGATGCAGTGGAGGAAAGTAGGTCAGCCCAGGCACACCGGGAAGCCGTGGGAGGGGATCAGATCCTGCAGGAAGGAGCCCTGGGCCTTGGAGGTTTCACACCAGCTCCCGAAGTGAAGTCTGAAATGCTGAGCGCAGCGACTGCCTTTCTCCAGGCAGGGCTTGCTTCTGCTTTGTTTTTCATTAGACGTGGTGGATTTGTTGGACAAGCCAGGAAGGTCTGCATGCATTAAAAGAGAAATTGGGAGATGTGTTCTGGGGAGAATGCGGCGGAGGCTGAACCGCCTTGGAAATAGTTCAGGCCGAGGAAACGGGGATGCCTTGAGTCCCCTCTATTTTAGAGCAGACTAGAGTCGGAGATGCAGCGCCCAGTGCCCTCTCCTGCTGTCCCCACCTGCATGGCCCTGCAGGCTCATCCCGCCCCTACCCCATTCCCTGAGCAAATGAGGCTCCTTTCCCCACCTGCCGGGCAGGTGTCTGAGCTCCATGTGGACCAAGCACAGGGGCACCTGTGGAGTTCACTTTTGGGGACTCCCTGAGAGGGCCGCTTTGTGGGATCCAGGGATGGAGCCTCTGGTCCACTGAGCACGTCATCAGGCCTGGCAGGGGGCAGGGAGCAGGTACATCGCTGGGCCTCACGTGACCGTGCAGGATCTTGGGGATGTCTCCGTAGAGGCCTCTGCCCTGTTCGTGGCCCCCTTCATGAGCTGTTGGGTGTTCCTGCATGGCTTTGCCGTGGCCTGCCCTGACAGTCATTCGGGGCATGGGTGGGGAGGAGGCCTCCGTGTTGGGACACCTGCTTTCCGGGGCAGGTCAGGAGTAAGTGGCCAGGCCATCACTGCGGGGGGCCGCTGCTGAGAGAGCCTCCCAAGGCCGGGTCGAGGCATGCTGCAGGTGCCCCTGGTGCTGCCCAGAGCCGTGGAGCCTGAGAGGCCGGCACAGGCCAGACTAGTTGCAGTGACTGCGGTGGCTCCACCGTCAGAACCCGCCCCAGCCCATTCTCAGGTCATGGGGGTGCCACCTGGACACGTTTTCTCACTCCCATGTTCTCTTTCCTCAGGTGCAGAGGCCAAGACCGTTTTGCCCAAGAAGGAGAAAATGAAGCTGAGGCGTGAGCAGTGGTTGCAGAGTAAGTCCCTGCCTGCATCTCGAGGCAGCTGCCGGCCCAGGTCCCATCCCGTGGGCCCTCCTGTTCCCACAGCCACACGGTCTGGCCTTCTACACCAGCCACACTCCCTGCAGGGTGCCCAAGGGGATCTCCCAAGACCCTTTAGAGGCGGCTGTGGGGGCCAAAGGACAGTGGAGGCACAGAGAGAGTGCCATGGAGACTTGGCAGCACGGCCGAGCCGGTCTGGCCTGTTACGGGTGGCACTGCCACCCCATCCCTGTGGGTACCTGCAGAGCTGGGCTGCCTCCCTTTGGAGGACGGCCTTGGGAAGCTGCTGCTCTCGGCTCCTTGTTTGTAAAAATTACCTATTTTTGTTCCCCACTGTGAAATTTTTTATTATGGAAGTAACCTGTGCTTGTGGAGTCTATGGTTCAGAAGTGCCTGCAGTGGTGTGTGAAATCCTTTCAGGCCTTGCCCGCGGTGAAAACAGTGTCTGCGCATAGCGATGTGGGTGTGGGCAGGGCTCCTGGGGGCCCCAGACCCTTTCAGGCCCGTGGCTCCCTCTTTTCTGAGGCTCCACATGGGAGGTCGGCCTTGCCACGTGCTCGCAGCCGCGCATCTCCGAGGGCTGAAAGCCACACTTCCCGCTCAGGTTGTTTTGGAGTATCTCCTTATTTTTCATGATGCTGGATATTTGCCCGTGTTGTTCTAAGATTGTTTCTCGTCAAAATTATCTTGTATTTTTTGGTTATCTTTTTAGTGTGACTCTGCTGACTTTGTGAAATTAATTTGAAATATTTTCTTTTTTATGTTCTCCCACGTTAGAGTATGATCTGCTTTATTTTTTCTTTGGAGGTTATGTTTTTCAGAGGTCGGACGTAGAAAACTTGGTCGGTTTATTTCGTGATTATTAGTTTTATGGTTTTGATCCCTTTTTGGATATTTCTCAGGGAAATGATTCATTCCTCCATTTTCTTTTTCACAGTTCCTAGCATAGCTGTGAAAGTGGGATTGGACGGACTCCTGGACTGTGGCCTTTTGGACCCTGATTTTCTAGGCCATAATTCTTTGATGATGTGTAAATTTTATTCCACAGCTCTTGGTCCTTTTTTTTCTTTTTTCACGACTTGAGTCAATTTTGGCCACTCATGAAATGATCGAATTTGTCTGGGCACGGTGCCTCATGCCTGTAATCCCAGCACCTTGGGAGGCTGAGGTGGAAGGATCACCTACACCCAGGAGTTTCAGACTAGCCTGGGCAACATAGCGAGACCTTGTCTCTACAAAAAATGTAAAAATTAGCCAGATTAGGTGGTGCGTGCCTCTGAGCCTCTAGTCCTAGTGACTTAGGAGGCTGAGGTGGGAGGATCGCTTGAGCCCAGGAGTTTGAGGCTGCAGGGAGCCATAATTGCACTAGTGTACTCCAGCCTGGGCGGCAGAGTGGGTCCCTGTCTCTAAGTAATATTAATAATCAAATGTAGTCAGAGCTCAATCTTTATGTGTTAGTTGGTTTCTTATTAAATATTCTATTTTCTTTATCGTTCTTTATTTGTATCCCCCTTTCATTTCTGATTAAGAAGTTTTGTCTCTTCCATTTAATAATTAATGTTTAATGATCAGTTCTACTCTTTTGTCTTCAAAATTATTTGCTTTTATTTTGATCATTCTCCCATTCTAGCTTTTTTTGGGTTTCGGTTGCTCTGCTCATCGGTTTATATATGTTTTGTTCAGGAGTGAAAGGCTGTAAGTTGTCTCTAAATACAGCTTTAGCTACATTTCCCAAGTTACTTTTACTTTGTATTTTATTATGAAAAATTTTATTTAGGAAAGTGGGAAGAATTTTATAGTGAATACCCTATACCCACCATACAGATTTTATAATCTTTATTACATAACTGTTCATCTAGCAATTTCTGTCCACCTACCAACATGGGTTTTTTAAAATGCGTTTCAAAGTAAATTGCAGACATCAGTACACTCCGCCCCAAATAATTCTTCTAGAATTTATGGTGCTTTTTTTCTTTTTCTTTTGAAGATTGTATTTACATAAAATGAAATGCAGATCGTAAGTGTGCCATTCAATGATTTCTGACAAATGTTGTAGACACCTGTGCAGCTGAAATCCCGTTCAGGTTACGGACCGTCACCACCATTCCTGGCAGTCCCGCGCCCCTCCGAGTCAGTTACCTCTTCCACCTGCCCCAGAGGTAATAACCACTGTGTCATCCTTTCTCGTCCACAGTTGAGCTTTTCTTGCCTTAGACTTCGTATAAATGGAATCGTGTAGGATGCACTCTTTCTGGGTCTGGCTGCTTTTGCTCAGCGTAATGGTTTTGAAAGCCGTCCAGGCTGCATGTAGCAGCAGTCCATGCCTTTTGATTGCTGAGAAGTATTTCATTGTGTGAATACACCATTGGTTATTCACTTTCCTACTGATGGGCACCTGGGCTTTCTTCCATTTTTAGCTACTATGAATAAGGCTGCTCTGAACATTCTTTACAAGTCTCTTTGTGGATGTGTTTTCGTTTCTCTTGGGTAAATGCTGAGGAATGGAATGCTGGGTCATAGGGTAGGTGTATGTTTAGTTTTATAAGCAGCTGCCAGACGCTTTTCTAGAGTGATTGTACGTTCATGCTCCCACCAGAAGCCTGTGAGAGTCCTTGCCCCGCAGCTTTGCCAACACGTGGCGTGCCGTCTCCAGCCTCGGCTGTCTGGTGACCATGAAATGGTGTCTCACGGTGGTCCTCATTTTCACTGCCACGGAAAGCGCGTTTTCATGTACTTACTGCCCGTTTGTGTTTCAGCGTCAGTGAAATTCATTTTTCATGAGGCTTTTTGCCTTCTTATTATTGAGCTCTAAGAATTCTTTGTGCTGGAGTCCAGTCTCTGGTTGGATATGTGTTTTACAGATGTTTTTTTTCTCCCAGACTGTGACTGTGACTTGCCTGTTCATTTTCCTAACTTTTTTTTTTTTAAGACAGAGTCTCGCTCTGTCGCCAGGCTGGAGTGCAGTGGTGCGATCTCAGCTCACTGCAACCTCTGCCTCCTGGGTTCAAGAGATTCTCCTGCCTCAGCCTCCTGAGTAGCTGGGACTACAGGCGCACACCACCTTGCCTGGCTTTTCTTTTTTGTATTTTTAGTAGAGATGGGGTTTCACCGTGTTAGCCAGGATGGTCTCGATCTCTTGACCTCGTGATCTGCCCACCTCAGCCTCCCTAAGTGCTGGGATTACAGGCGTGAGAACTTTTTTAATAAACGGGGGTTTAATTTTGAGAAGTTTAATTTATATTAGTTATTGTGTGTGTATGTATGTGTATGTGTGTCCTATTTGAGAAAACTGCGTAATCCCAAGTCATGAAGATATTATTCCTCTTCTAAAAACTTTATACTTTGAACTTTCATATTTAGGGTTTTTTTTTTTTCTATCTTGAATTGCTCGTCTGTGTGATGTTAGTGGTTAAGTTCCTTTTCTTCCCCTAATGTGGATATTCAGTTGTTCCAGCACCATTTGTTATAAATACTTTTTTTCCTTATTGGATTGTTTTGGTGCCTTTTTGAAAAATCAGAAAGTCTCATAAGTGTGGTTCTGTTTCTAGGCTGTCTTCTGTTCCATTGATCTATTTGTTGTACCTTAGCAAATACCAAACTATCTTGATTACTATAGCTTTAGCATTAGTCTGGAAGTCAGATAACACAAGTCCTTTTTGTTGGTTTGTCTGTCTTGAGGTTGCTTTGGATATTCTAGGTCCTTGGCATTTCCATATAAATTATTATTAGCTTGTCTGTTTCTTTAAAAACAACAGAAACCTAGTGGGGCTATGATTGGGATTTCATTGAATGTATAGATCAGTTCAGAATTGCCATCTTAGCAAAGCAAATCTTCAGATTCGTGAACGTGGTATATCTCACCATTTAATTTTCATCATCAGTGTTACATAGTTTTAGTGTAGAGGTCTTACATCTTGTAATAAGCTTATTGCTAAGTATTTTTATAGTTTTTTATGCTATCATAAATACAGTTTGTTCTCAGCTCTCTGCTAGTATATTAAAAAACCAACACAACTGGTTTTTTAAAATATTGATCTTGTATCCTATGAATTTACTAATATCATGATTAGGTCTGGTGGTCATTTGGTAGATTCCTTAGGATCTTTAGAAATGCGTAGTTTCTGTATGTGTGGATTTTTTCATTCAATTTGCTTTTTTTCCCCAACATATGTTGAAATTTTTGCTGTGGATCTGCACGCACCGCCTCCCCTTATCTTTGTGAGGACAAGCTCGCAAACTTTGTCCTTGCTGTTCCTCCCCTTTGCAGGGCCCTCCCATTCCTGGAGGCCTCCCCTAGTCACTCTCTATCCCTTGCTTTGTTTTGTCTTGTCCACACACCTGCCCAGTGCCCAGGTAGTGCCTCCACACTCCACCACACAGCCTGTGCCCCAACCATGCCGCAGGCAGTGGCTCCCCACGTCCCGTGGGTGGGAGGGTGGGTAGGTGGAATCACACGCATATCCCAGTTGACTTTCCCAACCCTCAGTTGTCCTCCTAGACGGCATCATTTGCTTTACTCTCCGATAGCCCTGCTTTCTTATTGCTTGTTCTTTTTAAAAATGTCTTTACTATTCTTATGCATTTAATTGTTTTTAAAAAATAAAATTTAGAATTAGCTGCACAGGTTTGACTAGAAATCCTGTTGAAATTTTAATTGAGGCATCAGATTTTTCTGGAGTAACTGACAGAGAAGAACTGCACTCTCCCGTGGGTTCTCCTGGCTGCGTGGAAGCTGGTGTTTGTGTGGGGCCTCCCCCAGGTGCCGCAGATGATAGCAGTGCTCGGTGTTCCCAGGGCGTGGGTCCCGCCCACCACTGCCTGGCTCCCTCCCTCCCCTCTCAGAATAGAGTGGGCCAGGTGGGATTGTCGATATTGTGGTCATCTTTTCCTTGCTCTGATTTATCATTGAGTGTCTAATGTTTTGCCCTGAAATGCAGTACTCACTGTGGGTTTCTAGCAGCTCATCTCTGTCAAGGAGCTTCCTTCCGTTTGTGGTTTCATTGTGATTTTTCTCATTCGTGGGCAGTGAATTGTGCAGAATCCTCTGGACACTGGTGGTGGTGACCATAGGCTTTCTCGCCTCTTGAGTGGCCACTGTGGAGGGTCACCCTGAGGCATTTCCCAGGAGAACCATCCTTGCATGCCTGAGGCTCACCCTGCTTGGGCACAAGTATCATTCTTTTGAAAGGCTTCTGGCTTTGACTTGCTGAGGTGCAGGCCTTTGTGTCTGTCCTCATGGGAGCCACACGCATCGCATCCTGGCCTGGGTCTGCAGCCTGTGAAGGAGCCACCTGGCCTGGCCCGCCCCTCCCTATCCCCGTTTTCCAGGGTGCCCTGGCTCTCTTTTGGATGAGGTGCTGTGTAACGTGTCTACCACAGTCCGGGCAGGATTGAGAAAGTGCTGGGTTCTTACCTTATGTTTGTGGTTTCCGAGGCTGTGGAGAGCTGATGTACACCTTCCAAGCTCTCAAGCTGCACTGGGGGCTGAGGACCCAGAGGAAGGGTGGTCTTTGTCCCAGGTTCTTGTCAGTGATTTGGAGCCAGGTAAATACTCCCTGCTACAGGGACCCAGGGCAGGGTGGCATCCCTGACTTTGGGTTGGTCAAGGTGGGCCCTTCAGTCCTTGCTCTGTGAGTCACCTGCCCTGGGGGCTGAGAGGGACGCCGCCGTCCCAGACAGTGGGATTGGAGAGGAGCTGGCTGTTGGCACCTCTGGAAACCTGGGCACTCCTCCTGGGGGGCACAGGTGCTGCCATGCCTGGGCCTGTATCATGAGCTGGCAGTGTTTGAGCTGCAGGCCTGTCCCACTGGGTTGCCCTGAAGAGAGCAGGCTTTGTCCGCACTCCACAGCCTCCAGGAGCCACATGCAGCGAGCAGCATGTCCGAGCATGTGTTCTCTTAGCAATTTTGAAATAAATACATTTTTAAATGAAATCAAATCCCAAGGCCATGCCCCTTCTCTCCAGACCCTGCCCAAATCCCTTGTCTATTGTGGAGGCCTCAGCCCTGCCTGCCACCCCCCATGGCCCCAAGCCCTCAGGTCTGTCCTGGGGCTCCTCCCTTCCCTCTGGGGAGCCCTCTTCCTCCTGGGAACAAAGCTGAGCCTCCCAGGCTGTGACTTGCCATCTTAAGTTGAGGACCCTTTTCCTCATTTCCCCTCTGCTCGGTAGCTGTGTGCAATCCCCCATGCGTGCTCCGGCTTCGGTTGCCAGCATCCCTTTGCAGGAGAAATCCTCAGTGGCTGCAACTCCACCTCATTGTCAGCCCTGTGATTAAAAAGCACAGCTCTGTCATTAAGGGGAAAAAAAATAACTCAAGCCTGCCCACCCCGCAGGTTCCCGGGGCGGAATGGGGGCGACAGCGGGAAGGAGAGAGGCAGTGGGGCTGGGCACCCCGCCGGGTCTGTCATGGGCCGGGGCTCTGGGCCTGGGCTCCTCCTCCGCCTCTGGCTTGCCTCTAATGCCGTATCTCCTTTCTTAGAAATCGAAGCCATAAAACTGGCTGAGCAGAAGCACAGGGAGGAGCGGAGGCGGAGGGCCACGGTGGTGGTGGGGGACCTGCACCCGCTCAGGGACGCCCTGCCCGAGCTGCTGGGGCTCGAGGCTAGCAGCCGGCGCCAAGCCCGCAGGTGAGTGTCTGGGAGTGGTGACCTTGTCTGAGCTGTGGGGCTGACCCGGGTCCAAAGGTGGAGGGATATGAGCCGGACCTGTGGGCCACGGTGGCTCCTGACCCTGCAGAGGCCAGGAGCTGGGGCTTCAGCTGGTGCTCCACGCAGGTACCCCGTTCCCAGGGCGTGAATTTGTGAGGCTGGCGGGGGCTGTGGGGCGTTTCGGGGCACCCAGGCCCACCCTCGTGAGGAGCCTGGTGACTCTGCTGATGCCGAGCTCCCTCGTGTGCCCCTCCCCTCACATCGGCTACAGCTCCTGCCAGGTCCCACTGGGGGTCCCCACAACTCCCTGTTCTGCCACAGCCTCCGTCCTACAGAAACCCTGCTGTGCTCAGCCGAGGCCCCTGAGCACCTACCATGCTCTTCCTGTGCCTCTAACGAGGGCTCCAGTCTCCCCTCCGGAGTGGACCTTTCCCTGACGCCCGCCTAATGCTGCACACCCTACCCTGCCCCTTACTCTGTCCCACAGAGGGTGGCCTGTGGGGATGGCTCAGGCCTGCTGTCAGGCATGTTGAGGGTGTGGGACGCACACATGCAGGCCCCTGGGACACACATCCGGAGCTTGTCCCCTTGGAATGGGAGCTGCCTCATGCATCCTCCCCAGGAGGGACAGGGACTGGTGTGAGTGCGGCTGCTCTCCCGAGCTGTACCTACCTGTGTGGGAGGCACATGCCACCCAGCCTCACCATGGGTCTGGATGTGGTTTGTTCTTCAGGGAAGAAGCAGGCCCCTGCCCCACCCTTGGCTGCTGGCATCACAGTGCCCCTCCCCTGCTCCCTGCTGAGAGCTGGGGTGGTGGATTCTGGACCCTTAGTGCGTGAACGGCTGAGCCAGCAGGCCTGGGCCTCAGTGAGGCCCCTCTGCCCTCCTGCCCTGGGCAAGGCCTGGTCCCCAGCATGAGCCCTCCTGATACACTGAGATGCTCCCTCCAGAACCCTGTCACCCAGTGAGCCATTTGCCAGTGGCAGGTTCCTTGTGCCCTGGCAATGTGGATGTGGCCCTGCCAGGCTGCTGTGGTGTGTGCGACCCAGGATGGCTCAACCAGGAGGGCGGCGGCTGCATGACCTCGCTGTCACCTTGCAGGGGCTGCAGCCTGCCGATAAGCTGCTGCCTGTGGCGCCTCTCTCCCGGCAGCTTTTCTTTCCTGCTCTTTGTGCCTGGGTGACATGCCCGCGAAAGGAGAGCAGCCTCCGCCCTTTCCCAGGGGCTGGGAGGCACCGCCCGGGTGTGGGTGCTGAGGCTGTGGGCTCAGGCAGGAGCTTCGTAGCCACTGCCCAGCTTTCGGAGCTGGCGGGAAAGAGGCAGGGCTGCTCTGTTCTGTCTCAGCTTCCGGGCCTTCCTCATTCATTTGTGCATCTCTAATTTTGCCTTTTCTTTCTTCCTTTTTTTTTTTTTGAGACAGAGTCTTGCTTTTTTGCCCAGGCTGGAGTGCAGTGGCTCGATCTCGGCTCACTGCAAGCTCCACCTCCTGGGTTCCCGCCGTTCTCCTGCCTCAGCCTCCCAAGTAGCTGGGACTACAGGCGCCCGCCAGCATGCCCGGTTAATTTTTTATATTTTTAGTAGAGATGGGGTTTCACAGTGTAAGCCAGGATGGTCTCGATCTCTTGACCTTATGATCTGCCTGCTTCGGCCTCCCAAAGTGCTGGGATTACAGGTGTGAGCCCCCACACCTGGCCTTATTTTGCCTTTTTAAAAATAATTTTCTTTCTCCTACTAACTTTCCATCTGAGAAGAAAGCAGGGGCTGTGTGCAATGTCAAACCTGGGGTCCATCCTTTCATGGCCCAGCTGCCCAGGCCCGGGGGTGGCAGGTCACGCGCTGCAGGCCCAGGCAGCTCCAGGCCAGCATCCCACAGTGGAGCACTGGGTCCAGACTAGGAGTGGCCGCCCGAAGTGGAGATGTGACGACCGAACATTCCTGGTTCTTGGACAAAAATGTGACCCTGGTCAAGTATCGTTTCCCTGTTTTCAGTTTTCTCATCTGAAAAATGTGCTTGGGGCTCCCAGAAGGGAGAGAGCTGTGTAAACACCCAGCCCCCAGGCCGAGGAGGATGTGCCCCTGCCTCAGGGCTGCCTGCGCCTCCGAGCGGGGCTCTGGGCCAGGGGCTCTGGGCTGGGAAGGCCCATCTGCTCTCAGCCCTGAGAGCCTCCTGTCGCTGGAAGTCCCCGTCCCTCCTCGGATGCGGCTCGGGAAGCAGTGCCTCCTGACCCTGGTGGAGCTCTGGGAATGGGCCCTATTTTAGACAGGCTTTAGATTCATAGAAAAATGGCAAAGGTGGTACCGAGAGCTCCCTGGAGCTCCGCCATCCCCGCGTGCTGTTCCTCTGACATGAGTGTGGTGTGTTTGTCACATAAGGAACAGTATCAAAAGAGAAATAGTGAGCTGTAAGTAATTAATAGTTAGCTAAAGCCCATACCTTAGGCTTCCTTCATTTCTCCCTAACGACCCCTTTCTGCCTCAGGATCTGTCCAGGATCCCAGGTGACAGCCAGACGTCACGGCTCCTAGGCCCCTCTTGGCTGTGAGTTTCTCAGACTCTTCTTGGTTTTGGTGACCTTGACTGTTCTGAGGAAGTTGTTCCTCAGCTGGGATCTGTCTGATGTTTCTCTCATGGTACAGGAAGGGACTGAGTGTGGGGGTGGAGGCCCACTGTCACTCCACTGTATCGGGCACACCCTGTCACCGTGACTGACCACTGTGAGGCTGAGCTGACCCCTGCTGGGTTGAGGCCCCCCCCCCGCATGCTGTCCCCTTTGGAAGGAAGTCACTCTGCAGCCCTGGCTTGGGGTGGGGGTTGTGCTCCACCTCCTGGAAGACAGAGCAGTGACAAAAGATGGTTTGGAATTCTGCTGGGAAAGGAGCTTTGTCTGTCCTCCCCGTATATGTATCGGTCATGCCTTGGTGTTGGTCTGGACAGATGGATGTTTAGTTTACACTTGAGGTTGTCATCCAGCACTACTTGATTTTGGTGCTGAAACTGTTCCAGCGTTGGCCGCTGGGAGTTCTTGCAGTTGCCTCCGGCTCCCTTTGGCCCCATTGAGGTGGGGATCATGTTTTTAGCTCTTTTCCACTGCCCAGCACCCACAGGTGCCCCAGGTGCATCTTGGACATCTCCTGCCAGTCCTGCTGTCTCTCTAGGGAGCTCTGAGCCTGGCATTGCAGGTGCGAGACCCTGGGATCTGGGGCTCGCGTGCCTGGGCAGTGGGCCATGTCTCTGGGAACTGCACCTAGGTCCCAGCAGGCAGGTCTCTGCCCCACTGACCACCACTCATGGACTCTGCTGTGCTCTGGGCTTGAGGGGTCAGCAGGCGAGCACCAGTGGCCTGGGAGGCTGGAGGGTAGACAGCCCTTCCTTCCCAGCCTGGAGCCCTGTCTCCCGCTTCTCCCCTTCCCACCTAGCGGGGAGAATGTCTGGCTTGGGCTGGCAGAGCCGTCCTTGTGGAACCCAAGCATTGGGTCCTTGCCCCACGGCCCCTCCCAACCCTCAGTCCCCTCAATCCCCTGTCCTGGCCCCCTGCCCTGAGGGCCTCATGCTCCTGGGGTGCGGGGTGCAGAGCTGGAATCTCAGAGGCCAGGGCAGGGCCCGTGTTTGGGGATCACGTCGCTCCTGGCTGGGAAGCAGACATCGAGCGACACTTGACCCCGGTGACCCCCCCCAAGCTCTGGACCTCGGCCTCCTGTGTGCGCTTTGTGGGCGATTGTCAGGAGGGGGGTGGTGGTGACGTCGCTGCTCCTGCCTGGAGGGAGTGCCATGGGGACTGGCGAGGGTCCACACTGGGCAGAGCTAGGCTCGGATTCCTCCACGGCTTCCTGCTGTTAGGCCTCTTGGAGTTGCATCACTGCCGGTGCTGCCCTACGGGTGACCTTGGCCCGTGACGGTGACTGCCCAGCACTCTGTTCCCAGGACCCTGAACTCGGGAAACCCCACTGGGAGGCTGTGCGTCCCGCCTGGGAGGATGGGGTGTGGGACGTGTGGGTGGGGGGGTGGTCCCTGCAGTGGGGAGAAGGAGGTGCTGCGCCTGGCCCTGTGGGCACTGCAGCCACCCTGGGTGCAGCTCCTCTGCTTTGCGACCTTGGGAGGCATTGGTCCTGCCCCCACTGCTATTTCATCTCTTAAAGTGAGGGTGCAGCTCCGGGGCCCAAGTTTTCCCCAACCAGGAAGGCTGCCCTGGGCCCGAGCTCAGGTCTCCTGATGCCAGCACGTGGCTGCCCCCACTGAGGGCTCTGCCCTGGCACCAGGGGTGCACCTAGAGGAGGGGGCCACACGCTGACGGCTTTTGCAAGGGCGGGGACCCAGGACAGCTCTGGGCAGTTGCTGAGGGATCTGCTGCTCAGGGGTGGGCTCAGGGAGGGGGTCAGCTGGCCAGAGGGGCAGAGCTGCACCGGGGCAAGACTGGCCCAGGAGAGGCCTCGGGGAGATGTCATCAGCCCTGGCAGAGCCCCTGGAATGAATGGAGCTGTGGCTTTGAGCGGGCGGAGGGAACGGGAGACGCGAGGGGCTGTCATCTGCCGGTGTGAGCAGGAAGGGATGAGGACTGAGTCCTTCCCCAAGTCAGCACAGAGCCAGGGTTAAAAGAAAGCGGACGCTGAGGGCTATTTTGGGCAGACACAAAATGTCTGTCATTCATATTTTAAGAGATCCATGAATAAAAGATCAAGTCTCCTGGCCTGAGGACTCCGCGGCTCCACCTTCCTGCCGTCCTCTGGGTCCCACCTCACTGTGTGGACGGCAGGTCTGGGAAGGCACCTGGTGTGGCCCTGAAGGTTTTCTCTTCCTTTCAAGGCCCAGGTCGCTGTCCCATCTGAACATTCGGACAGGTGGGCAGCTGCCTTGGCCGGCTGACCACAGGGAGTGCAGGTGAGCTCCCAGAGATTCCCACGGTTACCTGAGGGTGAGAATTTCCGCGGGGAGCCAGAGCCTACCTGGGGTGGACGTCAGAGATGAGAGTGTCCTGGCCCGCCCGTGCCCTGAGTCAAGGCCCAGCTTGGTGGTTTGGAGATCCCAGGACTAAAGGGAATAACCAGCAGCACTCAGGAAACCTCCTCAATTCCTCCACCTGTCCATGGGGGACCGCAGTGCTCGCTGGTACCCCCCCTCCCCACAGGTGCAGGCAGGGCAGAATCTACGGGAGGTCCGCGCCCCTGTCCCCAACTTCAGTCATCAGGAGGGCAGGCGCAGCTCCCCACTGTAGAATAGCATGCGCCTTCTTCTAGAGAGAGGACTTGGGGACATGTAGACATGGGTGGGTGACTCAGCCTTCCTGGGAAGTGGCGTGTGCTTTGGGAGTGGGACCGGCTCTGCCTGCCAGGGTCATTTGGCCCGAAGCGTGAGGTGTCTGTGCAGCCTGCCCTGGCCAGGCAGGTGGGGTGAAGATGCTGTGTGTCGTGAGACATGTTCCTGACTGACCACTCCCTCCATGCCCCACGGAGCCAGGAGGAGCTGCAGGAGTCACCAGGTTCCATGCGCAGCAGCTTGGGGCCAGTGGTCACAGGACTGTCAGGCAGTTGTACTGCTTGTCCAGGTCCAGCCTCCACGGCCACAGTGCAGCATGGAACTTGTGGTTCTGCAGCGGTTTGGTCACCTCCAGCCACCACGATGTCTGCTCCAGGAAGGGAGGAGCCAACCTCTGCCCACGGGAAGGTGTTCAGGGGATGCTGGATGTTGACTAACGTGGCTTCTCTGTGTCCACAGCAGGGAGAGGGAGAGCAACAAGCCCCGGCCCTCAGAGCTCAGCCGGATGAGCACAGCCCAAAGACGGCAGCTTCTGTGAGTGTCCCCACCCCGCCCACCTCCCTGGGAGTTCAGCTCCTGAGTGCCCACCTCCCCACCCACCTCCGCAGGGAGTTCAGCTCCTGAGTGCCCCCACCCTGCCCACCCTCTCCAGGGGTTCAGCTCCTGTGTGCCCCCATTCTGCCCTCTCCAGGGCTCCTGAGTGCCTTCGGCCTGCCCTCTCGGGTTCAGCAGCTGAGAACCCCGCCCCCGTCCCCCCAGTCCGCTCCACGCTGCTCCATTAGCTCCTGCCTATCCACTCCAGGAGGGCTCGTGTTTGGTTCTGTGGCTGTGTACTGTGGCCCCCAGTTAGCAAGGCTAGGACACTGTGATTTGCAGAAATTTGTACTCAGTTGTCCTCTTGAGTACAAAAATCTGCAGACCACGCTCTCTTGCCTCTTTGTAGACTCAGCTCCGGTTTCCACTGAGGGACATTGTTACGCCCTTATAAGATGGCTTTAGTTAAGCTACTGGAATAATTTTTTTCTTTGTTTTTGAAATGACTTTGCTAAGATATTTCTCAGTAGGGAACATTCCGTGTCAGCTTCTACTGAGGCCCATTGTGCCATTCCAGTGTAGAATCTCCAGTGTAGAATCTGAAGTCTGTTTCGTCAGCACGATTGTTGAGCAGCTGGTGCCGAATGGTAGCTCCAAAGATTTCTTTATTGTCTTGGCTTTTCTTCAGGGGCACCAATTACACATTTACTACATCTCTCTGATCTGTCTTCCGTCTCGTGTTCTCTAATCCATTTTTACTCTGGACACTTTGTCGTGTCTAGAGTGAAGTATAGATAGTATAGTAAACTGTCTTTTTTAGTTTTTTAGAGTGTTTTTGTTTTTATTTTTTAGAGACAGTTCCTTGCTCTGTGGCCCAGGCTGGAGTGCAGAGGTGTGATCAAGGCTCATTGACGCCTCCGCCTCCTGGGCTGCAGTGATCCTCCTGCCTCGGCCTCCTCAGGAGCGGGGTCTTCCTGTAGATCTTTATGTTTGTCCTCTTTGGTTTCTGCTCCTCTGTTTGTGAACTGAGTTCTTCCCCGGTCAGTCTTGTCTGGAGACAATTTGGAAACGGCAGAGCCCTCTCCATGTGGCCATCCTCCTGCCTGGCCTCCCTCTCCGCCTCTCCCCAGTGTACAGCCTGGTCCAGGGAGCCCCTCCCTGCCTGGACAGGACGACGGGTTTTCCTCTCGCAGACTCTCTGTGGCCCGCACCCCTTGGTGCCCCCACGTCCTTGGGGTCTCTGCATTTCGAAGCAGCTCAGGTTAACAGGTCTCCTGGTTTCATGAGAGATTGAGTTTGGTTTCTTGTTGCTTCTGAGAGGAGAGCAGGAGGCCCCTTGTTCACTGCGTGTTCTGTGTCCGTGGTGCTTTCTGGCATGTGGGGACAGGGCTCAGATGTTTGAGTGGCTTTGGATCCTTCAATCCCAAGATCCCAGTGGGAAGCAAGAGCGGCCCCTCCCTGGGTCATGCTGCCCTGGGGGCTCCGTGTTGGACGTGAGCCTTGGAGCTCCTGGGGCTGGTGGTCTGTGCCCCACAGCTGCTCCCATGTGTACCAAACCAAGGAAAGGGCTGTTCTCTCAGGTGGGAGGGCCCTCTCTATGAGTCTCTGTTTACAGTTGTCCAGGATGGCACCTGGAGGCCTGGCCCAGCATGGGAGTCACACAGTGCCAGGGGCTCTGAGCCCGTGTCCCATACCGTGTCCAAACTCGGGCGCAGGCCCAGGCTCGCCCTGCAACCCCTCCCCGTGCAGCTTCGCTTCCGAGCGTCACTGTCACGGCTCCTTTCCTCCCCAGCTCTGACCCAGGCCTCTGCCCGATGGACCATAGTGCTAAGAACCTGGCCTGGGCCTGCCCTGGGCTCGGCTCCTTGTTTGCCCCCGGTGGGGCCTTGTTGGGTCCTGATAGCCCCAGAGCTCACTAGTGATGTCCAGGCTGTGACTGAGGCATTTCACCCTGACTTTACGGGGAGCGTCCCAGCTGCCATGCTGGGGCCAGGGTGGCAGTGGCAGGAGGAGGTGGTGGTCAGTGACTAGCAGAGCCCTGACCGCCTCCTGCTGTGGAGATGGCCCCAGCCCCGCTGTCCTCGGTGGCTCTGGTGTGTGAGCAGCCTGCCCAGGTGGTCATCCAGTGGGGTGTGAAGGAGCCTTGTTAGCTGCCCCCGAGGCTTCTGTGCCTGAAATGGGACCCATGTCACCTTTGTGTTCCACAGGGCACCTCTCTGGGATGCCAGCAGCTGCTCTGGGTTTAGAGCAGGAGCTGAGTGGCCGCCGGGCTGGGTGGCGGCTGGGGTGAGCTGGTGCTGTGCTGGGTCGTTGCCGTGGCACCCATCTGGGGCTGCTGTGCCCCCCTCTGCTGCAGGCCTGTGCCAGCTCAGGCTCTCCGGCTCTCAGCTCTCCTTCATGTGCGTCTATTTTGGTCGCCCGTGGAGGGAGTCGTCTCTTATGTAAGGTGTGGTCTGCAGGGCTTGTGAGTTGCCGCCCCGTTTCTCAGCCTTCGCAGCAGCCCCATCAGCCCCAGACTTGCTGCCGGGGCCGGGTGACACTTCCACAGCACACCCCACAGTGGGCACTGCCAGGGCTCTGGGACGCATGTGGCCCTGCGGGCCCGGGGCAGCCTCTCCCCTCCTGCTGGAGTTTCCAAGGCCCCGACATTCAGTCCAGTGGTGGCCCCAGGCCTCTGCCATTCATTCCGGTGTCCGACGTGCCTGGATGTTGAGGGGCTGAGCTGTGTCGGATCCTGGGGGTGCTGAGGGGCCTGGGGGTTCCTGCCTGCTGATCTGTGGTCTCCATTCTTTCAGTGAGGAAGAAAGGACCCGGTTTCGGGAGCTGCTGGCCAGTCCGGCCTACAGAGCCAGACCCCTGGTGGCCATCGGGCAGACGCTGGCCCAGCAGATGCAGCTGGAAGGTGGCGGCCAGCTCTGACCAGGACAGTGGGTGTGCCCCAACTCCTCAGGACACACGTGCGGGCCAGGTAGAAAGCGCCAGCCCCTCGAGGACCATGATCTGAGCCTGGTGGACGCCCTTCCCTCTGGTCGGTTGTGGGACTCAATAAAGGGCTCTGTGAACTTCCCCTGCACCCCCAGGGCCGTTCCCATGAGCTGCTCCCTGATTCACAGGGCTGGGCCCACCCTGGGACAGCTGCCCCTGCTCTGCTCAGGACGACAAGCCACATCCCTCCGCTGGCGGCCGCAGCCCCCACGCCGAGTCAGGGCGGGCTGTGCACAGTGTTTGTGGGGACTATAGTTGTGGAGGCCCTAAATCCGTCCCTGAACAGGCACTGGTGCCCCCAAGATAGCCTCCTGGCTGTGTTGGGAAGGAATTGTGCCTGGGTGTGGCCCCAGCTGTGCCACCAGCCACCCTGATTTGCTTCAGCCTTGGTTCCTGCTGCGGCCCTGGTGGGATCCAGGAGCCCTGAGGCCTGCAGGGGCTGCCATGGGGGCTGGCTTGGGGCCCTCCCCACCCGGGGGTCTGTTTCCCTTCCAGTCTCCCTTACCACCCTCAGTGACCAGGGACACAGATGCCCCTGGCAAGGCCCCAGCCTGCTCCTCGCCTGTTGTATGCACCCCCTGGGCTGTGCCCACTAACCCCAACCATCGCCCCCGCCCTTCCCAGCTGCTCCAAACCCAGGCGCCCACTGCCTTGCTCTGGGGGCGGAGAGCAGAGGACCCTTCTGCAGGGAGGAGACGCGGAGTGGGCCCCGCCCTGAAGCTCTTGCTGACCCAGAAGCAGGAGAGGGCCTCCTTTGTTGCTGGAAGCCCTGGTATTTGGGGGTTTGTTGGACTGTGAATCAGTGACTGATCAGTCCTTTTTTTCAGGGTGTGGAAAGCAAGGGGGTGGTGCGTCCCCAGGCCCCTGAGGCCCAGCTGGGCTCCCCCTGCCCCTGCTCCCGCCACCCCAGTGCTCTGCGGGACCTCGCTGGCCCATGTCCTGCAGCAGGGCTGGGCAGGCTGGGCGTGGTGGTGCACCCCACTCGGGGTGTCTGGGAAGTACAGAGCAGGACCACTCTCAGCTCCCAGGCAGAGGCCCAGCACCCTTAGCCTTCCCAGGCTGCCTGGGGTGGGGGTAGTCCCAGGGGCTCCACGGCCTTCTGGCTCCAGGGCATGTGGGTGGCCCCTGTGTGCACGGCCCCTCTTGTCGTGAGCGCCCGTGGTCCAACCTCCCCTGGCCCTGCCGCCTGCTCAGGGTTCAGAGCCCCAGCAGCCCCCCCAAGGCTTCCTGGCGAGTGGGTGGCCGAGACGACTTGGAGCCTGCATCCCTTCTGTTCAGTGTCCTGGCCCTTCCCTGACATGAGCAGACACGGCATCCACAGAGACAGCCTGGACACCCTCCAAGGCCCCGATGATGGGGCAGACGGGCATACAGGAGCTACAGGCAGCAGATCCCACACTCCCTCGGGTGGGGCCGGCTTGGCTGCCCAGCCCCAGCTCCTTAGAGAACGGACTTCTCGCTTCAGAGGAGCTAGTCACAAACCAGTGCTTGCAAAAAAACCGTTTTTGTGGTAGAACGAGTGTTGGGAACAACGTCTGTGGGATGCACACAGGGCAGCGTGGTGGGGAGGCGGGTGGGGGGCGGCTTCCACTTTCTCCAACATCATCATCCCACGGTTTGGGTTTCTTGTGAAAAACCTGGCTGGGCACAGTGACATACACCTGCAGTCCCAAGCACTTTGGGAGGCCAAGGCAAGTGTATCACTTGAGGCCAGTAGTTCAAGACCACCAGCCAACATAGTGAGACCCCATCTCGACAAAAAAAATACAAAAAGTAGCCAGGTGTGGTGGTGCGTGCCTGTAGTTCTAGCTACTGGGGAGGCTGAGGTGGGAGGATTGCTTGAGTCTAGGAAGCCATGGCTGTAGTGAGCCAAGATTGCACCACGGCACTCCAGCCTGGGTGACAGAGCGATCTCTGTCTTTAAAAAATAAAAATTTAAAAACCTTCTTGCTTCCTGGTTTTGAAATTACTCCTGTCTGGTTGTGGCTCGCAGCTCCTCTTCTAGGGATCCTTGCGGGCTCAGGGGCGTCTAACTCCTCCCTGGGCGAGCAGCCCCTGGCGGTGCCTGAGAGTCACGTGGAGGAGGGCGCTGTGGAAGGACAGTGACGGGCAGGAGTGGCAGCAGGTGTCCCATCGGCTGAGATGGACGCAGATTGTCCCAGGAAAGTAGCCCTTGATAGTATTCGCGGGAGTGCCACCCCAGCATTCTTTGCAGGTGCAGAGAGCCCGACCCTCAGCCATGGCGGCAGCTGGGAAGGGGTCGTCCCGTGACAGAAGAGCGTCCAAGTGTGGGGTTCGTCGTGGCTGTCAGCTGAGTTCTCCCGGCCACCATTGAGAGGGAGGCTCGAGGCAGAGGACGGGGCATGTGCATTCTCTGGACAGACACCTGGGGTAGAGCCGCTGCATCAGCAGGTCAGAGAGGATGACTGGAAGAGCTTCAGGAGAAGGAACATGAATCCCCCAGTCATTGATTTAAACAAGTTCTACAGTTGACTGGGCTTTCATGCCTTTTAGACCCTGGGCCCCTCGGTGCATTTTTCCGAGTTAAAGGGTTAACACAGCGGGTCAAAGGCTCCTGGGGCCTGGAGGTGCCTGACGCTGGCCTGCATGACCCTTTGAGAAGCTCTGGGCTGGGACGGTGGACACCAGGCTCGAGGCCCACAGACCCGGCCTGGGCACATCCTGGGTGCCTCAGCCCCAAACCCAGTGTTGGCATATGGGGGGCTGCGGGACACAGTGGGAGACAGGAGAGGCAGTGGGAGGAGCCCCCCCCCCGCCAGTCCCGCAGGAAGGGTAGTGTCTGGTTGCAGGGGGTGTGGGGTGTTGGCCAAAGGAACAGCAAACGCCAGGCCCAGAGTGAAGGACTCCTGGCTGGGACAGCAGCAGGCCCTGGGGGGGTCACCCTCCCTCAGCCCGGGGCAGGCCTGGGTCTTCCTTCTAGGCGCCCGGGATCTCCTTTGTCCCTGGGTGTCCTCAGTCCTCAGTCCTCAGCCCCGGGCAGGCCCAAGTCCTCCTTCCAGGCGCCCAGGGTCTCCTTTGTCGCTGGCTGCCCTCAGTCTGCACTTAGTGTGGCCACTCCAAGGGGGGCTAAGGAAACCACCTCGCAGCACCCACCAGGCTTCTGCAAGGCCCACACCCAGCAGCTGTTGGACCCGCCTTTCCCCAAGAAAGCCCCCAGCCCTCCTTCCCTTCCTCTCAGGCCCCTCACTGAGTAAGCAATCCCTGTTCCCAGGAGCTGTGTGTCTGTCACCAGCTGCCGCCCTGGTCCTCATGCAAGCAGGGACAGTCCCCACCGCTCCGGGCCAGGCCCCCCACACCCTGGCCAGCCTCGCTGGCTGAGCGGTTCCTTTCCTGGAGCTGCCGTGACAAACTGGCGCACAGTGGGGGCGTCAGACAACAGCACATTGTCTGTGTCCCGGAGGCCGGTGGTCTGCACTCAGGGTGTCGAGAGCTGCGCTCCCTCAGGCTGCAGGGCAGGGTCCTCTTTGCCTGTCCGGCTGCTGGTGATTACTTGTGTTTCTGATTCCAGACACTTTCTCCTGGTGCCACAAATGCCAGCAGCCCTTGGCGTCCTGGCTTGTGGCCACGTCGCTCCCGTCCCTGTGTCTGTGACGTCCTATAAGGACACCGGCCACGTTGGGCTAGGGCCCTCTCTACTCCAATGTGGCTTTATCTTGACTGGTTCCAAATACTCTGAGGTTCTGGGGGACATGAGTTTTGGGAAATCTCCCATCTAGGCGGTGGACTAAACCCTCGGGCACCAGAGTTTTAGATGCCCCTGCTGCAGGTGGGAGGGGGCCTGCAGCTGGAGCTGAGCACCGTGGGCGTGATGGGGGCTGCAGAGGCGGTGTGGGCCTCATGGCCAGAATCTGGGGCCTGGGTGGCCGTAGGGTGGCTGCTGATGGTCACGAGTGGGCTGAGGCTGGGATGTGACGATGAGGGAAGGAAGGTGGAGGCTGTTCAGGGCCCTTGGGGGCATCCACGCCGCCTCCTCTTGCCCAGCCGGACCTCTGGCCCCTTCTCAGGGTCTGATCTCCCAGTTCAAACAGAAGCACCCGGCCCCTGCCTTTCTTTGTCCGCACCCTCCTGGCCTGGCCACGATGCTCCTGGACACTTTGGGGCCCTGGTTTTCCTTCTTTCCTCGTCGGAAGGAAAGCTCCAGAGAGCAGGGTCTTTGCTCTGTGCGGTGTGGTCAGCACCAGGACTGTGCGCAGATGAGTGTCGCCGGACGAATGGGAGGCAGGAGACAGCGGGGCCCGGACGGGCCCCGCACACACAGCCTGCGTGTGGTGTCCACAGGAGACAGCGGGGCCCGGACGGGCCCCGCACACACAGCCTGCGTGTGGTGTCCACAGGAGACAGCGGGGCCCCGCACACA
>NW_016809139.1:1119150-1123021 GCF_001698545.2 Rhinopithecus bieti | reverse complement strand
CACATACTCCACACATCCCCCCACACACATCCCCCCCACACACACCTCCACACACCCCGACACACCCCACACTCGCCCGCCCTCCACATACACATCCCACACATGCTCCACACCTCACACACATGCCCTCCCACACATACCCCACAGCCCCCCACACACCCCACACACCCCCTCAAACACCCCACCCTGCTGTCTCAGGAGAAGCCGCCATGCTGAGCCCGTGGCCTCTTGGGCTCTGGCATCCCCCACCGGCCCTGATGGTGGCGGTGACCACACACAGTTGTGAGGACGGGTGGCTTGAGGGCCCCACTGAGCCGAATGTGACCTGTGTGTGCTCCGGCCCAGAGCTGGTGTGGCCGGAGCACCCCTCATGGGTGGCTGAGTCCTGGCTTTCCCGCCTTCCCAGTGGGCAGCATGCTCCCCGCTTCCTCCAACCTTAGCTCTGGATTTCCTGGCACAGCCGTGATTACTTCATCTCGGTCCCCTCCCTTGGGCCCGGAAGACTCTAATTAACCCTGATGTTTAATTGGAGAAGGCGGCCGGCCCTGTGTCTGTGCAGCTCCTGCGGGATGGGGGCAGCCTCCTGTCTCTCCCCTCTGGGACTCTGCATGGCTCCTGGGTGGCCTGGGGTTTGACTGGACCTGGCCTTTGCCCCATGACCCCTCCATCCCCGGTGAAACTGCCCCCGCCCACACAGGGCCTGGCTCCCGCTTCCTGAAGCCTGTGCCTGGCAGGGCCCATGAGCTGTCTCATTTGTGCAACAGCCATGATCCCTGCTCCAGCCCGCCCCCTCGGAGCTCAGCCACGGGGGCATAGGACGGCCACAGAGACCTTGGGCGGGCCCTGAAGTCTCCCAGGAGGGAAAGGGGCACCTGTTGGAGGTGGGAGAGTTCCAAGTGGAGGGTGGTCAGGCCTGGGCCCTGGAGAGACAGCCCTAATGGGGACTGAGGAGGGTGGAGGCCAGGCTGGGCAGGCAGCAGGCATCTTCTGGCCAGGAGGTGCTCGGGGACCAGGCTTCCCACTCCTGACTCTGCTGCTTTAGGACGAGCTCTGCCAGGTGGGGCCCAGGGGTAGGCAGAACTCAGGCCCACGTGGAACAGGCGAGGACGGGCTCGCCGGTCCTGGGAACGAGCAGGGCCTGCTGGCCTCCTAGTCTCATGGCAGGCTGCTTGTTAAGAAAAGACCCAAGTCCTGGCAGGTTATGTTTAAAACGCGGTGGGCCTTTCCGTCTCAAAGTGAGAAGTCTGGGCACAGGCAGTCCCAGCCTCTGCGATGCCATCGGTAGCCCAGGGGCCACCACCCTTCCCTTGTTCTCATGCCAAAGCAGCTGCCAGAGCCCCAGCTATCACGTCTGCATCCCAGTCTCCCAGGTGAGGCTGTGGGCCCCAGAAGGCTGGCGCTTTTGCTTACAGCTACTGAGCGTGGGGGCAGCAGGGAAGCTGGCAGGAAGCTCCCTGCCCTCCGAGGAAGGTATCTGTCCCGTTGCCCAGGCTACGGACAGGGACAGGAAATCAGCTTGCAAATCCTCTGGGGCTGGCTGGGCTCTGGCAGGGGCCCCATGTCACAGACGTGCCCAGCCCTGCAGGTAGCAGCTCTCGTTTTCCAGAGAGAGAGAAAGTCCAGAACGGTGGGGGGTGAAAGGCGTACCAGGGCTGATCCTATGTCAGGCCCTTGTGGTCTGGTGTTGCTGGAGCACTCTAGGGGGAGAGGGTGCCTGTCCCAAGGAGCAGGGATGGTGCCCTGTTTACTGCAGAAACATAGGCCCACCCTGGTGTCTGTTAGAAGACAGCCGCTCACCTGCACCCCACTGTGCCCCTGGGAGATGCCCCCACCCCTCTGGGAGAGAGTGGGCACCTCAGTCAGGGGCCCAGGCCAGCCTGGGCAGAGGTGGCCAAAACTCATGCCAGCAGGACATCCCTGGCCTCTGGGGAGACCATTGAAGCCTCAGGAAGGCCTGGACTCAGGGGAGCCCTCCACAGAGCTGGGAGGGAGCCCCAGGACCTCTCTGTTCCCGTTGGCAGCTCTGCAGCCTGCGGTCCTGGGTTCCTGTGTCCGCTGACCACATGCCACGATCGCAGCCTGCTGGAGAGCAGGACCCAGGGCGAGGTCTCTGCCCCCAGCACGAGGCCCAGTGAGTGATTTGCTCTTGGCTTGGCCTCAGACCTGGTGGCTGAGGCTTTGGGGAGGTTGTGCTCCCTCTGTGGGCCTCAGTCGACCCTCCATAAGCCAGGGGAGCTGGAGTGGACCCCTGAGCCCTTCCTGGCAGCTCTGTTCTGGGGCTTCTGTGCCCCTGTAATGGATGGGCTGCCTTGGCCCCACCCCCCACTTTTGGCGGCTGCTGCTCCCCACCTGTTTCCACTGGACCCTTCCGCTGCCAGCCAGCCTGGGCCTCCCTGCCTTGGGCAGTGGGCCCATGGCCAAGCCCAGCCAGACTGACCCTCAGGGCACTGCTGAAAGTGCCACCAGGAGGTGTCTATGCATGGGTGTCTCGAAAACCCAAAATCCTTTCCAACAGGCATTGCTGCTGGTCAGTGTCAGCCAACCTCTGTGACCTGGTGTGCGGGGAGGGTTGGGGCTCCAGGCCTGCAGCCACGAGGCAGCGCCCGCCTCTGCTCTGGGTGGAACAGAGCTCTGGGATCCCTAGGACCCAGCCCGTGGACCCCAGGCTCCGNCCTGAGTTTGTCCATGAAGGTTACATCAGGTCTTCGACCTTTGTCTTGCATGGGGAGGGAGGGCGGTGGCTGGGGCCGCATCGGGCAGAGGCAAGGCACAGCCGCAGCCCCCAAGCTGGTGAGTCAGGGTTCTGTGCTGCTTGGAAGCCAAGTGTTGTACAAACACCAGGCGTATTGCTTCTGGAATGTTCCCTGTGTGGCGATAAAGCCAGTGACGGCAGCCACGGTCATTGCTCCGAGACGCTGGTGGGTGCTGGCTGCCGCCCAGGCCTTGTCTGCCTGCAGCCCCTGGCAGCCCCTCCAGCCTGGTGGGTTCTCAGCTGCCGCCGTGACCAGGTTTTCCAGGGGCGCTACTATCAGCGAGTGCTTCCAGGATGCCGGGGTGGCTGCTGGCGGGCGGATGCTGGTCTTGCCTCTTTCCCCTTTGAAGTTGCCGTCCCGGGGCTTCCATGCCAGGTCCTGGCTCCTGGTGCTGAGACCCTCGGGTCTGTATGGAAAGCTCCGTTTTTTTAAAGTCAGACAGACCCAATTAAAGTGTTTTTTCCAGAGATGTTAAAATAACGTGGGCCAGGATGATAATGAGAGGCCTCTTCCTGGATTGTTTCAGTCTTCCTGAAGATTAAGGAGTTTTCATTTAAAAATTTTTGGTGGGGTATTACTTAGAGAAAACCGGTGATGACATGTTTTCTGATTCCAAATACTTCTTCCTGGTGACACAGATGCAGAGGCGCCTGGGGCCTCAGAGTCCCTGCAAGGCCATGGAGCAGAGGCCTGATCTCCCGGCCACTTAGGACAAAAGGCCCTGAAGCCCTGAGTGGGGAAACTGAGGCCTGAGAGAGCCTCCCTCTCCAGCCAGCCAGGTGATGGGCGCTGACATTCAGGAGCACAGAGCTTCCGGCTGTCCCCTCCATTCTCAAGGTCAGCATCCACCCCAGACCTCATCTTACTTGCTGAACCTCCCACCGTGCTCCGGTCTGTGTGAGGGGGACTGTGGCACACACTCCGGCGTCCTGGGAGGAGTGGCACCCCAGGTGTCATGGGGCCAGAGGCAGAGTCCGAGACAGGATCTGTTTTCCATTTGAGCCCCTCCCTCCCGAACTCCAAGTTCAGGGGTGGGATTCGCACACTCACACCCCCCTTCACACACCCCACACATCCCCCAACACACCCCTCACACCCCCCCCACACGTCCCTCCCCA
>NW_016809139.1:1094261-1115682 GCF_001698545.2 Rhinopithecus bieti | reverse complement strand
TGGTTGCTCAGGCCGGGGGTCCCCATACTTCCCACTCAAGCTTCGGGGGGTGGGGTGGCATCCAGATTTAGATGAGGCAGGTGGGACCCAGGGGAGGCACTGCAGCTGCAGAGGATGCGCACACGCCACTGACCCCTGCCGAGGGGGCACCCGAGGGGCCTAGTCCTTCCCTGCAGCCCAAGGGAGGAAGCCCCAGGGTGTCCTGAAGTCCTCGGGAAAGCCTGCTGACAAGCACCAGTGCACCTGGAAAGTCAGGACACACGGCCTCGCCCTGGCTCTCCGGGGCGGAGCTGGGGGCGTGGGTGCATGCACTTGAGCGTGTGCACACGTGTGTGTGTGTGTGTGTGTGTGTGTGGGTTTAGGGGCAAACCCAAGCATTCTCAATAAGTACGTAGGTATTTGCTTTTATACGCTCACTTGTATCAAGTAGGAATGAAACCTGTCATTGCATCACTTTTATCAGGAGCTTTTACTGACTTCCCTCTCGGTGCCCTTTGAGAAAACTGGGTGTTTTGTTTTTCCTGCGGGCAGGTGTGCCACACAGCCTTGGGTTTCTGTTTCTGAAGTCCGAGCTCAGGCACGGGAATTCCTGGGCCGGGCTGTATTTTGCCTGCCAGGGCCTCATTTTGGAGTTGTCCTCTGCCTATGAGTGAACTGGCCCGTAACCTTCTGTTCCAATTTCGTATTTCGGGGCAGCAGAGGTTTCCTCCTAGCTGGTGTCCAGCCTGGCTGAACAGAGGCCTGTCCTGCAGGTCGTGTCTCTGAGGCCTTGGGGTTGCAGATTTTTAGCAGCGTCACCCAAGCTGCAGCTGGTAGGGAGGGGGACGTGCTTGCCAGCCACCTCCCTGCCCCTGCCTCACCCTTGGCAGGTGGTCCTCCAAGGTGGGACCCCACCCTGCCTGCCCTGCTGCTCCCCAACCTGGTGCCGCATAGAGGTCAAGACCCCTAACTTCTCCCCTCCCCGTGGCTGCAAACCTTGCTGGGGGCTCAGAGCCAGGCAGCCCAGGCCTGAGGGAGGCCTGTCTGAGAGCAAGGCTTCTGTGTGGCTTCTCAGGACTGACCAGGTGTCCTGTCTGTCCTTGTCCCCACCCGGAACTGCCCCCTGGGTGGGGGTCCTGGGGTTCTTTGAGGCTGCTGCCCACTACTACCTGCTACTCCCGGGAGTCCCAGCACTGGTCTGGCCGTTAGATGTCCTGATGTTCAGGCCACTGTCCTGCTCCTGATGTTCCAGGATGAGCCCAGTCCCTGTGCTGCCTGGGTTTATGGGCCTCTGGCAAGGTTGTTCCCTTGAGTTTCTCACTAGACAGGCCCCTCCCATCCTACCATGGGGTCTACTCGTGTCTCCCTGTCACTGTTTGACGAAACCCTGTTCGTGGGATTCCACGCCCTGGTGGGTGAGCATGCAGCCGAGGTCGGCCCCCCGTGAACAGCGCACTGCAGCTGCGATATGCACACGTAAGGCATCCCCAGGCACGCAGGAAGGCTGGAAATAGACCCTGTGTTGCATTGAGGTGAGAGGTGCTTGGACACTCACCCGACGCCCTCCAGAGCCGCTGTGAGGTCAGAGAGGAGCTGATGCTGCTGTGGCTTCCAGAAGGTGGCCGGAAACGCACTGACTGGGAGGAAAACTTCTCATCTAAAATGTTTTTATTATAAACAAGAGAGAATACAAAATAGATGAGCTAAACATTCAGTTCCAGACAGTAGAAAAGAAAACCACGATAAGCCCAGAGCCCCAGGAAGCAGAGGGTTGTGTGATGGGAGATGAAAGCTGGGCTTGGCCTGGCAGACGGAAAACAGCTGCCGTGATCAACCCAAGGCCGAAAACTGTCCCCGGGGAGCGGCTCGCATGGCACCTGGGTGACCTGGCAGCTTTCTGACCTGGAGCCACCGTCCGGAAGGTGATTCATCCTGTCTCTGCCCAGATCCGTCCCAGGTTGGTCAGGAGCAGCCCTGGGGCCGGGTGACCCTGGCATCCCTGGACCGTTCTCTGGAGCTGGCAGCCCGGGGCAAGGCACGTGGCCTCTCTGTGCAGCACCTGTCCCTTGTGCAACACTGATGGTGGCAGGCTCTGCACGGAGGAGGCTGGAGAGGCCTGAAGCGCCCATGCTGCTGTGTACGTAGGACAGTGAGGCCCGGCCTGCACCCCGCGAGCAGGAGCTGAGCCCTGGGCTTGCGGGTTCCTTGGTGTGTGGGTGCAGTGCTCAGCATCAGCCGTGACGGTCACACTGGCACTCGCTGTCTGTCACACATTCGCATCCACTGTCAGCGCGTCACAGCGGCGTTTGCGGTGAGGATGGGGCATTGCTCTTGGCCGGTGTCTGGGAGCACTGGCTGTTGGGCTGGTCCCCTCGGGCTCACTGCTGGCCTCACCATTCACGTCCTTTCCATCCTGCACCGGCCTTTGCTGTTTTCTCGGCACGGGTGTTAGGGACACTGGCTGAGAGGTGGAGCGTTTGCCCTCCTGCAGCTCGGGCTGTGCTCTGGAGGAGCGAGGGCAACATGAGCTGAGCGCCTGGGGACTTGAGGCCTCTGCTGCACTTTCCCTAAGGCCGAGGTCCCTGGGGACCACTGACCCACCCTGTGGGCCCTCACAGCGCTGCTGGTGCCGGAGGGCAGAGCTCAGAGCCGACTCTTGCCTCATCTGCCATCTGTTCTGAAGAGAACCTTCCGGACTGGGCCACAGGGAGTCCAGCTGAGGGTCGGAGGGTAGTCAGGGCCCCGGCTGCCCCAAGGGGGTGCTTCTCAGAGCTTTTAGAAGACACCGGAGCCCAAGGGTCTGGATGGCCGTGGCTGAGCTGGGCCTGAGAGGCCAAGGCCAGGAGGGCGTCACATGCACCCATGTCAGGGCCCGCTGGGGTGGGAGCCTGAGGCCGGGGTGGGTGTCCAGGGTGCCCTCCATGGCTGTGCTGGGGTGAGTCTGGGGACATCACCTCCTCAGCCCTGTCCAGGAGTGTGGACCCCAGATATCAGTTGTCCAGGGGCCTGGGGCATCCACAGGCCACACGGTAGTGCTGAAAACACAGGTCCCTTGCACCCGGGGCAGACCTCAGCACCGTCGGAGACTTCGCTCTTGCCCTCCTTGCACTCGGCCCGAGAGCTAAAGCTTGCTTAGCTCAGCCCCAGGAGGAAGTAGAGCCATAGCCTCCGGTACGTTGGGGTGACCGCATCACTAAGAGTCCCCGGCCCAAGGCCAACGTCTGTCTTCCAGGGGAGGAGTGACCTCTGGAGCCCCCATCCCAGCCTCAGCCGCAGGCGCTCCAGGGGCCGGGAGCTGAAACTCAGCAGCTGCTGGGTGTGCAGGGAAAGTTGTTTAGATAAAATCCAAACAAGCACCTCATATATTACGGGATGCTGTAAAACAAACTTAGCCTTGTGCTAATATTTTGGTTTTGTTCCACTATCCACACCTAGAAGAATGTGAGCGCCATCCCAGCCCGGCGGTCAGTAACATTCCAGGAGCTTTGGAGAGCGTCTCCGTTGCCAGTCAAGAGCCAGGCTCCACGCACCTCAGTCCAGAAGGACCGCTCAGCCTTGGGCTAAAAAAGGGAAAAACTGCAAGCAGACAGCGTCCGCAGCCGCGTCTCCAGGCCACGGCAGGCAGCAAGGCAGCTGTGAATGGGAAGGGCAGAGGCGGCCAAAAGCTCATGCCCTCACTGATGCCGGTCCTGGCTGTGCTTTCCAGAAATTATCCCACACAGCTCCCTGCGTCTCACGGATCAGGCGTCCTTAGCCTGCTGTGCGGGGGGTGGGGGACACTGAGACACAGAAGGCCAGGCCCCCCAGGCACCGAGCACAGCCCACGACCCAGAGCCGTGGAGTCACCCAGGCTGCACAGCTGGCGAGAGCAGCCCCAGATGTGGCGGAGCCTCTGGATTCAAGGCCAGAGTTCCTGCTACACCCCCGACCCTGGGCCTGCCACGGAACGTGTCAGGAGTCGTGCTCCCTGGGCTCCTCTTCTCCACAAAGCCCCTCATGTATGCGTGCGTGTGTGTGTGTGCACGTTGCCCTGTCTGAGCACTGAGGATGCCTCCGCACAGGCATCTGCTGCCACCACTACATGGTCTCCCAGCGGCCAGTATGAGGAGGGCAGAGGCCACCGTCTCTGGCCCAGCAGGATGAGGGCGCCATGACCCCTGAGGGGTGAGCAGAGCGGGGTCTGTGTGCCTCGTGGCCCCTGGGGAATGGGCAGAGCAGGGTCTGTGTATAGGGTTCCTTGCTGGGCACGTGGCCAGCACTGCAGGAGCCGGCATTGTGGCAGCCCGGACGCCCTGACCCCGGGTAGATGTTTTTGGTGCAGCCCCACCCACGTGGCCTTAGGGTAACCCGTGTGACCACAGCCCACAGCAGGCACAAGGGAGGCCACTTCCAGACCTAGGGGGTTAGACTGTGGCTTCTGGCACCTGGAGGAGACTTGGCAGCCTGGGGGTGCCACGTGGTCAGGGGCTGAGGCCTCCCCACAGCCCCGTGAGCCCCGTCCTGGACATGGGACTGCCTGTGGCTGCCACCTGAGCTGCAGCCACCAGCCACGCTGCCCCAGAGATGGGGGAGCTAACACGTGGAGGCCTTTTTAAACTGCTAAGTTTTGGGGTTATTTGCTACGTGGCTATAGATGTCTGATACGCCGTGGGGTGTGCCCTGAATGTGGGGTTTGGTTGGCTCTAGGTTAGTGTCAAGCTTTGGGCAGCCAGGGCGCCAAAGCCCCCACCCCTGCCGACTGTGGCCGTGCACCTGCAGGACCATTCCACTGCTGTGTGGGCCTCGCCTCTGGACACAGGCCCCAGGACCCCGCCACTGAGGCTGGCCTGGCTCCGTGTCCTCCCACCCACTCCCGTTCAGTGCTGCCAGGCGCCGTGCCATCTGCTGCCCACCAGGACCTGGCTCCTGGCAGGCCTTAGCCCCCTCCCCATCTCCCTTCCCCCTCCCTGATCGCCCCTGGGCCCATGGGCCCAGCCTGCTGAGGGTGACTTCTTCACACCCAGACTCTGGGCTCCAGTTCCTCACCCCATCCCTGAGACTTCCTCCTGGTCACACCTTCCTTCCAGCAGTGCTCCCAACACACATGGCCGTTCCTGGGGAGTCTTCCAGGCAGCCCTGCCCACCATCTCCACCCACCTCCTTCCCACCTGCTCACCACAAGGTCCTGTTCCCAGCATACGGCCCTGCTGCTGGCCTGGGAGGAGACCTGACGCCTCCAGGGCCACTGTCAGCCTCCCCGGGACACACTGCTGCCGGGACACACTGCTGCTGGCCTCCCTTTGGAGTCCACCCTCGTCCTGTCCCCACCTGCCCCGTCCCCACCTGTCCTGTCTCCACCTGCCCCGTCCCCACCTGTCCTGCCCCCACCTGCACTATCCTCCCACCTGTCCTGATTCTGGTGAGCCTGTCAGGTGACAAACCCTGGCTGTCTCCTCCATGGGGCACCTGGTGAAGCTGAGGGAGGACTCTGGGGCTGGGACTCAGTTTCCCCTCCTAGGGGCCACAAACTGGTCTGGATGTTACATTCATGGGGCTGCTGAGGGAGGACAGGTCGAGGGCACCATCTAGGGTTAGTCTTGGTCGGCTGGCAGAGGGCTGACCCAGGGAGCTCCGTCCCTCCCTGAGGGCCCCGCCTGCCCAGTACCGTGGCCCATGGCCCGGGTTTGGCCTGTCCACCAGATCCAGTCCTTTGGCACCCGTGTCCCTAGGGCCCTGGGCTGTGAGGAGGCGTGAAGGGAAAGGAAGGACATTTGGAGGGGGGGCTGTCACACATGGGAGCATCGCTGTTGGAGAAGGTTTCCTATAAATGCCACTGTGTTCATGGATGTTCTAAATGGAACTGCCAGCTGGCTTTTGGTTTGTGAGTCTTCATTAAAGATTACATTTCTGTTCAGTTATTTATTAGGTGTTTAGCCAATATTTCTAAATAGAGGACATGATGCTGAGACTGGGGCTACGTGGCCATGGGTGTGTGAGTGTGCATGTGCACTTGTGAGCGTGTGCACGCGTGTGTGTGAGCACGTGTGTGTAGTGTGAGCATGTGCATGTGTGTGAGTGCGTGGGCGTGCTTGTGTGCGTGTGTCATGTGTGAGCACGTGTGTGTGCGCATGTATGCGTGTGAGTCGTGTGAGCAGGTATGTGAGAGCAGGTGTGCGTGTGTGAGCGTGTCCGCATGAAACAGAGCTTTCTTGTTCTTGAATTTCTGGGGCCCGAGGCGTCCGAATGCTTGAAGAACGATGACCCGCAAAGCAGGATTCCGCAGCAAGTTGGTGCCTGTGGAAGCTGAGCATCAATTTGCACTCAGGGAATTTTCCACGTTCTTCCATCTCCCCGTTTAGGTGCCAGGTCCCAGCTTTCAGGGTGGGGCCGTCGGGTCTCTGCCGCCTGCTTCGTGGTGGGACTCCTGGGCGCCCACAGCCTCTGCCTGGCAGGTCAGCCCAACAGAACCTGTTTCATCAGATGGTGTTTCCAGGAGCCAAATAACAAACACACTTTCCGGAAACAGCCGGGAGGAGCAGCCATCTCCCAAGAGGGGAAGGAAAAAGAGGCCGCTGCAGCCGCACTCCCCGCAACCGCCTGGGCCTGCAGCTGGCTTGTGCAAAGGCCCTGGAGCAGTAGCCACTGGTGTCTGCACACCAGGGCCCAGCCCGTGGCCAGACTTGGGGCCAGTGGGTGTGGGCTGGAGCCTGGCTCAGCTTGGGGCTCTGCCGTCCCCTCCTCTGGTGCCAGGCTGGTCTCCGGAGGCCCAGAGCAGGTAAAAACAGAGTATTTAATGACACCAGGAGCCATCAGCCTTCAACCACTGCCTCCACAGTCTGGACACCCGAGCCAGCAGCTTGAGGGCCTGGCCCAGGCAGAGACTGGGGCAATGTGGGATGCCATGAGGGTGGTGGGCTCTGGTGGGGGCGAAGCTGCCACCTGCCCGGGGGCCATGGCCTCTGCCTTGGGCACCTGCTCCCAGAACTCCCGGCTGCAGGGGATCCTGCCTCCATCGCCCCTCAACCCCGGGCCCAGAGGCAGGGTGAGGGGGGAAGCCTCCCAGAGGAAGATGCAGGCTTGCAGGCAGCTGGAGGTCGTGGCCTGAGCTCTCTTGGGACTCACATAGGACATTGTGTAGAAAATCTGCTTTTTAAACTCCGCCCTGCTGTAGAGATGAAAGGAGGCTCTGTGCCTGCGGCGCTTTGCTGCCCATTGGAGTTGGGTGTTGGCTTTGCACGGGACCAGTGATTCTGGCAAGCCTGATCTGTCAGCTGAGTCTGCAGCCCTTGCCGGCTCGGGCAAGCTGTGGAACAGGAGCCGAAGACAGGGTCCCAGCCCACCCTCCACTGGGGCCCCATGCTGGGAAAGACACATGGGGGTGGCCACATGGGGTTCCCAGTGTGTGACCTGGGGACGCAGCGGCAAAGCAGCTGACACCATGGGCAGGTAGGTGCAGAGCCAGTGAGGTGCCCAGCAGCAGCCCGACCTGAGCCTCCAGGCCCACCTGCCTCCTCTCCTAGCCTCAGTGGGGAAGGAAGAGACTTTCAGGGCCCTGGAGTCTGACCAAGGCCCCAGCTCCAGTGCAGGACCCCTTGGCCAAGATGCGGGGGAGAAAGGGTCCCCTCTAAGGTCCTCGGAAGGCTGGGGAGGAGTTATGGGGCCACTCAGTCCTGCCTGCCCCTCACTGAACAAGGGCATCCAAGAGCGTATCAAGAAGATCCCAGAGTGGCTCTGGGGGAAGCGAGAAACAGACCCCACAAGGGGGCTTCGCTGCCTCCGCTGTCCTGCTCCAGAAGCCGCTGGCCGTGGGTCTGAGTGCCCATGGGCAGGCTGGCCGCTGCCAGTCCCTCAACCTCCAGCCATCAGGCGGGGGTTGGCACAGCCTCCTGCAGGTCCCTGGGCTCCTTTCAGCTCTGTAACCTGGGAAAGAGCTCATAGGGCACGAGCTCAGCCCTGTCACCACCAGGAGTCTCACTGTATTTTTTGTCTGCATCTTCAGCTTTGCGGGTGCCCTGAGGATGAGGTGCTGCTGCTGGGTGTTTTTTTTAAAGCGCTTTGGAGAAGGCTGAGTAGCTGGTGCCAGGCCAGGCATCTCCAGCCCTGAGGGGGAGGGTCCCTTCTGGGCATGGCCCAGGAGCCCGGGGCTGGGGCTGGGGCTGGTCTGGGGGCTCTGGAGCCATCTGCACCCCGAGGACTGCTCTGGAGGCTGCCGTGGTACCCTGTTCCCTGTGGCTGGAGGGAGGGGCTGAGGTGAGTCTTGAGCCCTCCCTGGGTGAGCAGATGACCCCATGTGGGAGAGGCCAGGCCCTGGTGTTTGCACTGCCTGGTCAGGGCTACCCCGGCTGGGCAGGTGCAGGTGCCTGGAGGCCGTTGTGGGACTCCCTGCCCAGGACTGGACACAGGCTGGACATGCTGCCCCTGCAGACACAGCTCCCCAGGAACCTCATGCCACTGGGAGGAAGATGGGGTGGGTGCCATGGGAGGAAGATGGGGTACTCCAGGAGGATAGTGGGTGCCCCCAGAGGAAGGGGGGTGCCCCAGGAGGAAAGTAGGCGCCCTTGGAAGAAGGTAGGTGCCCTGGCAGGAAGGCACCTGGGTGTCCCTGGAGGAAGATGGGTTCCCTGGGAGGAAGACGGGGATGCTGGAGAGGAAGGTGGGTGCCCTGGGAGTTGTGGTGCCCCAGCAGGAGGGTGGGTGCCAAGGGTCAGAGTTACTCAGAGCTGTGATTTGCTCAGCCCTCAGCAGCTGGGAACGGGGGTGCTCAGCCCAATGCCAGCTCCATTCCTGCCCTCTGAGTTGGGGCCCTGAGTCTTGTTTCTGCTGCTGGGCTGAGCACCGTGGCAGAGCAGGGGCCAGGCCGAGGCCTCAGGGCTGCCTCCACAGCAGACAGGAGGGAGCCACCGTCCTGGTGCCCGCACACCCTGTCCCTACAGCTCTGGGAGCTGGGCCACTGGCCGCTTCCTCCTCCCCCGGCGATGGGGGTTGCTCACATCAGTCCTGCAGGAGAGCAGCCGACGGGGGTGAGTGGCAGCAGTGTTCTGGCCGTGTGTGGGCCTCCTGCATCTCCCTCAGTGGCAGGCTTGGTCTGAGGCAGCACACCCAGCTGTGCGGGGCAGGCCCTGGGCCCATCTCACGGCCAGGAGGAGAAGAACAGGCTGAAGTTGCCCCCTGGGAGGCCGCACTGGACTGCAGCCTCCACAGTGGCCAGGAGTGTCGGGGGAGGCCCAGGCCTGGGGCAGATGATGCCACGTGGCTGCTCAGGTCCCACAGCCCTGCTGGTTCAGATGCCAATGCTGCGTGGACTCTGAAGCCTCGCTGGCCTGACGCCTGGCCCTCCCTCTACCCCAGCCAGGGCCACGAGTGCTGTGCTGTAGAGGCGACCCCCAGGCAGTGGTGGTGGCAGTGGAGACAGCCTGACCTCCCTCCTGCACACCCTCACTGTCCCTGCTGCGTGGAGCTGTCCCTGCACTGGGCCACGGGCTGGTGGCAGGGACAGCAGCCAGAATCTGGCCTGCCCTCTCTGGACCTCCTGTGCCCCTGTCCCCATCTTGTGAGGGTGGGAGGGGTCCCCTGGCCAGGGCCCCATCAGGCACCTTCCGGCCTACCTGGGACAGAGAGAGACAGCACGAGCAGCAGAGGCTCAGCCGGGCTGAGCTCAACCTCTGACCCCGCAGGGAGTGATTTGGGGACTCCCCTGGCCTCAGTTTCCCTCATCTGAAACAGGAACCTGGACCACATGTCCTTGGAGCCTCTGCCCACGCCACAGTCCTTGATCCACGCTCCAGAGGGCTTGGCAGGGAGCCTGGTGGGATGGTGCCCTGTCCCCTCGCCTTGGCAGGGAGCCTGGTGGGATGGTGCCCCGTTCCCTCGCCTTGGGCTGGGAGCTTCGCAGGGGGAGCAGCTTCTGTGTGTCATGCCAGGAGCCTCTTGGAGAAGGCGCTGTGTGCCACCCGCCTCTCCTGGGAGAACAGGGCTGGTAACATGGGCCTGGCTCCCTGAAGACAGTGGGGGAGGCATGGCCAGAGCTGCTTCCCAGGCCAGTTCCACCTACCTCTCGCCAGTTCCACCTACCTCTCGCCCGAGAAAAGCCCTGTGCAGAGCAATGGCTCACAAGACAGCAGCCCAGGGGGCCCTGCCGGTCTCAGAAGAGAAAAGGGGAATAGGAACCCTTCACTCTTTTCTCTCTGCCAGCCAGGGTTCCAGGGCTCTGGGGCTCCATGCGGGGTTGGGGGTCACACCAGTGTGGATCCCGGGAACCTGACAAAAGGCTGTGCGGCACCATCTTGGCTGTGGGGCCAGTCCCGGGTGCCCAGTGCCTGGGACCCCCATCCGGGCAGCTCAGTGGCTCCGCACAAGCGTCCTCTCGCAGGGTCAAGCAGAGCTGTGGTCGCTGCAAGGCTGCCTGGCACCCCAGCACCTCGGCCCTCACTGCCCACATGAGTCTGCTAGGAGCCCTACCCCGGCCATGAGCTCGGGAGGCCGGTGCCCCTGGGCTGGGTGCAGCGCTGGGCAGAGACTCATGGATCTGCTGAGTGGACGGACAGACACAGCCCACAGGTGAGCAGTGGCTTCGCCAGTGCGGACCCATGTTCCTGCAAGGCTGCTTTAAATTGCTTTTTGATAAATTAATTTCCCACTGACTTGTTATATTTTCTGAAACACTTTCTTTTTTTTCCACTCATGATTGAGCTTTCCATCGGCCGTGGCCCTCACGCATAGCAGGCACCTGCAGGCTGCCTGTCTTTACCACACGTGCTCCCCACTCATGGAATGTGGAGAGGCCACTGCAAGGGTCGTCCCTACTCAAGGAAAAGGACTGGGCTGGAGGCCAGAGCCCACGTGGAGTTAGAGCTCCACGTTGGCCGTGGCTGTGCGGTCTTCTTCTTGGTAGGGTGTTGGTCACTTCTCAGGGCACCCGGCTGGAGCCTCGTTCACTGTGAAGTGACCACAGGTGCCTGAAGAGGAGGCACCTGCTCCTTCAGACCCCTCTGCTCACCAGGTACTGGGCACCTCTCGGGAGCTGGAGCTCTCAGTCAGCAGACGCTTGGCGGCCAGGGACGCTCAGGCCTCAGAGCAGAGCTGGAAGGGAGATGGTGTCAGACAGACATCACGTGGCTCTGCAGGACCCGGGGCGGGGACCTCCAGGAGGGAGAAGCTGGGCCGTGTTTGTGGCAGGTGGCCGGGAGGATGCCCTGGGGACCTCACAGCTGTTGTTGCACCCCTGAAACTCACTCTGCCCAGAGTCCTTAGGGAGTCCATGCTGCACAGGTGTTGGGGCCACCGTGCAGTGCTGTCAGAGTCACTGTGTACAGTTTAGCTCAGTGCTTTGCTTTGAGATCAGCCAGGCAGGAATATTTACACCACAGTAGCTGGCAAACACTGCACACGGGCAGCCGGGCATTGGATGGGCACCCTGGCGCTGGAGAGTTCACTGGCCAGACCCCCACCCCCAATTCCACAGGAAACCCAAGAGGGACGGTGCTCATGGTCCTGTCCTGGTGGGCTCTCAGTCCATCCTGGGTCACAGGGGTGCCCCATGCAGGCTGCTCCACAGGGACCCCAGGGACCCCACCCTGGGTGCCATGCTGGCATCTCCCCCAAGTTCCTGTGTGATGGGCATTAACGCAGTGAGGACAACACCTCCCAGCCACCCATGCTGGGCGTGGAGCATGGATGGGAAGCTGCAGCGTGGCTGTGAGTCCTGACGGCTGCTCATTTCGTGGGCCAGCCCCGCCCATCCCCACCTGCGGGGTCAGGGAGTTGCTTGCTGCTGCCGCAGAGGACGAGTGATTGGAGGCACCTGTGTTTTCAAAACCAAAGCAATATGCAGCTGGATCTCCCTCTGGGACCTGAGGATCTTTGGATGAGAAAGGCCCAGGCTTTCCTCTGCTGTCTCCTTTTTCTGAAAGTTCTTGGCTAGTGAATCGGTTGTGTGAAATTTTTTCCAGGCCAGGATGATTTCCAGTTATTTTACGACATTTGCAAACTGTTCAATAGCAAATAAATCTTTGCTGTGATGTTTTCCAAGGAATTTCTTGTCTCCAAGCAGCCCTAACTGCTTTCTTGCAATGCTGTGAAGAGAACAGGCGGCCTCGGGGCACCCTGCCTGCAGCATGAGGAGGGCCGGGGACACGTCCGGCTTGCCCAGGCCCTAATCCTGCAGGAGGCCTGCGCTCCAGGCTGGCAGCAGGTTCCTGGCTCAGGGCTCTGTGACCTGGATGTTGCAGAAATGTGTGCCCCATGACAAGTACCTTTGGGAACCGGAGCTCAGATGCAGACGCACCACGGCACGCCTGTGAGGCAAAGTCGGGATGGTGTGGGGCCAGGCCCCTCCTCTCACCCTCACAGGATTAACATGGGCTCGTTAGCTGGTCTGTCAGCGCTGTGGCTGCGTGTCCTTCCCATGCTGGCCGGCGACTGTACCCCTGGCCCACCCGGTCTGTGGATAGAGACCCTTAGGAGACTGATGGTCCAACAAACACAAAGCAGCATGCAGACCTCACTGGCTGAAAACATTTGTAGACAAGCCAATAGTCATTTTACAGTTTTCTCTGTGAAAAACTGGGTGTTAATTTCACGTTTGTGCCCATAAAGGGCTGATTCTGGAGATCTTCCCCAAACAAAGGGGCTTCCTGCTCCACCAGTGAGTTCTGCTTTAAAAAAAACAAAACAAAGCAAAACAAAAACTGACGAATTCATTCTCAGGAGATGCCCTCCCAGTTTGCGTGAACATCCGTCCACACTGTCAGCTCACACATGCCGGGCAGTGAGTCGCTTGTGTGCCTCTCAGGGACAGAAACAAGGCCCAGAGGCCTGTGGGCACCACCACACAGCGTTAGGGGCCCCGGCCAGGGCACCAGGGTGAGGAACAACTGAGTCATGTCCGCAGGTGACACCATCACCAACCGGAAATGTCCGTGAGCGTTCATCAGAAAAACACGAGGATGGATGCGTCTCACGTGTGATGCCTTCTTACCAAACTCGCAAAACTGTCCTCTTCCCCACCACAGAGGGCGTCCAGCTGGGAATACGAGAAGAGCTCTGGCCTGTGCACCAGGCGGGCAAGTGCCCCAGAGACACATTCCCTTTCTCGTCCCTGGAACTGTGAATAGGAAGGCGATGAGTCGCTGTTCCCTGGATGGCAAATGCAATTAAATTAAGGATGTTAAAATAAGGAGATGTCCCTGGGTTACCTGGGAGGGCCCTAACTGCCATCACCAGCATCCTACAAGGGGAAGGTAGAGGGATCCGGCTGACTCAGAGGAGACGCAGCAGGGAGAGGGGAAGACTCCACCCTGAAGGGCTAAGTGATGTGGCCACAAGCCAAGGAGCTCGGACAGCCGCCAGGAGCTGGGGGAGACAGGAAGGACACGTCCTGTGGCCTCCAGGGGCGTGTAACTGGCACCTTGACTTTGACCCATGACACTGGTTTGGACTCTGGTCTCAGGGCTGTGAGAGAATGAGCTCCTGTCACAGCAGCTGCAGGAAGCCTGGAGGCCCTGCATGCTCTCACGGACTCTCCCTCCCTGTGGGGAAGGCCTTGGAGTGACCCGTGGCCCTGCAGTTGGATTGATCTTCTGACACCATTTGCTTTTCCTTCTATCCCCAGAACAACAGAACTGACCAGGCAGGGCCATCCTCTGTGCTGTGTCCCTTCCCCAGAGCCTCCTAGCCATGCCCACGCCAGCCTCTCCACCCTGGAACGCCTGTCCCATGTCTGCAGGGCAGGGCCTTCGAGCCTCACCTGGAAGCCACATGTTCAGGGCCTGGGGCCAGTGAGATGTGCTTCTGGCCCTCACCTGGGAGCTCCTTGCTCAGGCGATCCCGGTGGGGTAACCAGGCAGTGAGGTCGGGGAGGGGGTCAGGAGGACCCTGCTTCTGTGGTGTGGCCCGGGCTCTTCCTGACACCACCTGGTTCCCTGGAACCAAGGACGACAGTGGGGCAACTGCTGTGGCCACGGAACTGCACAGGTGCCCTGCTGTCTAAGAAAAGCCAGGGGTGGCCACCATGGCCTCCCCGCTGCTGGGGTCTGTGGCCCCGCCCCGCTTGGTCAGCTCACCAGGTGGGTGCTGTGGAGCCTCAGTTTTCCGGTTTTCCGAGCAGCCGCCTCTGAAGAGCATTCTGGAAACTGTGCCACTGAGGCTGCTGCACTTCCTCGCCCACACTCCGTGACCACCCCTTTGTCCAGGCGGACCCTCTAGTCAGAGGAGCCAGGGCTCAATGGAAACCTGTCCTGGGCGTGCACCCGAATGAACTGAAAACCTGTATTCACACAAAACCTGGGAGTGAATGTGGAGAGAGGGTGTGTTTGTAACCCCCTACGCACTGGAGAGAGCTCAGGTGCCCGTCACCAGCGAGGGGATAAAACAGCTGTGGCCCCCCCCACTGCGGGATCTTGGGGGCAAAAGGCATGCGCTGGCCCTTCACAGCACAGGCGAGTCCTAAACGTGCTTTTCTAAGTGAAGGAAGCCAGACGGGCTGCATCCTGTGAGACCTCATTTCTGTAACATTCCGGAAAAGGCAAAACTTTGGCGACAGAGCAGAGACGTAAATCAGATCCAAAACCAGACCCTGCAGATTTCTGCGGCGCCTCAGCCCAGGCTTCTGCACCAGCCAAAGCCTGGACCCCGGAAGCACTCACGGCGCCTCTGCCCCGGGGCTTCTGTGCGAGCGGAAGCCTGGACCCCGGAAGCACTCACGGCACCTCTGCCCCAGGGTGTCTGTGACTCCAAGTGCGCCCTGAGAAGAAGCCCCCATCACTTGTCCGGGAGGCCCAGCGGTAGGTGGCCAGGCTGGTGCCCCTGACCACACGCTGAGGGCGCTCTCCACCCTACTGGCTTCCTTTCTTGGCGCAGTGGCTCCTGCCCGGTGACTCACACACAGAGTGGCAGGAAGCCAGGGAGGACGGGCTGGCGGAGCTCTGCGCGAGGATCGTGGACACCAGCCTGGGCCAGGGCCTGTGGGGCAGGAGAGGCCGGGAGGCAGCGTGGGCTCTGAGGCTGGGCCTTGGCCGCTCTCGCTCAGCCTGGGGCCTGGTAACAGCAGGGAGGTGCACAGGCATGGAGGGGCATCCGGGCAGGAGCCATGGACACGGGACACGCCTGAGAGCATGTGGCCACCAGGGGCCCACTTGCCAGGATGCAGCTGATTTGTGGCCCAGCCAGAACTGCAATTGGGGTCTTCTGAATTCCCCAGCCTCCTGGTCCCATCCCCCAGCCCACAAGTGTCTGCAGAGGAAGGTGACCTTGGATCCAGCCATGGCAGCAGGGGGTGGGTCTGGCAGCCCATGTCCCCATGTGGAGGTCCTGGGAGGGCACCCGTGCTGGGGCAGTGGATCCCGAGAGGCTGAGTTGGGGCAACCGGCCTGGAGGCGCTGCTCCGCACCCCCATACCTTGGTCTCAGCCCTGAGCTTGCCAGGACAGCCAGCTGTGAGTGCGGCCCGGCTGGAGGCCCAGCGCCCCAAGCAGCTACTGAGTCAGCCCTGCCACCTGGGGGCTGCTGCTCCTTCAGGTAGTGTTGTCCCAAGCCCGTAGTCAATCCCCGCCTGGGGTCTGTCGTCTGCCCTGCTAACTCTCCTGTGAGGGGGCTGGGCACGGGGGCTAAATGCCTGTGTCTGCCCCTGCCCCAGCCCCCTTAGGCCTCCAGGGACTCGCTCCAGAAAGCCCAAGAGCCAGCACCACGGCCAGCTGGTCTGTCCTTGCAAGAGGCCAGGTGATGCAGCCTTGAAATCCAGGGGCTGGGGAGGGGTTGAGGGAGCTGGGCAGGGGCTGGGGAGGGGTTGGGAGAGATTGAGGAGGGGCTGGGGAGGGAGCTGTGGAGGGGCTGTGGAGGGAGCTGGGGAGGGGCTGTGGAGGGAGCTAGAGGGAGCTGGGGAGGAATGCTGGGGGCTGGGAGGGAGCTGGGGAAGCTGGGGAGGGGTTGGGGAGGGCTGGGGAGGGAGCTGGGGAGGCTGGGGAGGAGCTGGGGAGGAGCGGGGGATGGGCTGGGAGAGGCTGGGAGGGAGCTGTGGGGGAGCTGGGGAGGGACTGGGGAGGGAGCGGAAGGAGCTGGGGAGGAGCTGGGGGTTGGGGAGGGAGCTGGGAGGGAGCTGGGGAGGGAGCTGGGAGGAGCTCGGGAGGGGCCTGGGAAGCCCTGGGGGAAGGGGCATGGAGGGGTTAGGGAGGGGCTGGAGAGGGACCTGGGGAAGGGTTGGGGAGAGGGTTGGGAGAGACTGGGGAGGGGGCTGGGGAAGGAGCTGAGGAGCGGAAGGGACAGAGCCAGACCCTCCAGCCACCCTCCAGGCTGTCTCCTCATCCTCAGAGTGGGCAGAAGATCCCTGCCCTCCCCACCTCCCTGCTGTGGGGTCAGCTAAGACAATGAGTGCGGGATTCTCCACAAGAACAGCCACCTCTTAACAAAATGAGACTCAAAGGAGTGAGAGCACTTCGGGGGTCCAGGTTTGTCAGGCAGAGATTGTGCCAGGCAGCGGTCTGAGACTTTAGAGAGGACCTGGCTGGAGCCCTTGTCTGCACACAAGGAAAACCAGGGCTCAAAGACAAGGCAGAGCTCAGACCCGCGGTTCCCAATGGGGTGCCCCCCACCCCTCCCAGCACTGTGTCCACACAGTGGTGCCCACCAGGGTGGGCAGGAGGTATCCATGGACACGACTACAGCAAGGCCAGGGGCGAAGAGGGAAGTGTCAGGGAAGACTGGCCAGCTCGAGGGGACCACAGAGGCTGCCCTGACCTTGTTCCTAGTGGACAAAATAGGACTGACAGCCACAGACAAAGCCAGGCACAGCCCAGCACAGACACAGATGGCTGAGGAACTGTGCCGCCTCAGTAGTTAAGGGTCAGAAAAATCATTTTTAAAGATGTCAGGGTTGGCTGCCAGAATCCTCTTATACAACGTTCCATGACTGGGAGTTGGGGACTTGAGTTCCAGGCTGGCTCTGCCCCGGCCTTGAAAGCCTGGCTGAGCCTCAGTTGCCGCCTTGGGAAATGAGAGGCTAGACTGAGGCCCTGGGGGTACTGGCTGTGCCCAGAGCCTGCCGTGCCAGGTCCACTAGGAGAGGTCAGGGCTGGGGGTGCCAAGACAGCTTCCCCAGGCTCGGGGTCGGGTTACCCGGGTGGGAAGGAGGCCTAGCACCTCCCCCACTCTGAGGTCTGGCTTCTAGAATCTCCTGCAGAAATACAAACCCATCTCACTACACTGTAAACAACATCCTTGGAATTAGAAATCAATGGCAGATGCAGGCAGATTCGGCCTCCGAAGCCACGGAGGGGCCGGGAGCCGACTGGAGCCAGGAGTTGCCACGGGAGGTGGGTGCCTGGGAGCCCCAGCACAGAGGTGGCCCCTCTCAGGCCAGGCCAGGCTGCAGCATCTGTGGGCCCCTCCATGCCCCCTCCCATTCTTGCTGGCCCCATAGGCCTGGGCTCACAGCTGGACTGCTCCCTGGGTGGGGGCACCAGGGTCCACAGTGGTATGGCCTGGCATTGGTGCAGGCTTTTAAGCATAGATGGCATCTTTAACAAAAATGATCTCTCACAGAATGTTTTTAAGTTCGAATGTAATTGACCTACCTTGGAATTTACCCCTTGAAAGTCCAGGCAGTTCAGCGGCATTCGGTCCACTCCCATGGTGGTGCAGTGGGTCATCCGGCCCACCGCCCGCAGGAGAAACACCATCCCAATAGCCGGCCCTCCTGTGCCCCCTCCTCCCAGGCCCTGGCAGCCCCTGGCTCTGTGCGTTTCCCATGGCTGAGGTTGTAGAGCGTGTGGCCTTCCGCGTCTGCCTCTTCCAGGCAGCACCACGGTGGGTGTTTCTGAGGCTCCTCCGTGTTGCTCCACATGAAACTCCATTAGTACTTCATGCCTCTCGAGGCTGGGCAACATTTCGTTGCATGCATGGGCCACGTTTTTAACCTGTCCAGCAGCTGATGGACATTGGGGCTGATGTCATCTTTTGGCTATGATGAATAATGCTGTGATCAACATTGATTTACAAGTTTTGTGTGGACCTGTTTTCGGTTGTCTTGAGCATCCGCCTAGGAGGAGACTTCCCGGGTTTTATGGTGATAGAGTTTAAATGCACATCCTTGCCAAGTCTCATGTTGAATTGTGATCCCCCTTGTTGGAGGTGGGGCCTGGTGGCAGGTGTTTAGGTCACGGGCGTGGCTCCCTCAGGAATGGTTTGAGCCACCCCCTTGGTGCAGAGTGAGCTCTCACTCTGGGTTCCTGGGAGATCTGGTGTTTAAACATGTGTGGCACCTCCCCCACCCTGCTGCTCCTGCTTTCACCACGTGACACGCCTGCTCCGCCTTCACCTTCTGCCATGCATAAGAGCTTCCTGAGGCCTCCCCAGAGGAAGAAGCCCTTATGGTTCCTGAAGCCTGCAGAACTGTGAGCCAGTTAATCCTCTTCTCAGAAATCACCCAGTCTCAGGTATTTCTTTATAGCTCCATAAAAACAGCTTAACACATACGGTAACTCTATGTCTAAGCATACAAGATTAAAATTTAAAATGACATTCATACCATCTTCTATATTGACCTCCATGGTTACCTTTACAAGTGGTTTTTTTTTGTTGTTTTTTTTGAGACAGAGTCTCGCTCTGTCACCCAGGCTGGAGTGCAGTGGCCGGATCTCAGCTCACTGCAAGCTCCGCCTCCCGGGTTCCCATCATTCTCCTGCCTCAGCCTCCCGAGTAGCTGGGACTACAGGCACCCGCCACCTCGCCCAGCTAGTTTTTTTTGTATTTTTTAGTAGAGACGGGGTTTCACTGTGTTAGCCAGGATGGTCTCGATCTCCTGACCTCATGATCCACCCGTCTCGGCCTCCCAAAGTGCTGGGATTACAGGCTTGAGCCACCGCGCCCGGCCTACAAGTGTTTTTTATTTCTTCATGTTGATGTGAGTGGCTGTCTGGTGTCCTTACATGTCAGCCTGTAGTCCTCCCTACAGTATCTGGTCTGCTAGTGATGAATTATCTCAGATTTTGTTTAAAAACTGTTTAAAAAAATTGATATAGAATATGTATATACACACACATACACAATTGTATTTCTATTTAGAATTTTTAATATATATAATTTTATATATAATGCATTGTATTTATATAATTTTATTTATATTTAATCATTTTATTTTGTTGTTTATTTGTATTAATTTCTCCTTCACTTCTGAAGGATAGCTGTGCTATTATACAATTCTTGGTTGGCAGTCTTCCTTTCAGCACTTTGAATATGCCATCCCATTGCTTTCTGGCCTCATGATTTCTGATAAGAAGTCATCTGTTAATCTTATTTAGGATTCCTTGTATGAGATGAGTTCCTTCTCTCCTGCTGTTTTTAGAATTCTCTCTGCTTTTCACTTTTCACAGCTGGATTATGATGCGTCTGGGTGTGGATCTCTCTGAGTTGATTCTACTTGGAGTTTGTTGAGCTAAGTCTGGGATGTGTAGATTAATGTTTTCATCACAGTTAAGTTGGCTGTTATTTTTTCAGATATTCTTTCTTCCCTTTCCTCTCTCTCCTCTCCTTGTGGGACTTTGTGATGTGTGTTTTTGTCTGGGTGATGGTGTCCCAGAGGTCTCGGAAGGTTCTGTTCATTTTTCATATTCCTGTTGTTGCTGTGCTGTTTCTCACACTGGACAGGCTGACCTGTCTTCTAGTTTGTCGATTCTTTCTTCTGCTTGCTCACATTTCTGGTGGGCCCCTACAAGGAAAGATTCATTTGAGTTATTGTGCTTTTCGACTCCAGAATTTTTTAAAGAAATACTTTACATCCCTTTGTTGTATTTTCTACTTGGTGATACACTGTTCTCATAGTTTCTTTTAGCTCTTTATACATAGTTTCCTTTAGTTCTTTGGACATATTTAAAGCAACTGATTTAAAGTCTTTGTCCAGTAACTGTCATCTCTGGACTTTCTCAGGGACAGATTCTCTTGTTTGCTTTTTTCCCCCAGGTTTGAGACTTTTTAAAATTTCTTTGTATATCTCTAAAACTCTTTTTTGAAAACTGGACATTTAAAATAATAGAATGTTGTAATTCTAGAAATCAAATTCTCTTCCCTTCCCAGAGTTTGTTGTTGTTTCTACTTGTTGTTGTTTGTTTAGTGATTTCTGGACAAATTCTGTTGCGTCTATATTCTCTATCGTGTGTACCTGCTGAAGTCTCAGCTCACTTGGCTTAGTGGCCATTGAATAATCAGGCAGAGGCCTCCTTAAGCGTCTGGAACTGAAGAGTCTCTCCATCTTTGCTGAGGAGCTCCGTGCAGTGATGAGGCGTGCTGTCAACACTCAGCCAGGCAGCTGTCAACTCTGCCTCAGCCTTCGCTGCCTGCCTCACGATTCGTGGGAGATGAGCACATGGTCTTCTTTACGGACCCTGGGCATGACCGTGGCCTTTGAGGTTCCCAGGAATATGCAGGAGCTTTTCATATCTCCCTACGGATGTCTCATTCCCCCAGATTTTGCTTTTAAACATTTTTGTTAGCCTATTTCCCCCCCACCCCCACCGCCCAACTGCTACCCACTGCCTCAGGCACCTGCAATGTTAAATAATTGCCTGTTTGGGTTTTCTTTCTTCTTCTTTTTAGCAAAAGACCCTGGGGAAATGGCTGTTCCTACCGGTTAAGCTACAAGTCAATCAGGCAAGTTAGCCCTGCAAGTAGAGCCTTCCATGGAACAGAGAGGCAGCTCAGACAATGGCAGTTCTCTGGGAAGAGGCTTTGGGGGAGCTCAGCTTCGGTTCTCCACCCCAGTGGCTGCCAGGCTATTGCTTTTCACCAGAATTTCATTCCTCACTGCAAATCTTTTGCTAATTTCCAGAGGTCTGAAAACCTGATTCTGATCATTTTGCCAGTGTTCTCATTGCTTTTATCAATGAGGCTTTTTGGACATCCTTGTCCTGCCATTTTGCAGTCGTCATCATCTAGAATTTTAAAAACAGAGGTAATGCTGATGTGAAATAAACACACATTTAAAGCCTGCAATTTGACAAGTTTTGACATGTGTATACTTACGAAACCATCACCACAATCAAGATAACGAACCTGTGCAGCACCCCCAACATTCCCTGCTGTCCTCTGTGCAACCCCTTCCCCTCCTGTCCCTCCATGCAAGCCCATCCCCTCCTGTCCCTCCGTGCACCCCAACATTCCCTCCTGTCCCTCCATGCAACCCCGTCCCCGTCCTGTCCCTACATGCAACCCCAACCCCTTCTGCCCCTCCGTGCAACCCCATCCCCTCCTGTCCCTCCATGCAAGCCCATCCCCTCCTGTCCCTCCATGCACCCCAACATTCCCTCCTGTCCCTCCATGCAACCCCGTCCCCGTCCTGTCCCTACATGCAACCCCAACCCCTCCTGCCCCTCCGTGCAACCCCATCCCCCTCCTGCCCCTCCTTGCAACCCCATCCCCCTCCTGCCCCTCTGTGCAACCCCGTCCGCCTCCTGCCCCTCTGTACAACCCCGTCCCCCTCC
>NW_016809139.1:951153-1093465 GCF_001698545.2 Rhinopithecus bieti | reverse complement strand
CCNTCCCCCTCCTGTCCCTCCATGCAAGCCCATCCCCCTCCTGTCCCTCCGTGCACCCCCAACATTCCCTCCTGTCCCTCCATGCAACCCCGTCCCCGTCCTGTCCCTACATGCAACCCCAACCCCCTTCTGCCCCTCCGTGCAACCCCATCCCCCTCCTGTCCTTCCTTGCAACCCCATCCCCCTCCTGCCCCTCTGTGCACCGCCAATATTCCCTCCTGCCCCTCCATGCAACCCTGCCCGCCTCCTGCCCCTCTGTGCAACCCTGTCCTCCTCCTGCCCCTCCGTGCACCCCCAACATTCCCTCCTGCCCCTCTGTGCAACCCCGTCTGCCTCCTGCCCCTCTGTACAACCCTGTCTCCCTCTTGCCCCTCCGTACAACCCCGTCCCCCTCCTGCCCCTCCGTGCACCCCCAATATTCCCTCCTGCCCCTCCATGCAACCCTGCCCGCCTCCTGCCCCTCTGTGCAACCCCGTCCCCCTCCTGCCCCTCCGCGTAACCCCATCCCCCTCCCGCGCCTCCGTGTAAACCCATCCCCAGGCAACCACTGATCTGTTTCTGTCACTATAGATTAGTTTGCATTTTCTAGAAACTTATATAAGTGGAATCATCCAGTATGGTTTTTTGTTGTTGTTTTTTTGGTTTGTTTGTTTGTTTTTGGTCTGGCTTCTGTCACTCAGCATGATTCTTCTGAGATCCGTCTGTGCTGCTGTGTGGATCAGTATGGCATTCCTATTAGAATTCCATTGTATGGAGAGACAGCAGTTTGTTTACCAGTTTCCCTGTTGCTGGGTGTTTGGATTGTTTCTAGTCCGTGGCCACTACAAATAAAGCTGCTGTGAACATTTGTGAGTATTTGTAGACAAGTCTTTGTGTGGACATACATGCTTTCATTTCCCTTGATGAAAAACTTAGGGTCAAAGGTCTGGATCCTATGGCAGGCATATCATTAACTTTTTAAGAAACTGTCAAACTGCTACTAAAAGTGGTTGTTCCATTTTCTGTCCCCACCAGCAGTGTCAGTTTCTCCACATCCTCAGTTGTTTGGTATCTTGATCTGCTCAGGCTGCTCTAGCAAAATACCACAGAATGGGGGGTTAAACCACAAAAATTAATTTTCCCACCATTCTAGAGGCTGGAAGTCCCTGACCAAGGTGCTGCTAGATTTGATTCCCAGTGAGGGCTCTCTCCTGGCTTGTTGATAGCCACCTTCTTGCAGTGTCTTCCTAGGGCCTTCACGAGTGCACACATGCAGAGAAAAAAGAGCAAACTCTCTGGTGTCTCTTCCCATAAGGACACTAATCCTATTGGATCAGGGCCCCACCCCTAGGACCTCATTTAACCTTAATTGCTTCCTTACAGGCCCATCTCCAATACAACCCCACTGGGAGCTAAGGCTTCAGTATACGAATTTTGGAGGTACATAGACATTCAACCATGACACTCCACATCCTCACCAACACTTGATACTACCAGTCTTTTTCATTTTAGCCATTTTAATGTGTGGACAGTGGCATTTCATGGTGGTTTAAATTTCCCTGGTAACTAATGATGTTGATCATCTTTTTTGTGTTTTGATTTGAATTTCTATGTCTTCTTTGAGGGATTTTCTGTTCAAATCTTTTGCCCATTTTTTAACAGTGTTGTTAGTTTTCTTATTATTGAATTTTGGGAGTTCTTTAATGCATGCTGGAGTCTTATCAGATTCATCGTTTGCAAATATTTTCTCCTAGTTTGTTGCCAATCTCTTAATTCTCTTAAACATATCTTTTGCAGAGCAGAAGTTTTACATTTTGATGAATTCTAGTTTATTCATTTATTGTGGTATTGAATTTAATAAATTCCTGCCTAACAGACAAAGATTTTCTCATGTGTTTTCTTCTGGAAGTTTTATAATTTTAGGTTTTACATTTAGATCTATAATCCATTTTGAGTTCATTTTTTACATGGCCCTGGGGTATAGATCAATATTCCTTCTTCCACATGGCTATTCAGTTGTTTTAGCACCACTTGTTGAAAAGACTCTCTTCTCTTCACTGAGAGTCTTTTGTCAAAAACCAATCGTCCATGTGTGTATGGCTGTATTTCTGAGCATTATATAAACACACTATCTTGGTTACTATAGCTTTATAAAATCTAAAAATCAGCTAGTGTAAATCCTCCAACTTTGCTCTCCTCTCCCAAAGATGTTCTGGTTATTATAGGGCCTTTGCCTTTCTCTGTGAATTTTAGAATGGGTTTTTTTNTCCTCTTCCAAAAAAAAAAAAAAAAAAAGAAAGCCTTTCGAGACTTGCATTGGGATTTTGCTGAATGTATGGATCAGTCTGGGGATAGCTTCTATCTTACGCACATGGAGTCTCCGCCCATGAAGATGGTGTAAGTTTTCATTTCTTATGTTCTCTTTATGTTTTCTCAGCAAAGTTTTCTTGTTTTATGTGTGCAAGTCTTTCACACCTTCTGTCAGATTTATGCCTAGTTCCTATTTTTGCTGTTATAAGCATGTTGTTCTTTCCATTTTAATTTCTGGCTGTCCGTTGCTGGGGTATGGAAATGCAGTGACTCTTGGTGTTGATCTTGACCTTGCAACCTTGTGACGCTCACTCCTCAGCTCTGGCAGCTTTTTGTTTCGTGAATTCCATTAGATTGTTTTTCTTGCATAGATGAACTTGTCTTCTGCAAATAAAGACAGTATTATTCCTTTCTTTCCAATAACGATGCCTTTCATTTTCTTTTTTCCTTCCTAATTGCCCTGACTAGAACCTCCTGTACAGTGCTGAATGGGACCATTGAGAGTGCTGTCCCTGACTTGTTCCTGGCCTCAGGGGAAGCACCCCGTCTTTCACGAGTAGGTATGATGTCAGCTGTGGGGTGTTCAGAGATGCCTTTTATCAGGTTGAAGAAACTGCTTCCACTCCTGTTTGCCAAGAGTGTTCTGAGAATGCATGTTGGAATTTGTCAAATGCTTTTTCTGTGTCTATTGAGAGAATCACATTGTTTTCTTTCAGTTTGTTAATATGGTCACTTAAATTGATTTTAAGTGTTCGATCCTTAAGACAATCATGACATATTGGGGAAAATTCCCCTTGGTTGTGATATATTATCTTTTTAATGCATTGTTGGGTTCAATTTAGTAAGCTTTTGTTTTGAACTTCTAAAGGGGGATGCTTGTTCCTATTTTCTTCTCCTGTAACGTCTTTGGTTTTCATATCAGGATCATGCTGGCCTCCTGGAAGGATTCGAGAAAAATCCCTGCTTTTCAGCTTTCCGGAAGAGCTTATGTAAAATTGCTATTAGCTCTTTTTTTAAATGTTGGCTGGAACTCCCCTGTGAAGCTGTCTAAGCCCAGGGTTATTTTGTATGTGAGAGGGGAAGATTTTTAACTACAGATTCAGTTTGCTAATCAGCCCTCTGCTACCTCTCAGGGGCCCTCTGCACCTCTCCAGGGTTCTTGCTAAGTGCAGCTCCCCTCTCTCGTCCTCTGCCCTGCAAACTGTGGCTGCCTTGGTCTCCCCGACTCTCAGTGTCCTCAACTCAGGAGATCCCCTGGCTCCACCTGCATCACTTCCCAGCACTGTGACCTGGAAACTGTCTCTGGGAGGTCGGCTGGGCCCTCGGAGGGCTCATCGCTTCTGTGTCCCGTTTCTCAGGTCACGGCCCCTTTTTGTCTGATGCCCATTGCCTTGAGGACCCTGGTTTCAATAGTCTTGTCTCTTATTTAGTTGTTTTGGGCAGACAAGTACATTCAGCCCCTGTCACCCCATCTTGTCTAGAAGTGGAAGTCTACTATCTTTTATTTATTTTTTATTTTTTTATTTTTTGAGACGGAGTCTCGCTCTGTCACCCAGGCTGGAGTGCAGTGGCCGGATCTCAGCTCACTGCAAGCTCCGCCTCCTGGGTTCACGCCATTCTCCTGCCTCAGCCTCTCGAGTAGCTGGGACTACAGGTGCCCGCCACCTCGCCCGGCTAGTTTTTTGTATTTTTTAGTAGAGATGGGGTTTCACTGGGTTAGCCAGGATGGTCTCGATCTCCTGACCTCGTGATCCGCCCGCCTCGGCCTCCCAAAGTGCTGGGATACAGGCTTGAGCCACCGCGCCCGGCCTCTTTTATTTCTTTCACTAGAATAGTAATTTAATACATGTTTATTGTAGGAAATCTAGAAATACAAAGGTACATGAAGAAAACGGTAGGAATCACTTGTGGTCTCACTGACAGCTAACATGTTTAGTGTTCTCGATAGCACAATATTCACCATTTCTGCTGAGACCCACCCCAGCAGAGGGGTGCCCGCACAGCAAGGCTGGCACGGGCCTGTGTGGGACCTGCTGCCGACACCGAAGCCAGGGTGTGACCTCAAGCTGCAGGGCCAAGGCACTGAGGGACAGCCCCCCTCACCCCTTCTTCCAACCTCTCCAGCAAGTCAGTGAGCCCAGACCCTGCCTGGAACCCTGGGGCCAGGTCGTCTGTCTGAACAGTGGCCAACAGTGGCCCACAGGGAACACACCAGAAGGTGTGGTTGGGGTGGTGCCACCCACCAAATCCACCAAAATTCGAGGAGCGGCGGCATCAAGCCCCTTCCATTGCGCATCTGATCCCCACGCATGGCATTTCCTTAGAGGCAATTTCTAAAAAAGGAATTTCTGATCAAAGTGTGTGAGCCCGTCGGGCTCTGCCCAGTCTGCCAAGGCTCCCTGCAGGACTGCGTCACATTTGACCAGATAATTATTTGGGAACCGCACCCGCACGGCGCAGCCCCCAGAAGCTTCAACCCCACACCTGGGTTCTGGCCTGTTGTGTTTGCGCCCCCCATGCCCCGCCCAACCCCAGCTGCTACAGGAGGGCGGGCTGCTGGAGGAGGTGGAGACTTTGGTCCTAACAGCCGAGCAGCCTCAAGGGGACCACACGCATGCCCCCCTGGGCCTCCAGCACCTCCGCTCAGTGCCCCGGCTTCAGCAGGAATGGGGGCCACGCATCCCGAGAAACACAGATCACACCACCGCCACGCTGCACGGGCTTCAGCTGCAAGAAATCGCCACAGAGCAGGCAGCTGCAACATCAGAAATGGACGTTCTCTCAGCTCCAGGCCAGGTCCAAAGTGGTTTCACCAGGCACAACAAAGGTGTTTGCAGGACTGTGCTCCCTGTGGCTCCTGCCACCCCAGTCCCCGCGCTGCCCCCTCGGCCTCCCTCTCGCAGCCAGCAGAGCAGCACGGGGCTGGTGTCACATGGTCTTCTGGGGCAGACCTCCCCTCCTAAGGACACAGGAGGCATCTCAGGCCCACCCGCATGATCTGGGATAATCCCCCGTCTCAGGGCCTCTGACTGAATCCCCCCTGCAAAGATTCCTGCCAGGTGAGGTCACTTTCACGTGTTCCGGGGATTGGGGCCCGGACATTCCGGGACCGTTACTCAGCCCACCACACAGTGAGAGCACAAGATGCAGCGTCACAACCAGACCGAAGAACAGTTCCTTAGCTCCTGTTAGGGGCAGAATAGAGAGCATAGGGCTGAGGAGTGGCCCCCCGACCCCCCATCTCACCTGCCCCAGGTCACCTCCAGATCCTTTAACACCCAATGGTGACATTTCAGAGGCAAGGAACAAATGGACAGAAATCAGGGGTTTGTGCCTGCAGAGAGTGGTGGGCGGGGTTCAAGGTTGTGCGAAGGAAGCTCCGGCAGACTGGTCCTGGCAGGAGGCTGCAGAGAGGAGGGGGCACCTGAGCCCGAAGGGAGCAGCCAGGGGTCGGGAAGCCGATGTGTCTGCATGGGATATGCCTGCCACTGACCCAAGTCTGTTCCTGTGGGTTACCCATTTCCCATGTGGACTTCATCAGGATGGCAGCCTGGGCAACGCCCTTGTCTCTGTCCCCAGCCCACACCTGGAACTGATGGGCGATGCATCTGTAGTGAAAGGAGGAGAAAGAGAAGAGCCTCAGCAACTCTTGGAGGGCTGAGCCTGGGAGCCCAGGGAGGTGAAAGCAGATGGAGGCCCCAGCCCTGGGGAAGTGAAGGCAAGGGCAGAGGGGCCTTGATGGTCGGGGGACGTTGTAGAAACAGCAGCCAGGCCAGTGACTCTGGGGACCCTCCCTTTCAGGGAGGGGGAGGCCCCTGCTAAGGGCCAAGGCTGCCCTGCACCCAGCGAGCTGTGCAAACAGCCAGCAGAAGGCCAGCCGGCCCTCTGGGGACAGAACCGAACTCACCCTGGGCTCTGTAGCACCACCAGGGGCAGCCTGCTGCTGCAGGGCGGGCTCACACCTGGGGGAGCCATGGGCAAGCAGGCCCTACCTTGGGGGCTGGTACTGCTGTGGGTCCCCTGGCTTTCACAGACCGGCCACTCATGCCACTGATACCAAGTGGACCTGGGATCTACATGCCCTCGGCTCATCTGAGGGTGATACTGGTGGGCTATGTGAGGTCCCCAAATGCTTATGGGACCTCGACCCCAGCCAGCGTCAGGGCTCTTGACACCATCGCGAGAAGGAATTCAAGGACAACTTCGAAAATAGTGAAAGTACGGAGATTTATTGCAAAGCGTAAAGTCTCCACTCGAGGGGAGTTTGCGTGGACTCCCAGGACAGAGTTGCGCAGCAAGGTTTGGGGCTGCTACCTTCATGGGTTTCTTTAACCAAGGGGCAGAGTTCAAGAAGATTCCTGGAAAAAGGTGGAGATTTCTCAGAACTGTGGTCCCACCAGTTTTTACTCCGAACATGGGTGTTCCCAGAACTGTCCTGGCGCCCGTGTGTGGGATTTAGGATTTTTTTATTTTTTGAGACAGAGTCTCACTCTGTCGCCCAGGCTGGAATGCAGTGGTGCGATCTCAGCTCACTGCAACCTCTGTCTCCCGGGTTCAAGCAATTCTCCTGCCTCAGCCTCTCAAGTAGCTGAGATTACAGGCGCCACCACCACGCCCGGCTGATTTTTGTATTTTTGTAGAGACAGCATTCCACCATGTTGGCCAGGCTGGTCTTGAATTCATGACCTCGGGTGATCCACCCACCTCGGCCTCCCAAAGTGCTGGGATTACAGGAGTGAGCCACCACACCCGGCCCGGGATTTAGGATGTTAATGAGCGTATCATGAGGTCCTAGGTGAAACCCGGGTCAAATCCAGCACCAGGGTGGGTCCAGTTGGTCTTAGGCAGCTTGGCCCACACTCTGATTGTCAGGGTCTTATGGCTGACAACAGACAAAGAAATCTATTTCAACAGTTCCCTTTTGCTGGTCATGGGAAACTGCTGCCTGGAATTTTCTATCCTCCTGCAACCACCCTGTATGATTCCTGTCTCAGGGGATCTGCACTTCTGTTCCCGGGGGAAGACAGCAGGAAGCCAATACACACACACTGTGGGCAGCAGAGAGAAACGAAGTGGCAGACGGGAGCGAGACGGGAGGGGCGGCCCTCACTGAGCAGGGCCTGGTTGGGGGAGGAGCCACTTGGGGCCCTGGGCAGAGACAGAAGGGGCAGCAGGTGCAAAGCTGGCAGGTTCGGCCAGGGCCAGGGGAGCTGAGGGAGGTGCAGCGAGGAGCAGGGAGGCAGGAAACAGTGTGCCAGGTCCCTGGACCTTGAGAGGAGTTAGGGTTGAACTCTGAGTGCAACAAGAGGCCCAGGAAGATTCCAGAAAGGAGGCAGACAGGACCTAGTGTGACAACAAGGCTCCCATAGTGCCGTGCACCGGGCAGCATTATAAGGACTTTGCATCTATTAACTATTCTTATTTCACTGTATGGAAAAGGCTGAAGCCAGACGTGCAGGCAGCTGCCTCAGGTTGGGACTCCCCACTGGCAGCCCCCATGGGGGCTCTGGAAGCCCCTCCAGTACTGAGTGGAGATCCCTGGGATCTTCTTTGCTCATCTCAATCTTTGTCAATTCTTCCGACACCCCTCACAAATGTGAGTGGTTGGTCTAAGCTGGTCACAGTGGGAGAACCCGTGGCTTTGGGGATTGGTTCAGGGTGGTCCAATCAGCACAAAGCCCTGTTGCGGCCACAGCCACCCCAAGATGGGAGGGGCAGCGTGGGCAGAGGGTGGAAATGGTCCCCCATCTCGACCATCCCACAGCCCTGGATCAGCCATGCCTGAGGTCCCCCGTGCCCTGAGCTGCCCAGCTCTGGGAGCAGTGAAGGTTCTGGAAGCCAGTGAAGGTTTGGGGGGTGGGCAGTGTGAGAAGAGGCTCCTGTTAGTTGCACCTGGAGCATCCTGAAGGCAGCAGGAGGGTTGTAGAACCTGCCTTGTAGAACTGGCCACAAGGCAGGAGGACAGGAAAAGCAGGGTAGGGGAGGGACGGGGAGAGGGGGCCATGGAGGTGCTCAGGGGGCATCAGGAGCAGAATCCAGCACCTTGTCACCCCACAGCGCCCACCTCTGCAGACCTCCAAGGCTTGGGGAGCCCCTCACACTCACTGAATGAGCCCTGAGGACCCCTGACGGGGCCTCCAGACTCAGAGTCCTATTTGTAGGGCCACAGCCCAGCCTGCCCTTGCCAAGTAACTCTGAACTCAATTTAGACACTGGGGAAGGATTCTGAATTCAGTCCGGTGTGAATGCAGCCATGAGGCCAGGGTGAGGCGGCCCTCACAGTGGTGATCACCTAGAAGTTTCTGATGAAGCAGCACACACATAGTGTGACTGTCTATATGGGACTCAAACAGGCAGAGACACCCGTGGAGACAGAGGTTAGAGCCGCAGCCACAGGGCCAGATGGCGTGGACCGGTTTCTGGATCCGCCACTTTAAAGGGTGTGCTCGGTTCGTGAACACTTGCTGGGGGTCCACTTACGCTTTGTGAAGCTGGGCTGGGAGCCCCACCTTGCGGAAGCTGCTGGCAGCAGAACACAGCATCCCTATGAGGGGTCTGCAACTTTGGGGGACTGTGTCCCACAGCACAATGGGTAACTCATTTGTTTGAAAGTTCTAAGGCAAAACACATTTTTTTCTTTGCCTTTTTGTTGGTAGCTTCATAAACTCAGCTGTCTACTAGAAGTCAGCAAATAGCCATCCGTTTCCCTCCATGATGCCAAGAGGCCAGATGTTCGGGGAATTGCCCAGTGGACTTGCTTGTACCCCTCTGAGAGCCAGCCCAACCCAGCTCTGGCCTCGGTGGCTCCTGGTGGAAAAGTCCCTGCCCCCAAGCGTCCCCTTGGTCCAGGAGAAAGGTGGCAGCAGCCTGGACAGAGGCAGCTGCAGCCCAGCTGCTCATGCCAGCACAGCCTCCATCAAATTAAACATTCTATCCATTTACTTGATGGATGTTTGACCAGAGGAATCCAAAATTTAAATGTAAGCAGTGAGCCCGCTTTCACGTGAATGGCGCATTAGGAAACAAAGCATCCCATGAGATCAATACTTGGCTTCTGAGCTCTGCTTTTCTGAAGGGATCACTAAACGCCAGCAGGCAGGAGCAGCCAGGAGCTCCGAGACCTGGGAGGGGGCGTTGAGCAGGCACCTGCACCAGCTAGGTTTTGGGGTGACTGCACCCCTTGAGTTGTGTGGCTGGGTATCTTCTGGTGAGGGACAAGCATGCGTCTCACTGTGGGAGCTGTCACCATCGCACACGCCAGGCCCTGTTCAGACATCAGGGCAGTCACAGGGAAGCTTCCTCAGGCTCAGAAGGAACAGATGGGCCCTGTCGGGGAGTTGGGGAGTCAGGGAGCCGAGCGCAGCCATGGAAGTCTTCCGCCAGGGAGGGTCCAGGTCTGGGGGAATCATGGCCCGGGTGTGAGGACCTGGGCTGAACAGCAGCAGAGACAGGATGACCCAGGGGTGGTCTGCAGGTCCTGGCCCTCGTCCCCTGCTGGGAGGATGCCTGGTTAGGCCTGGAACAGTGCCAGGCCGTCCACCGCAGCCAGTGGGGGCTGCTGACGAGGATGCCTCCGATGTGTTTATCCATGGTGTCGCTTCCTTTTTATTATCAAAGGAATGTGTTCCTTTTGGGAACTTGAGAAAATGCAGATTGGCAAAATGAGGACAATGCAAATCGATCGTATTCCAGTCACATCGTATTCCAGTCACTCAGATACAATGACTGTTGGTGTTTATTCCACCGCACGACATTTCATCCGGACACGGGGCCTCGCTGTTGGTGTCTGTCACTGTGCAGACATTTCATCCGGACATGGGCCCACGATGTTGGTGTCCGTCACTGTTCAGACGTTTCATCCAGACATGGGGCCCCGCTGTTTGTGTCCGTCACTGTGCACCATCCTTGTGACCGGATGCTCCACATTCCCTGTGTGCACACACTACAAAATCCAGCTGCTTTGTAGACATTTGGTTATTTCCAGATTCTCACTATTGTGAATAACACAGTAATGAGTATTGTGGTGGCCTTAGGTCATTCATCTGCCTGATGTCTATTTGGGGACCCTCCCCCAACTCTTAGACCCTGTGGCTTGGTTGGGGCTGGTCCCACTCGCAGTTCCAGGTGCGGGTGAGTCAGGCTGGGCTAGTCAGAGCCTCTCACCCTCGCGATCACAGAGACAGGGTTGGGGATGGTTGCGTGGCCTGAGCCAAGCCAGTCAGAGCCCTCCCAGGGCTTCTGCTGAAACGCAGGGAAGGAGTCACCCTCTGTTATTGGAGCTTGCAGGCCCTGGAGGGGGTCACCTCTGACCCACCATGGGGGAGAGTCCAAGCTGGAAAGTAGCAGAGCTCTAAGGGACTTGAGTGGACAGGACTTGAGTGAACAGGACCTGAGTGGACAAGACTTGAGTTGACAGGACCTGAGTGGACAGGTCTTGAGTGGGCAGCTCTCCAGGGAGATGTGGAGATGGCCAGTCGGCACATGTAAAGATGCTCTAATCACCAGGGGAGTGCAGGGAAGAGTTATACCCATTAGGATGGCTACTATTAATAAAATGACAAGTGTGAGGATGTGGGGAGACTGAAACCCTTAGACTTTGCTGGCGGGTGTAAAATCGTGCAGCCATTATGGAAACCAGTATGGTGGTTCCTCAAAAAATTAAAAATAGAATTACCATAGGATCCAGCAACACCCTTGTGGGTCTATACCCAGAACTGGGGGTCTAGAAAAGATCTTTGTACCCCATGTTCACAGCAGCATTATTCACACTGGCTAAACGCAGGAGCAGCGGCGCCTCCAGGGAGGGTGAATGGGTGAACACGATGTGGTCCCCGCGACAGCAGGACCACTTCAGCTTTCGAAGGACGGGAACTGGGGCACAGCTGCCAGGGGTGAGCGTCGGGCCACGATGGCCACTGGCCTGGGCCTCGCGTGGGGCCTTCCTTGGGAGAAGCGGCGAAGAGGCCACCCCCGCCCTCAGCCGTGGGTGCGCTTGGCCCAGGCGGGACCCTGCAGGACCCCAGCAGCCCCGGGAAGCGCCGGGACGACGGCACGGGGGCCCCAGGGCGCCACGAAGGAAGCCCCCCGAGGGCATCCGCGCTGGGCCGGGTGAGGCCAGGGGGCCGGGGCCGGAGGCCGTGGCGGGGGGGCCCTGGAGCAGGAGCAGCCGCGGGAAATGAAGACACGCGCTTCTTCCTACTGGGGATGGCTGGGAAGGAAAACCAGCCAAGCCGCCAAGCCTGCTGCGAGGGGCTTCGCATGGCGGCCGCACCTGAGCCCGAGTGCGCCCTTGAGAGGCGGCGCCCACCGGGGCAGAGACCCACGGTCCACGCGCAGACCCGGAGAACCCGCGATGTCGCCGCGCGCAGCGTCGCTGTGCAGGACGGAGGCGGGTGGGGCCCTGGGACCGGGACAGGGAGCGGGCGGGGGCAGGGGGCGCGGGGTCGGGTCGGGGCGCGGGAAGGCCCCGGGTTGGCCTTGGTGCTCTGCTGATGCTCACGCTGGGTGCGAACGTTGACTTTGGGCAAAAATAACAACGAAAGGAAAAGCCGGGCCAGCCCCCACCCGCAGGCCCCCGGCCCCGGCCCCCGCCCTTGGGCCCCGCCACGGGGCGAGCGAGCCCGGCCTTGTGCATGGAGGGGGCGGGGCGGCCGGGAGGGGGAAGTGGGCCGGGTCCTCCCGCGCGGCGCCTGGCGTGCCGCGGCGCGCGCTCCCTGCAGGGCGACCCGGGGCCCGTCTGTCCCAGGCCCGGGCAGGGCCCCCGCCCGCTGGTCGTCTGCGCGCTTGCCCCGGGCCCGCCGCCCCCGGCCGCTGTCGCGCGTTCCCAGACATTCTTTGGGCCCCAGGCTCCGGGCGTTCTGGCGGCGGCGCTGGGAAGAGGCCGGGCGCCGGCTCCCACACCCGGGCCCTGTCCCGCTGGGCGCGGGCGATACCATTCGTCACGCTCTGTTATTGTAGGCAGCGCACCCCGGGGCTGGGTTCCCACACTGCGCCTGAGGCTTGGAGCCTGGGCGTGGGCTGCACCCGCCAACCAGGGGGGCCCTGGAGGGAGCAGCTCGGAGGGGCCCCAGTGCCCGGGCAGGTGGAGCTGGGAAAGACGCCACCGTTCCTGCCACGTGGCACTGCTGGCTGCAGGGTCCTGAGGTGGGCAGTGGTCGGTGGTCTGTGTCAGCTGTCAGTGCCGGCTGCACGGAGTGGACAGGCCAAGGGACCCACCCCGACCTTATGATTAGAGTGTTGGGCCAAGGATGTCTGGTTAAAAACTTGAAGATCTGCCCATTCACAGCCATGGCCCAGCCAAGACCACACTGTGCATCACCCCCGGGCACACACCCCGTTCTCAGGACTCAACATGTGAGAGCTAATGTGGCAGGCGCTATTTCCAGCCACCCTCGGGGTCGGAGTCCAGACTTGGTTTCCTCATCTGGGAGACCGCATGGTAGCACCTTCTCCAGAGGTGTCTGCATGGTGCTGGGAGAGGGGCCTGGCACCCTTGTCTATGGAAGCATGTTTAAATTCTCCCACCAACACACAGAATGCAGCTGCTTCTGCTGCCACAGTCGCATGACACAAACCGCAATTACAGGACCTGGACTCTGGAGAAACGCAGAGAACCCATGGGGTCTGGCCCTCCGCCCTAACCAGCTCCACAAGGACTCGGAGGTGACCTGTGTGAGCGAGAGTGTGCGGTCCCAGGGAGAAGCATCGGGACAAAGGGAGCCATGTGGTCCACTCTTGGGCTGGAAGACAGGAAAGTAGAACTGTTTTCCCCCAAAAGTGAGCAGTGCGGCCACCTGCCTGGCCACACGGGTTCCACACACTGGGAAAACTGAGGTCAATCAGACTACAGAAGCCACTGGACTTTGCGGCAGCTACCATCTCTGCAGACCCACAGGACTGACCTGAACACTAGGAACAGGCCTGCGCCCTGCTCCCCAGTGGAGGTGTCTGCTTGTGCCCGTGCACACGCAGGGTCAGTTGTCATGGGGGCCATCTGATCGCTGCTGCCCCTTAGCAGTCAGGACAAGCCCAGGGACGTTGCACACAGCCCAGCCCACTTCATGAAAGTCCTGGCCGGAAGTCCATGCGGCTCATGCAGAATTATGTCCCCGTCCCCACCCCTCCAGCCGCCTCCGCAGAGCCTGACCTGAGCTGTGGGCAGTCACTGAGGAGCAGTGACCAGAAGGCACATACCCAGTGAGACCCCAGCCACTGCCTTCCTTCTCTTTCCAGCGGGTCCTGGGACCACCTCCCAGATGACTTACACTCAAATCCTGGACTTGAGATCTAGTTCTGAAGAAACCAAACCAAAATGGGCAGAACGTCCACAAAAAGAGAAACACAAGTAGCCACAATGACATGAAAAATGTTTAGGAATCTGAGAGAGACAAATTCTAAGGGAAGATCGTATTTCAGCCTCCAGACTGGCGACCTTTAGTGGCATGGTAAGAAAGTCAGGCATGGTGAGGTCAGCAGCACAGGATGTCCGAGCCTGACCCTCCCACGAGCCTCGGGAGGTCTTCTGGGCAATATGAACTGAGGTCGTCAGAAACATGTGTTTCTGCATCTCAGCAACTTCACTGCGATGATGTGCCCCAAGGAACTAATTGGATAATCGTGCAAAGAGATTCAGGTGTGTACAAGATACTCAATGCTGGGCCAGGGCCAGGGATGGATCTATCAGTGATGGGGGAAGCGGGCCAGGCTGAGGGAACATCGGGAGGCCAGTGCCAGAGGAAACCTGTGTCCCTGTGCCTCACAGCCCCTCCCCAGGCCAGCCAGCCCGGGAATCTCCCAGTCCCTCTTGATCCGGGCCACACCCCCCTGGGAGTAGCAGGAAGGTGGCTGAAAAACAGAAAGCCACAGCCAACCCCGGCACCAGCTGAGGCCCAGTGACCTCGGGCACACAGGGCACTGAGAACGTGGGCTGGATGGACACGTGGCCAGCTAGGCCCAGGACAGCCTGGACACGCCACTCTCGGGTTTGATTCTTCTCCCTGGGACTTCAGGGTAAACAAGAAGCCAGAGGCCCTCTCTCCACTGGGATCACCCGGCAGCGGGGCCACTGCCCTGGGGCTGGCCGGGCCACAAGTGAGGCTGGCAGGGAGCCTGTAAAGTGAGCAGGAGGAGGAATCCTCTCCACAGAACGACAATGGGCGATGAGGATGCTAATGTGGCAAAAGCTCTCCATAAACAGTAAGCCCTGAGTGTGCAGAAATAGTTATTTTTATCATCGCGTGTCCTGCTGTGCTGATCACCTGACTGCACGCAGAGACTGTGCTTTTCCAATCTCTCAGGTAGGGCGACCCTGCCCGGATCACTAAACCATGGGCAGGGCAGGTGTGCAAGAGACCCCCTGCTCATTCCAGTCCCTGCTCAGAGAACCACGGCTCCAGCAGCGTGCACGTGCCCGCCCTTTGGTCTCGTTGTCTTGGCCGATGACACAAGGTTGTCGTTCCTCAGCACTGGGTTGCCCAGGGAACAGAGAGGCCAAGGCCAGGCGAACGTCCGTCCTGCCGAGTGGGATCCTTGCAGCGACCGGTGGAGCCTGTCGGAGACCTCGGGCCAGTCCACCCAAATGCTGTGAGGTGGGAACAATGACAGAAGTTCTGGCACAGCACTCACTAACAGACAATTGCAGTTCATACATTTATAAAGCAAAGCCGGCCTCACACTGTGCACATACCACGTGACGAGACGCTTTTTCGTTTTTGTCATGTAGCCATCATGCAGAGCGTTTCTCCCGGGGCCTCCGGATGGAGCATCGTGGATTTCACCAGAGCCCCACACCCCATGTCAGGGGTAGAAGGCCATGTGTAAGCAGCCAGAGGCCTTTTCCCACCTCCACGTGCCACACCCCAGGTCCCAGTGGGGGCCCTCCCAGCACCAGGGGTCTCACACACACAGAGGACTTCTATTTTTAGCAGATCAGGGAACTTGGTTCCCTTCCTGTCACTCCCACTGGAAGCTGAAAGTGCTGAGTAAAACACAAATACACACAGTATTTTCTCAGACACACGAGTGAGCTGGCAGGTGAGAAATGAACTCAGACGCTGCAGCTGGGGCGTGGGCGGGAACCTGTAGGGCTGAGGGGAGCTCTGGGCTGGCTGGGCCTGGGAGGGCATTTACTGGATTACAAACGTGAACTTGAGCTTGGCCTGGAAGCCGGGTGGAAGAGGGCACAGCTCAGGGCCGACTGAAGGGCAGTCTGGTGGAAGACGCTGCCCGCATAAAGAACCACATGAAACCGGGCTAGAACAGCATTCTCTGGTCCCCGCCCCTGGGGCAGTATCCCTGATTTGGGCACTGAGTGGAGGAGAAACCCTCTCCCTAAAGATTTGTGACCACAAGCTGAGACTCATGAGGTCGGCCCCCAAAAGTCACACAAACCTTCTCCCTAAAGATTTGTGACCACAAGCTGGCACTCATGAGACTGGCCCCCAAAAGTCACACAACCTGGGGGTCCAAAGCCCAGGATTTAGTGTGAGTTGGTTTCAGACTGGTCGGGATTGCAGCAAACACAAGTCCTCCGTGGGAGAAACTAGGTCAACCCAGACCTCAAGGCATTGCCGCACACATGCGGACCCATCGCGGAAACTCACAAAGCACACCAGGACTCAAGGCACACCCGCGGCTGGAAGAACACAGGCAGCAGAGCATGGCTCACGGATCCTGCAGCTGTAGGATTTCCAGGGCAGAGGATATAACTTAGATGTGCTTAAGTAAGTAAAAAAGGGATTTAAAATAATGAATATAGAGCATGTGAATATAAAAAGATGATAAAGCCAAATTGAAAAAGGCCAAATAGAATTTCTAGAAATGAAAACTAAATAGGTCAGGCACAATGGCTCACAACTGTCATCCCAGCACTTTGGGAGACTGAGGTAGGAGGATCACTTGCGACCAGGAGTTCAAGAGCAGCCTGGCCAACATGGTGAAACCCCATCTCTACAAAGATACAAAAATAAGCTGGTCATGGTGGTACACACCTGTAGTCCCAGCTACTCAGGAGGCTGAGGTGGGAGGATTGATTGAGCCCAGGAGTTTGAGGCTGCAGTGAGCTGAGATGACACCAATGCACTCCAGCTTGGGTGACAGAGTGAGACACTGTCTCAAAATACATAAATAAAATAAAAAATAAAAGAAATGAAAACTAAGTGGATTAAAAATAGACAAATGAAATTGAAAAAAAATTCAGTAATAGTAACACTTTAAAAAACCCTTAATGGATAGATTTAACTGCAGTTAGATATAGTTAAAGAAAAAGCTAGTGAAATGGAAGATTAATCTGAAGAAATAATCTCTAATCCAACACAGAGAAACATGAAGAGCACATGGTTCATAGAAAAGAAAGTGGCAAATATGTACAGTGAAGCTGTATAAAGCAGACAATATAAAACAACACACAGACTGTCTAATGAGGCTAAGACAATAAAGATAAAACAAAATACAACACACAAGAGCACATGGAGCAGGGGAGGCTGGCTTTAGACTGGAAGGGTCAGTAAGCAGTAAAATGACCAAGAAGACAGGAAGGGCAGGACACGTAACTTTCATACTCATTCAGGGGAAGGAAGGAGGGAAGTGTGATTTATTCAAAGAAAGCAAGAAAGGAGAGAAAAAAGGAAAAAAGAAGGTGAAATGAACATACAGTATAAAACAGACAGCTGGGCTCAGTGGCTCGTGCCTGTAATTCCAGCACTTTGGGAGGCCAAGGCGAGCAGATTACCTGAGATCGGGAGCTTGAGACCAGCCTGACCAACATGGAGAAACCCTGTCTCTACTAAAAATACAAAAAAAGTAGCCGGGCGTAGTGGCTCACACCTGTAGTCCCAGCTACTTGGGAGGCTGAGGTAGGAGAATTGCTTGAACCTGGGAGGCAGAGGTTGCAGTGAGCCGAGATTGTACCACTGCCCTCCAGCCTGGGCAATAGAGCAAGACTCCATTTCAATAAATAAATAATAAATAAATAAATAAAAATAAAACCTGTATCATATGTCATATCTTAGTGGTAAAGTCTTGGAAGCATTCCCCCCTTTTTAATTCTCATTTGATTACTTTTCTTTTTTTTTCTTCAACTTTTATTTTAAGTTCCGGGGTATATTTGCAGGATGTACAGGTTTGTTACATAGGTAAATGTGTGCCATGGTGGTTTACTGCACCTGTCAATCCATCACCTAGATATGAAGCCCAGCATGCATCAGCTATTCTTCCTGATGCTCTTTCTCCCCTCATCCTGCCGCAGCAGGACCCCGTGTGTGTTGTTCCCCTGATGTGTCCATGTGTCCTCATCATTCAGCTCCCACGTATAGATGAGAACATGTCGTGTTTGGCTTTCTGTTCCTGCATTAGTTTGCTGAGGATAATGGCTTCCAGCTCCATCCATGTGCCTGCAAAGGACATGATTTCTTTCCTTTTTACCGCTGCATAGTATTCCATGGTGTATATGGATGACATTTTCCTTATCCAGTCTCTCATGGATGGGCATTTAAGTTAATTCCATGTCTTTGCTATTGTGAATAGTGCTGGGTCTATTGGTATTTCTGCCTCTAGGTCTTCAAGGAATCACCACACTCGCTTCCACAATGGTTGAACTAATTTACACCCCAACAACAGTGTAAAAGCGTTCCTATTTCTCCACAATCTCATCAGCATCTGTTGTTTTTTGACTTTTTAGTAGTGACCATTCTGACTGGTGTGAGATGGTATCTCATTGTGGTTTTGATTTCTCTAATGATCAGTGATGTTGAGCTTTTTTTTTTTTATGTTTGTTGGCCCCACATGTATGTCTTATTTTGAGACGTGTCTGTTCATGTCCTTTGCCCACTTTTTAATGGGATTGTTTGTTTTTTTCTCATAAATTTGTGTAAGTTCCTTTTAGACTCTGGATATTAGACATTTGTCAGATGGATAGATTGCAAAATTTTCTCCCCTTCTGTAGGTTGTCTTTTCACTCTGATGATAGTTTCTTTTGTTGTGCAGAAGCTCTTTAGTTTAGATCCCATTTGTCAATTTTTTAAAATTTTGTTGCAATTGCTTTAGGCATTTTCATCATGAAATCTTTGTCTGTGCCTATGTCCTGAATGGCATTGCCTAGATTTTCTTCTAGGGTTTTTATAGTTTTGGGTTTTACATGTAAGTCTTTAATCCATCTTAAGTTAATTTTTGTGTATGGTGTAAGGAAGGGATCCAGTTTCAATTTTCTGCTTATGGCTAGCCAGTTCTCCCAGCACCATTTGTTAAATAGGGACTCTTTTCCCCATTGGACGCATTCTCCTTAAGATCAGGAGCAAGGCAGGGTGCCCACTGTCATCATTCTAGTCCACACGGTACAAGGCCTAGGAAACAGTCACAGGAAAGATGAGAAAAAGAAATGAAAGAGGCTTAAAAAGATGGAATGTCCATTTCCTCTTGCAAACGTCAACACACCAGGGCTGGAATCAGGGGCTCCACCCTCTTTATCCTGCTGTGCAGTCGTCCTCAATATGTGGTTGCTAACTCCTAGTCTAGGATAGCTGCCCATGTGCCAGCCATCATGCCTGTCTTCCAGCCAACTGTAGAGAGGTAAATGAAAAGGAAGTATACCTCCTTCTCCCTGTTAGGACATTACTGGAGAGGCCTAGACCACTTTTACTTCCATCCCACTAGCCAGAGTATAATCATATTGTTGGACTTAGAATCCATCATTTCTGGATGGCCACAAGTCCTCAACAAATGAAGGATGGGACCGGGGACCATTAGCTCAGACTGGGGACAAACACTCAGAACTGAGGGGAGAGACCAGGCAGGAGGCAGACTGGTGGCCAAGCCGAGACCTGAGGTCCTCCCTCCCTGTGGGGAGCTGTGCTGGGCCACCATTGTCTGCCACCATCCACAGCCTGCGCAGGCCTCCAGCCCCTCGGAGGCAAGTTAAGGAGGCTGGGGACAGCCTCGCTCCTTGATGGCACCTGGAGCAACATGAGGGGTGCATGAGCACTGGCCCGGATGTAGGACACTGAGTGAGTTTGTGCCCCAGCGTCACTGGGAGAGATGCTGGAGCATCGGTTTTGCCTCGCGGAGCTGTGTATTGGCAGGGAGGGCTTTTAGAAAATGTGCAGAGCACAGTTGGATTTTGTTATAAATTTCAGCAGGGATATTTTTAGCTCAAGGACTCAGGAGAAACCTGACTGTGCAGCCCCAAAGTCCCGAAGGTGCCGTCATAGCCTGGACACCAGCTGCACAGGCCCCACTCGGTCCAGGCAGCCTCTTTCGGGAGGGCCAAGCTCTAGGTCTTGAGGGGAGTTGAGGCCGCACAGCTCCTGTTAGGGGCTTCGTGCATCCTGGAAGGTTTTCCCTGCTGGGCACAGGGACCGCTGGGCCACAGCGAGGAACTGGCTCTGCATTTAAGCCATGAGGATGTTGGAGCTACGCCTGCTGCAGAGAGAAACAGACATGGCACAGGGGACTGGAGTCCGGCCTCACTGTGGCTGGGTGACAGAGCACAGGTCATCAGCACAGGGGACGGGGCACTGGATTCTGGCCTCGCTGTGACTGACTGGGTGACAGCGCACAGGTCATCAGGGTCTCAGCAGTGGATATGATTTTTCCTGCAGGGGACAGTACAGCGTGAGCCATGCCCACGGGAGGCACCCGTATTTCAGTGAACGCCTGTCAGACAGTCTCAGAGAGATGGAAGAGCAGACAGCTTCTTCCAGAGGGAGCGGGGAGGGGGTGGCCATCTGGCGGCCACACCGGGCCTGGCTTTCTTCCAGTTTCCGTAGAAGAATCCTCTGACTCCCCCACAGGTCCAGCCCAGGCAGGGCCTCTGTGGTGATGGAGCCAGGAGGCCATGGCCTTGCAAATTTCTCCTCAAGGTCATTTGTAAGGAGGGAGTGTCCAGAGGACTGGAGGATGTTTTGCCAAGATTGGGGCCTGCACAATAAATAGGCAGCTCTCAGAGGAAACGTCGGGTTTCGTCCACCAGACCATCCCAAGCCACTGCATCTAACGTCTGTCCTGCAACTGGGGGAGGGGTGGTGAACACTCATCCTGTCACAACGCAGGGACCAGGCAGTGAGTGGTGCTCCGGGTTGGGTGCCGAGAGAACGGGTCCTTTTGGAAGGGGCCGTGGACACAGCAGGGTGGTTGGGCATTCAGGTCAAAGTCAAACCAGACCAGATATGCAGAGACTCTCAGGACAGATGAAAGGTCAGACAGACACAGGGGCAGGAGGACAGAGCTGGGCCCCCTCACCAGGCAGGGTCCCGGGCCAAGGGATCAGTCCCAGCGATGGAGCAGGTGGGGAGAGTGCCCCCTCCCTGCACACACGGGTCCTGAGTCCACAGGAACCACGAGATCCCCAGGCAGCGTGGCCCTGGCTTTCAGGACCCCGGGCCTCCCCAGGCATGTACACCAGAATCCCCTCTGCACCGCCAACAGGTCCTCCACCCCCAGGAAGGTGCGGATAAGGAGAGGGGCTCAGGCAGGGCCTTTGCTGAAACCCCCAGGGGTTAAGATTTGCTTGTAGATAAAAAATCCCTATTCTAGGAACTTACTGGGATCCCTATCCATTAAGATATGTGCCCCCAATACTGTGTCAACACCTCACCTCATTTCTGTGGAGGGTCCTTGCCCCCTGAGGAGAGGGGAAGAGTTGGGCTGGGTGGGCCAGAGCCCCCTGCACTCCTGGGTGCTCCCCAGCCTACACTCAGCTCTGGGTCCTGACCCTGTCTCCCTGGGCAGCCGGTTGCATCCCCTCTGTGCAGGATGTGAACCCCCAAGCAAGGCCCTGCTCCCCCTGGGCCCCAGAAGTCCCCCTGTGCTGGGGCTGTGCGTGTTCCAGGTTTAGGCTGACGTGAGTGGGGGCTTCCTGTGGCTGTTGCAACAGAGTGCCACAAGCCGGGTGGCCGGAAGGCAGATGTGCCCTTCCAGAGGCCTGGGGGCCACAGAGTCCTGAGGAGGAACCGTCTGTCTTGGGGTCACAGGGTCCTGCGGAGGGGTCGCCTGCCTCTTCTGGCTTCTGGAGGTGCCTGGGGCTCCTTGACTTGTGGCCACGCCATCCCCATTCCTGCCTCTTAGTCTCTCATAAGACTTGTCATTGGATCTAGGGCACCCTCATCCCAAGATCCTTAACAGGCTGGCATGGTGGCTCATGCCTGTAATCCCAGCACTTTGGGAGGCTGAGGCAGGTGGATCACCTGAGGTCAGGAGTTGGAGACCAGCCTGGCCAACATGGCGAAATCCCATCTCTACTAAAAATACAAAAATTAGCTGGGCGTGGTGGCGGGCGCCTGTGGTCCCAGCTACCCAGGAGGCTGAGGCAGGAGAATCGCTTGAACCCGGGAGGCAGAAGTTGCAGTGAGCCGAGATCACGCCACTGCACTCCAGCCTGGGCGACAAGAGTGAAACTCCATCTCAAAATACAAAAAGAAAAGATCCTTAACATAGTTGCATCTGCAAAGACCCTATTTCCAAATAAGCCACATTCACAGGTTCCAGGGTTCCAGTGTGGGCATCTTGAGGGGTCTCCATTCAACCCACTCCAGACGGGTCTGTTGAGCTGGGTCCTCTGCGGGACTGTGGCCTGTACCGGGTGGAGACAGTCCTGTGGTGATGGAGGCAGTGGGGACTTCCCTCAGGGCTGTACCTGGCTTCCCCCCAATCCCAACAGAAGTTCAACAAGCCTGGAGCTCCCTCAGGGGGCGCAGTGGCCCCTCAGACCTCCCATCTTCCTTTTCCCCCAGAGCTGGCCATGCCTGGGGACTCTGACCATGGGCCTCAGACAGCGCGGCTCCCCTTTGGCCGGTGACTGGGTGGCCAGGCCCAGGATCTGGAGGGAGAGAGCTGCTGGCCTTCTCCGAGATGCAGCCTGGAGCCTCCCTGCCCTTCAGCAGCTGTGCTCAGCTATGCTCCAGGGCTGCGCTGATTTCCAGTGTCAGTGACTAAAGCCAGCGTTCACGGCTGATCAGCACAGCACTTCTGCCTGCCGGGTTCAGACCAGGCTGGGTCTGGTCCCTGTCGGAGAATGCAGTTCTCATCCTTCAAGAACAAGCCTGCAGGCCGCCCCTTGTCACCCAGCATGACCCTGCCTCAAGGCCTCCTCCTCCCTCTCCTGAGGAGCGGAGCAGAGCTGGCCGTGGCCTCCCTGCCTCTGCTGAGCCCACCACCAGTGGGTTTTGTTCGGGTCTAATGAGGCGCTGGGGAAGGCGGAAGGTGCCGGCATGACAGCTCAGAAGATGGAACTAATGAGACCTTGTTGCTGGACAAAGGTGGCATTCAGGACGTCCTCTCGGCCTCGGCCCCCAACTCCCCCACGGGCCCCTCTGACCACAGTTGGTTCCCAGACCTGTCCCAGACAAGGGTCCTGAAGCCCCAGCTTCACTGTGCAGAGACCCCTCCCAACCTGGATTTAGCCAGGTGCCTCCTCGCCTGTCCCACCCCCCGCATCTGGTCACCTCACCCCCTCAGGCGCAGTTTTGACTGAGAAAACCAGACACTCCGGGAGCCCAGGCTGGCATCTTAAGTCCAAGGTTCCAGGGGCCACAGAGCCCCAGCCTGGCCTCACACAGGCACCTCCCTCACTGCACGTCGGCCTCTTGGGTCTTTGTCTTCCTCATAAATTGGCAATAGCTAATCAGTGGTGGATTTCTGTGGGTTTGGCAGCTGCTGCTCCATTTGAAACAGCTTAAATGAGCTAAGAGCCAACTCAGCGGGTAAAATTATAATCAGTGTACAAACAAATCGCACTTTCATTTAGTACATAAAGCATGGTAATGTTATGCGTGGATCAGAACTCACACGATTCAAGTTTATGTTCAGAAGCCAGCAAAGCCACGTTAGTATTACAAAGGGCAGCTCCCAAGAGGTCTTGCTGAAATCTCAGCCTCTTCCCAAATGTTCATTTCCCACTTCCAACAACTCTAGCATTTTGATGTGTGAATTGCAGAAACTTTTTAGGGCATTGCTTCTCCAGCGAGTGTGAGTCACTGAGTCCTGCGAAAGTGCAGAATCAGATTCTGGCCTGGGGGGGACCCTACGTTTCTGAGGGTCTCGCAGGGGTGCTGGTGCCGCCACACCATGCCCAGGGTAGGCGCTCTGATCCTTCAAACCCCTCGTGTCCTGGAAGCCCCTCCTGTTCGTTAAGCTTTGGAGAGAGGAGGAGGAAATCCTGTGTTGTGGGGTGGCGGGGGGAGCTGCAGATGAGGGGCAGCTGCGAGGGTCTTGGGGTGCAGAGCCATTCCCGGGGATGTGCAGACCTCACCGATGCGGCCTGGCCTGCAGGGAGGTCCCAGGGGAGGTGACTGTGCAGGGCCAGGAAACCGCCGTCTCCTTTAGGGAAACACAATCCACGCTCACGGCGGGAAACACGGGAAATCCATAAAGACACACAAGGAAGTCACGAACACTCTCATTTATTTAAAACTGGACAACTTACTTGAAATTGTCTATAAGGCAGACGTATCTGAGACGCCAGATGGGGGCTGAGTGTACCTGAGTGAAGAGGGGCTGATCCCAGACTTCTCATAGACAGAAAAATAGCTGTTCCCCTAAACCCCTGGGACCCAGGCCCTGACACACAGGCTCCTCAGTACCCTCTAAAGTTTGCCAGGAGCTCACTTGAGCACCAGGGGCAAGAACCCAAGAATCTGGGGCTCCTGGCACCTGAGACCCTGAAGGTTGGGGTGCGTGAGATCAGGCTTTTCCCATCTCAAACCAAACGGCATCAGAGGAGGAGGTCAGAGGCCGGGGGCCGGGGTCTCTGTGGAACCTGAATGAATGGAGACAGGGAAGGAGAGAAGCACCTGGGCCCTTCCCAGCAGTCAGGGCTCCAGCAATGTGACCCACCCGTGCCCTCAGCTCCAGCCAGGGCGGGGACTCATCAGCCCCTCCCCGGAGCTCCCCGACAATTTACAGGGCACACAGTTACCGTCCCCACCCAGCAGGAGCCAGAGCAGAGAAGCAGAAAACCTCTCTTTGTTAATCAGTTTCCATCAGAACTTTGTTTTGGCTTGGAAAGTAGGCCACGGCCAGGCTGCAGGGGGTGGGGGGCCCTGGACCCCCATGTGGCCACTCCGAGCTCAGAAGGGTCAGCCGCCCGGTTGGAAGCATTTTATTTTCTGACTCAAATACGTATTTATAGCAGAAGAGAGATGCTCCAAGGACAGGCTCCCTCCCGCCAGGAGCTGGAGCAACCCGGCCACTGTGCACACAGCTCTGGGGGAACGTCGCGTCGCTGCCTGTCCTTGCCCCAGGCTCCTGCAATGACAGACGGGGGCTGGGTTTTCCCCGAGTGAAAGTTATCAGAACCAAAATGGAGACACTCGTGCTAAAACCCTGGCAACGGAGCCGGAGGTGGCCGTGAAGGGGTTTCTCACACACGCATGCCTGATAACAAGAACGGAAAGACTGTGAAATCCACAACCTCACACAGAAAGTGCTCTGGAGGACCTCGAGGTGCTTGGCACTGCTGTCCAATCACACCTGGAGCCTCCCTTGCTGCTGGTCCTGGGAAGGTCGGCTCCAGCCCGAAAGGAGGCAAAACTGCTGGGAAACCGGCCAGGCAGGCGGGATGGGGCCGGGCGGGTGAGGACAGGGTTCCTGTGCTCATGGCCCAGCGGGATGGCTGGTGTGGACCCCTACCTTTGGAACATATGGGGCCTGGCCGAGGGGGTCCCGCCACGTGTCCTGGGCAAAGCACGAGGTCTCAGCTCCTCCCCACCCTGGGTTCTGAGCCAGTTGCAGACAGAGAACAGAGCGGGTGCCTGTCTTGAGCCAGCCATTATCTTCCCCGTGTCTGAGCCCAAGACCCCAGACACAGACCTCACTGAGACTGGGGGTGGCTCTGGGCACCAATTTCGTGTGTGGGGACCCCCCACCGCCCACCCCCGCCCAATCTCCAGGCATTGTCTGGGGCACTTTGCCCTCCCCAAGGCCCCCCCATGCCCATTCCTCTTTGAACCTCGGGCCCCTGAGTGTGCTGGGCAGTCTCTGGGGGCCCTGTGGTGATGCAGCCACACCTCCCGGCCCTGCTGAGTCAGGGGTGCCCTTCAGGATGGGCTAGCCCCCGCCTCTGGACCCTGCCTCCTGGAGGGCCACCCCCCAACACGCTTCAGCACTGCTGCGCCCTACCCCAGGAGCAGCTTTCAGGACTGTTAGTCACCAAGGCCAGTGGTTGCAAAACAAGTGGGGCCTGAATGTATAGGAACTTAGAATTTCCCCAGGGCAGAAGGCTTACTAAATACAGGGAACGTCAGGGGCAGACGAGGGGAACCTCAGTGGCAGAGCTGATGTGGTTCCCTCCCTCCCTTCTGGTGGTAGACCCTTGCTTACAGAGAGGGGCCGGCCTGCCCACCCCTGGCTTCCAAAGGTCATCTCCGGTGACTTATTCTCGTCTGCGCAGCAGCCAATGCTGAGTTCAGGGCAGGAGCCCTGGATGGCCCCTCAGATCCCTGCAGGCGTCCCTCTAGTCTGCCGGCCGGCCTTGTCTGCCAGAGCAGCTGGGCTTTGCTCTTAGCAGATAAAGCTCCTGGCGCCCATTCCACGCTTCTCGGGTTTGTTCTTTATTTTAAATCCTTTAAAGTAAAAATCTCTGTCTCTCTCCCTCCGTCTCTCTCTCTCTCTCTCATTATCAACTTTTCTGCTCTCAGAAGCCCTTTTGATCTGGAGCCTTGAGACGCTCTGTCACTTAGAGACAAGCCCCTCCCCACTGCTTCTCTTTTTCACTTTTCTTCTTCCCTGTCTGTCCTCTTCCATGTGGCCCCCTGTGGCCCCGCTAACCTGGCCCTGGCCCCGGCTTCCCAGTCTCTTGGCTGGTCTCCCACATTCACATTTACATTTTCCCATTTTGAGTCCCAGGAAGATTTATCACCTTCTCAAATTCCTGAGTTCACCACCAGAAACCAAAGTTTCCGTTTAGTTTCCAGGCTGTCGCCACGAAACCTGCAGGCTCCAGCACCCGCGAGGCCCACGGCCACTGGGAGGGACATTCGTGTTCCCAGGGTGTGAGGGGCACCTTGGCCGGCATGGCGCGGACGTGGGGTCATGCCCACCATGCTGGTTCTGCTGATGTCACGGGGCTCTGAGGACTCACTGCCCTGGTTGTGCTGGGCTCGGTGTGGGGAAGAGGAGAGTTTAGCACCAGCGATCGGGACAGCCAAGAGCCCGGCGTGCACAGCCCTGTACGGGAGCAGGGTCTGTTTTCCTCTCTAAGCAGTGCTTTGCAGTGGGATTTGCGGCCGCGAAAGTTCTTGGCTAAGATGCTTGTGTCTTAGGGAATGTTGGGTTGCACATTTATTTTTAGCTTTAGGAATGTGATGCTTGATATTATTTGGGTTTTTAAGAGGGCCAGTCCTGGAACACTCTTGCCTAAAAGCGAAGGTGATAGCTCCACACTGGAAGATGCAAGCTGTCCTGCTCTGTCCTGCTCTGTCCTGCCAGGGTGGGAGTCACAGTCGCACATCCTCTCACTCTCAGGGCCTGAGCGGCTGGGAGGCAGGGAAGGGGCCAGCGAGGAGGTGCTGCAGGGGTCCTGGCGAGGGGGCAGACGGTGAGGAGGATGTGTGTTCTGGGGTGTGGGGAAGGTGGAGGTGGGAGGACTTATTGGGGATTAGTGGAGGCACAAGATAAAGACGGGTCGGGAAGGGCTTCAGACCCCGGCCTGAGCCACTGGAGGCCGGGGAGCATCAGCTGAGCCCCGAGCCCATGGGAGACAGCCCTGACATATGGGTCAGGAGGCTCACGGTGCCTCTAACAGTCCAACAGCACCACAGTGGCTCCAAGGAGGTGGGCATCTGAGTGGTTGCTCCACGCTGCTGGGCAGCCCTGCTCCTCTTACCTCAGGGCCAGGCCTCCTCTGCCTTGATGTCCTCCCTAGAAACCCCAGGACCACATCCAAAGAGCAGAGCTTAGGGAAAGAGGAAAGAGAGCATGGAGGGGTCAACTCAACCCCAGGGTCCTCGGGGGCCCTCCTGGTCACGATCGTCATCCTGGGAGCAGCCCTGCCCCGCCCTCCACAGGCAGGTGACCCGGAGGGGTTTGCTGTTCCATGGAAGAGCCCTGGGCTCGTGCATCTGAAGTTCAAGGGTGAGCCTGGGCTGCAGGGGGATCTGTGGGCATCCATGCTGGGAGGGAGGCGTGGAGACAGGGGCCTTGGGACATCTTTCTGGACTTCAGAGGGAAAAGCCTCCCCAAGCTACTACTGCCGTTACTGTGGGAAGGAGAATTTACCTGTGTCCTGTGACCATCAGGGACTTCTTGTGAGGTCTGTGGAGTTGCTGGGCCACACCCTGGTCATTGCAACCTTGGCACCCAAGGCAGCTCTTCCCTGGGAGGCCTCCTGAGCCCTTCAGCCCTGGCACATTTTGCATGTTCTTAAAACGCCTTATCTGTGGCATGTGGGTCCTACACTCCCCCAACCCTGTCGTCCATCTTTTTTTTTTTTTTTTTTTTTTTTTTTTTTTTTTTTGAGACGGAGTCTCGCTCTGTCGCCCAGACTGGAGTGCAGTGGCCGGATCTCAGCTCACTGCAAGCTCCGCCTCCCAGATTTATGCCATTCTCCTGCCTCAGCCTCCCGAGTAGCTGGGACTACATTAGCTGGGACTACAGGCACCCGCCACCTCGCCTGGCTAGTTTTTGTTTCGTATTTTTTAGTAGAGATGGGGTTTCACCGTGTTAGCCAGGATGGTCTCAATCTCCTGACCTCGTGATCCGCCCGTCTCAGCCTCCCAAAGTGCTGGGATTACAGGCTTGAGCCACCGCGCCCGGCCCATCAGTCACACATCTACCCCTTTGATTGATGTCCTCAGCCCTGGGCCTTCCCCTCTGTGAGTTCAGCGTCTTCATGTCCCAGCAGCCAGCCCTGGGGCAGATGCATGAGAGGCCCTTGGTACATGCTTGTGTGGTTGAATTTTTAAAAATGAGTGTAGCCCCCTCAGAAGTTTATGGAATAAAACTAATATCTGGGGTGGGGGCGATTTGTTTGAGGCTCTTTAGTGGCAGAGTCAGAATTTAAACCATGATTTTTCTACTAAACTATGCTAAATTGCCTCTCAGGCACTGTTGGGAATGGGGACTGGGTTCTTCTAGATACTTAAAACTTTAGAGCTGGAAGAATTTTCAAAAATTATAGTTAACTGAATTTTGAAGAGGTCCAAGGAGATATCAGATTTGTGTCACAAGAATGGGGTTTTCCAAAGAAAAGGAGCGACTGGAGAGCAAGAAAGAGTCTGAGATTTGAAATGTGATTTTCAAATTCAGTGGGAAGCCTGGAATTCAATGGGAACCCTGGAAGATAAAGGGGAAGAAATTTCCTAAAATGCAGAGAAAATAGACAAATACATGGGCATATGCAAGATAACTTAAGAAGTACAGTGGCTTAATCCAGGCACTCCAGACACCACCTAATACAAGTTCCAGAATGATAAAATAGAAAATTTGAGTGAGAAAGTACTAAAATAATTAGTAGAAGGCCAGGCACAGTGGCTCATGTCTGTAGTCCCACCACTTTGGGAGTCTAATGTGGGAGGTTCACCTGAGCCTGGGAGTTCGAGGTTGCAGTGAGCTATGATTGCATCACTGCACTCCAACCTGGATGACAGACCCAGGCCCAGTCTCTAAACAACAACGACAACAACAACAGGAGAAAATACCCCAGGGTTGAAGAATTGCAGTCAGTCTGAAAGATCCAAAGTGTCCTAAACAGGATGAAAGACAGGGCACCACACCTGACACACCTGCTAAAATGTCAGAATATCAAGCACCAAGAGAAAATCCTGAAAGCCCAGCAGGAGAAAGAACGAGCTACTACAGAGGCATGAGGATCGCAGTGGCGTTTGGCTTCTTGTTGGTGTTGCTGATGTTGGAAGAACGAGCTACTACAGAGGCAAGAGAATCATATTGGCATTCGGCTTCTCATTGGTGTTGCTGACGTTAGGTGTCTATGAAAGGGGCCTGTAAGCTTCTGAAAAGCAATGATTTAGAGTTGAGAATTCTATACCCAGCTAAACAGTCCGTCAAAACTGACAGTGAAGTTGAAACAGATCCAGACGTGCAAGAACTCAGAACATGCACTTCCTGGGTTTAAAAAAAATTGTTTTGAGATAGGGTCTTGCCCTGTTTCCCAGGCTGGAATTTGGAAATTGGCTTGGATGTCGTTGCAGATGGGCCAGGGCTGCTTGAGTCAGCATTGCCCTTTTGTCTTTCTGGAAAGCACCCGCCAGCAGCATGGAAGAGAAACGCATATACAGACTCCGTTATCCAGAAACCGAGAAGCTGGGAATTGCCCAGGCCTCCAGGTGGTGGGGAGGAAGGGCAGGAGAGAGAGACTAAGAGAGAGAGAGAGGGTCCCGTAAGGGTGTTTCTCAAGGGTGGGGCCATTGAGGGGGAAGAGTGGGGAGGCTGCCAACAAGGACCCACATGCAGTGGCCATGGCTCTGAGTCAGGGAAGAAAGGTCAGAGGAGAAATGGACACACAGGAGTGGTCAGGATCGTTTTTTAAGGAGGTGCATTGGAAACACATTATGAAGCCTCCATATGGTTGGGGCAACAGAGCAGATGGTACAGAGGCTGCCCAGATCCACAGAGGCCTGTCTGTGCTCCAGGGTGAATGAGTGCTGGGCTGGGCACCTGGAGAAAACCGTTGGTTGACTTTATCCATTGTCGTACAGCGAGGTGGATTCCAATGATTCACGCAGGTAATAGTTAAAAGATAGGCACATGGATGCAGCTGGAAACCATCATTCTCAGCAAACTATCACAAGAACAGAGAACCAGACACCACATGTTCTCACTCATAGGTGGGAATAGAACATGAGATCACTTGGACACAGGGTGGGGAACATCACACACCAGGGCCCATTGTGGGGTGGGGGAGCGGGGAGGGATGGCATTAGGAGATATACCTAATGTAAATGACGAGTTAATGGGTGCACCACACCAACATGGCACATGTACACATATGTAACAAACCTGCATGTTGTGCACATGTATCCTAGAACTTAAAGTATAATAAAAAATTTTAAAAAAAAAGATAACACCTCAAAGGCGTTTTCTAAGAATGGGAGTGTTCTTTAAAACTTTAGCTGGGAAAAGTCTTTTCATTTTTTATTTTTTTAATTTTTAAATTTAAAATTAGAAATGGCGGGCCGGTGGCAGGGGAGTCTCACCATCTTGCCCAGGCTGGTCTTGAGCTCCTGGGCTCAAGCGATTCTCCCACCTCTAACTCCTAAAGTGCTGGGCTTACAGGCGTGAGCCACCGTGCCTGGCCAGAAAAGATCTGTTTAAACAATGATTTGAAACGCAGAAGCTCTGAGGCGCTAACACATTTGACTACAGAAAAATAAAACAGTTTCTGCAAAAGCTGTTGGAACTGTTCAGGAGACAAACTGAGGTGTGCACCTCATCTCACAGGCAAGGGCCTGGCTCCCCTCATGTAGAAAGAGCTCCTGGAACTCAAGAAGGAAAAGCGACCCATGGGAAGAGGGAGAAGGACAATGACAGGGACACGTCTGCCCCGTGGAAGACACTGACATCCCCCAACACAGACGCCTGGAGCTCGAGCCTTCTAAGGGTTTTTGCTGCAGAGCCCACCAGATGTGCCTGTGAGGCTGAGCTGGAAACCACCAAACGCCCAGGGCCAGCATCCAAGAAAACAGGGAAGAGACGCGTGCACACAGTTCCCCTGGGAAGACGGACAAAACCCCGAAACTATGATGGCCTGCAGCGTGTAGGTGCTGGTGGCGGGAGGGAGGGAAACCCCTAAACTTTTTGTTTGTGAACCTGTGTAAAGGTATTATTCTACTTTAAAATTCATTTCTTAAAAAGAAATAGACTGGATGCGGTGGCTCACACCTATAATCCCAGCACTTTGGGAGGCCAAGGTGGGCAAATCACGAGGTCAGGAGATTGAGACCATCCTGGCCAACACGGTGAAACTCCGTCTCCACTAAAAATACAAAAAATTAGCTGGGCGTTGTGGCGGGCGCCTGTAGTCCCAGCTACTCGGGAGGCTGAGGCAGGAGAATGGTGTGAACCCGGGAGGCAGAGCTTGCAGTGAGCTGAGATCTGGCCACTGCACTCCAGCCTGGGTGACAGAGTGAGACGTTGCCTCAAAAAAAAAAAAAAGAAAGAAAGAAAGAAAGAGAGGTCTAAAGCGCTCATTTAGAGGGAGTCCTGGGCACCGCCCGGGAAGTGGAACTGAGGTGGATGGGACACAAGATGAGGACTGCTTTCAATTTTCTGTAATTTAAAAAAGTAAATGGGGTAGAACGAAATGAAGTGGAAATAAAGTTGCATTCGAGAACAGAGACTTAAGAATAGGGTCGGGGGCTGGGCATGGTGGCTCACACCGGTAATCCCAGCACTCTGAGCACTCTGGGAGAGCCAGGCGGGAGGATTAACTGAGGTCAGGAGTTTGAGACCACCCTGGCCAACATGGTGAAACCCGTCTCTACTAAAAGTACAAAAATTAGCTGGGCATGGTGGCGGGCACCTATAATCCCAGCTACTCAGGAGGCTGAGACCGGAGAACACCTTGAGCCTGGCAGGCAGAGGTTGCGGTGAGCCAAGATTGTGCCTCCAGTTTGGGGGACAGAGTGAGACCCTGTCTCAAAAAAAAAAGAATAGGGGCCAGGCGCGGTGGTTCACGCCTGTAATCCCACCTCTTTGGGAGGCTGAGATGGGAGGCTTGCTTGAATCAGGAGGCTGAGGCTGCAGTGAGCTGTGATTACACCACTGCACTCCAGCCTGGGCAGCAGAGCAAGACCTTGTCTCAAAAAAAGAAAACCAGAAAAAAAGAATAGTATCTGAAATACATTTTTGATTAATAGAGGAACTGAATTTAAGGGCTGACATTTAAAAATTCCTGAGACTGAGGAGGGGAAGGAGGAGTGAGTGGTGTAAAATGCCAACATTTTATCATTCACAGTGGAGAGGCCAAAGTGAGGGGAAAGCATTTACAATTTACCAAAAGGAAAAAAAGAAAGAAAATGAATACCTGCTTATTTTTAAATTATTGCTACTGTTTAAACTCAGAGGCAATTTTAAAAAAAAAATTTAAAAAAGAATAAAATAAAAAAGGGAGACCAGGCCCATGTGGGGGCCTCCCAGGCAGGCTCTTCCCAGCCACACAACTCGTGCCCTGCACTGCAGCCATCTAGGGGCACCTGGCAAGCTTCGGGGCATCCCTAGGGCTGGTGGGCGGGCAGAGGGTCCGTTGTCAGGGGCTGGGGAAGCCCCCATGGGATGCCTGTGCCCCTGAAGGGTTCACGGGGCCTTGGTGACTGGGAAGGGACCTTCCGTGCCCCAGGATGGCCCACCTCACGCAGGAGCCCTGCAGCCCTGGGTGTGCTGGGGGCAGTGTCCTGGGGACCTGGGGGGTCCCTGGGCGATGCTGGGCTCCACACAGGGAAGGCCACGAGTGGGAGATGCTCTTGGAGGATGATGGGAGGAAACTCTGCAGGGTTCTCTTGAGGGAGGTGCTCCCAGGGAGGCTCCTGGAGGCATCTGGAGGTTGCTCCCCCTGGGAGTTCCTGGGGCACCGTTGAGGGTCCCCCTAGGCCGGGGTCAGGCACAGGCATGGGGCGATGGCTACAGGCAGGAGCGAGGGTGGTGGGGGGGGCCACCGGTCCTCTGTGGAGCCTTCAGTACCAGCCATGCTGTTGCTGCTGCTGCTGCTGCTGCTGTGAGGTGAGGCCCGCCAGGTTGGCAGCAGAGCAGTGAGTCCCCTCCAGGCAATGCACATCCTGCCCTTCAGCTCACTGCTCTGTTTGCCGGGCAGGTCACCTGTCGACCTCTCTGGCTGCAGGCCCGCCTATCCCTGGGCACTGTCCCCTCTGTGTGGAGTTCCCCTAGCCCCCTGTCCTGGGCGCATGGCCCCTACCTGGTGCCTGTGAGGGCACTTGATAGGCCGGGGCCCAGGGACTTCTCCCCTCCACCCCCACAGCATCAGGACTGGGAGCCTTCTGTCCTTCCCAGAAGGAGCCCAAGGTCCATGTGCTGCTGGGGACAGGCCTCCCGGGGGCCCTTCAATGTGGTGGGGGAGGCTGGCTTGGAGGACCCACCCCAGCAGCTCCAGTTTTACCAGATTTACATGTTGGGGTAAGATTTTGTTTGAAAAAAAAAAAAAAGAGTTTCTGTGGCTGAATGTTAAAAGGGTGAACGTGCCGAAGCCGGAGGGGTGGAGAGCAGGACACGGGCTGGCCTCGGGGTGGGAGGCCGGTGCTTCCAGGAACCGCCTGAACTATGGGGGCGCACAGGCAGGCTGAGGGCCGGGTGAGCCATCTGGGCACCAGTGGCCAGGCCTGGGTGCTGAGGAGTCCCCTGCTTCTGCTTCACAGGGCGCTTGAAAGTGCATCTGAGGCCGGCATCCCACCCCAGCACAGGGGTCTCTCTCCTCCTGGATGTCTGCGTGGTGATGAAGCTAGAAACAGCCCCCACGGCAGTTCCTGTTATTTTAAGGCTCTACACATGTTCATTTGCAGCCTGAGGTTTTCTGTCTAAATTCCCATTTTGCAGTTTCACTGAATTACGTTCATTCATTTTTAAATTTACATACGGCGGTGATCTCCACGCCTGCCACTTTCAAGGCCTCTCCAAGGGCTTTTGTTATTTTGCTTACAGAGAAATCAAAAACAGCGGAGACACAAATGTTGAAAATTTTCATTTTCTGGTCTTCTCTGAGTACCGCCCCCCCCCCTGCCACCGACCCCCCAGTGTTTCTGGGAAGAAGAAGAAAAAAATGACAAAATTATTCGTGATTAGGAAATCACTTGGCTGCGGCGGGTGTGGAAGCTCCCCAGTGTCTGGAGTCCCTGTGTGGAAAGTTTTGTGGTGTGTGTGCCATGTTCTTTCTGGAGAGTTACACAACCCGGGACGGACGCGGTGGGGGCACGGCGGGAGTGGCACTCCCTCCCCAAACGCTCGGAAGACAGAAGACAGGAGCCAGTGCAGCCCAGGCTCCCCGCCCTGCCGAGACCTGACCGTGCCTGGCCAGCCCCTGCACTAGCCCTGAGGGACTCTCACGAGGAGCCCTGCAGTGCCCCTGTGGAGGGACCTGAGGCTGGAGGAGGCCTGGAGATCCTGCCTTTGCCCCACCATTCTGATGTTTTGTTCAATGTGGATGTTTTGCATTCACTTTGATTCTGCAAAATGTTGCATTAAAATATTACTTATCTTGATTCCTGAATTTTTTCATGCCTTTTGTGCCTGAGGGGACTGTCACACTAACCTAAGCCCGATCCAGGCCCTAGTGGGTCCGAAGGTGGGAGTACAGTATCTGTGTGTGTGTGCATATGTGTAGTGTGTGGTGTGCTTGTGTGTGTTTATGTGGCATGTTGTGTGTATGTGTGGTGTGCATGTGTCTGTGGGTGTGTGTGTGTGTTTGTCATATGGGTGTGTACGTGGTGTGTGTGTGTGTGCTGTGAGGATGTATGGTATGTGTGTGATACGTGTGGTTTATATCTGTATGATTTACATATGTGTGTATGTGTGGAGTGTGTGGTTTATATGTGTGTGTATGATGTGTGTAGTTTATATATGTGAGTATGTGTGTGATGTGTGTGGTTTATATATGTGTGAATATGTGTGATGTGTGTGATTTATATATGTGTGTATGTGTAAGGTGTATGCACTGGCATGTTTGCATGTGTTTGTGTATGTGCCATGCATGTTTGTGTATATGTAATGTGTGTGTGGCATGTTTGTGGTGTGTGTGTGGGGTGGGATGTGCATGTGGTGTGTGTGGCATGTGTGTTTGTGTATGTAATGTGTGTGTTGTGTGTGCATATGTGTGTATGTGCATGTGCGTGTGTGGTGTGTGTGTGTAGTGTGTGTGGTGTGTGGTGTGTGTGTAGTGTGCGTAGTGTGTGTGGTGTGTGTGGTGTGTGTGTGGTGTGTGTGTGGTGTGCATGTGATGTGTGTGTAGTGAATGTGTGTGTTGTGTGTGTTGTGTGTGTAGTATGTGTGGTGTATGTGGTATGTGTGTGGTGTGTAGTGTATGTGATGTGTATGTGTGTGGTGTGTGTGGGGTGTGTATGTAGTGTGTGTGTGTGATGTGTGTGTAGTGTGTGTGTGATGTGTGTGTAGTGTGTGTGCATGTGTGGGGTATGTATAGTGTGTGTGGTGTGTGTGTGGTGTGCACGTGGCGTGTGTGCATGTGTGGCATGTGTAGTGTGTGTGGTGTGTGTGTGGTGTGTGTGGAGTGTGGAGTGTGGTATCTGGTGTGTGTGTGGTATATGTGTGTAGTGTGTGTGTGTAGTGTGTGTGGTATGTATATGTAGTGTGTGTGAGATGTGTGTGTAGTGTGTGTGCATGTGTGGTGTGTGGTGTGTATGTGTGGTGTGTGGTGTGTGGTGTATGTGTGGTGTGTGGTGTATGTGTGGTGTGTGTGTGGTGTGTATGTGTGGAGTGTGTGTATGGTGTGTGTGATGTGTGTATGTAGTGTGTGTGAGATGTATGTGTAGTGTGTGGGGTGTGTGTAGTGTGTGTGTGGTGTGTGGTGTGTGTGTGGAGTGTGGTGTGTGTGGTGTGTATGTGTGTAGTGTGTGTGTGGTGTGTGTGTATGGTGTGTGTGGTGTGTGTGTGGAGTGTGGTGTGTGTGTGGTGTGTATGTGTGTAGTGTGTGTGTGGTGTGTGTGTGTGGTGTGTGTGGGGGTGTGTGGTGTGTGGTGTGTGTGTGTGGTGTGTGTGTGGTGTGTGTGTGGTATATGTGTGGTGTGTGTGTGGTGTGTGTATGTAGTGTGTGTGAGATGTGTATGTAGTGTGTGTGAGGTGTGTAGTGTGTGTGTAGTGTGTGTGTGGGTGTATGTGTGGTGTGTGTGGGTGGTGTGTGTGTGTATGGAGTGTGGTGTGTGTGATGTGTGTGTGTGTAGTGTGTGTGTGGTGTGTGTGTGGTGTGTGTATGTAGTGTGTGTGAGATGTATGTGTAGTGTGTGGGGGGGTGTGTGGTGTGTGTGTGTGGGGTGTGTGTGGTGTGTGTGGAGTGTGGTGTGTGGTGTGTGTGTGGTATATGTGTGGTGTGTGTGGTGTGTGTGTGGTGTGTGTGGTGTGTTTGTGTGTGGAGTGTGGTGTGTGGTGTGTGTGTGGTATGTGTGTGGTGTGTGTGGGTGTGTGTGGTGTGTGTATGTAGTGTGTGTGAGATGTGTGTGTAGTGTGTGTGTGGTGTGTGTGGTGTGTGTTGTGGTGTGTGTGGTGTGTTTGTGTGTGGAGTGTGGTGTGTGGTGTGTGTGTGGTATGTGTGTGGTGTGTGTTGGTGTGTGTGGTGTGTGTATGTAGTGTGTGTGAGATGTGTATGTAGTGTGTGTGAGATGTGTGTGTAGTGTGTGTAGTGTGTGTGTGTGGGGGGTGTGTGGTGTGTGTGTGGGGTGTGTGTGGTGTGTGTGTGGAGTGTGGTGTGTGGTGTGTGTGTGGTATGTGTGTGGTGTGTGTTGGTGTGTGTGGTGTGTGTATGTAGTGTGTGTGAGATGTGTATGTAGTGTGTGTGAGATGTGTGTGGTGTGCGTGTATGGTGTGTGTGGTGGGGGGGGGGCGGGTGACTGCAGCCTGGCTGAAGGCTGAAGTGTGAGAGGGCAGCGTACGAGAAGCCATGTGAATTCTGCCTGCTTCCGCGTTGCCCTCAGCGCAGGGCCCTGGCCTTGGGAATCCCAGCACAGTTCCCCTGGTGTGGAGACAAACGGTGGGCTTGCTCGGCCCCGGGCACCTGCCAGCCCTCCCCATTCCACCCCCCAGGGCTACGGAGTGGGGACAACCTGTGGGTGCTCCCCGAGGCTGCCTTCATCCGGGTCACACAGAGGGCAGCCTGGAGGAGGGGAAGGTCTTGCTCCAGGTGGCCTCGAACGCAGGTCTGAGGCTCTTGCACAACCCCCACAGCACACACAGGTAACACACGCACAGCACGCACGAGTCACACACACACGGCCACAGTGGTGGGCACTGCAGGGTGGGGGATACCGATGGGGCTGCACTGGGTGGGTGTGAAGCGTCAGGCCTGGGCGGGCAGCTGCGGCTGTGCTGTGGGACGTTGCTTTCTTGGGGGACGCACATCGAGAGTGTGAGAGGGAGTGTCCTGATGTCTGCACCTTACTTTAAGTGGCTTGACAAAAAACCCAAAAGCGCATGTGTGTGTGTATTTGTAGACAGACAGCAAAATATGCAAAGGCCTTTAAAATGGGTGAATCTGGATGCAGGGCACGAAGCTGTTCATTGTACTATTCGCTCAACTTTCCTGTGAGCTTGAAATTTTTCAAAATAGAAAATTTAGTTTTAAGAAATCCATAAATTAGGCTATATTTTTATTTATGTGATTCTAATACCCTAATTTTAAAAAAGAAAAGAAAGTTTCCATTCCTGACTGAAAAATACCTGTGGATGAAGAGGCACAAAGACACCCCCTTCTTCCAGGGCCCGACGTGAGTGGAGCGGGCAGGATGTCCTCTCCCTCCAAGGCCTGGGGGCCCAGCCCCACCGCTTCCTAGCTGCGCTTTCTGTCTGGGACCCAGGCACCTTTGTGTTTCCTCCAAAAGAGCACTTTGGACTGGCAAGGAGTCTGGGAGGCTGGTCTCCAACAGCGGGGACAACATGGACTTCAGCAAAGTCCAGCAGCCCCCAGGCGGCATCAATACCCAACCCCCCACACCCAAGCACATCCGTCAATGCTCGAAAAACCAAAAGACAAGCAGAAACCAGGAGGGCCGCCTGAAGAACAGGGTGCCCTGGGCCACCACGCAAATAACCAGCTACAAGGAACGGAGGCCCAGAGATGGTGCAAAACATCTCGAAGAGACTGCAAGAACAAAAACAACCTGCCATCCCATAATTCTATGCCTATCCTTCCAGAAATAAAGCTATTTTCAGATCAAAGAAAATCGACAGAATTTGTTCACAGCAGAGCTTCACAACATAAAATGCTAGGGAGACCGCAGGCTGAAAGGAGAAGATGCGGAACAGGAGATGGGCCTTCTGGGAGGATGGAAGAGCAGTGAAAGCACCAAGGGGTTGGGGAGGTTAGTATAAAAGACAATTTTCCTCCTCTTCCCAAGCCTTTTGAAAATAAAAATGATAACATTGCACTGAAGTGCTGTTTACACGGGTCGATACAGTACGCACAGATCAGTAGGTGGAGGGGTGAATTGGCTTATAGGCAGGTCAAGGTGTCACGTTTTCCAAAAGTGGCACGATATTGGCTCTGTGTAGACCGTGGGGTGAAGTGTGCGTGCAGCGAAACCTGGAGTGACCCTGACCGCTGACACAAGCAATGGCATGGAGGCCGCTTGCAGACAGGCTGAGCACCCAAGAGTGCATTTGGGGTGATTCCATTTATATGATGGTTCAAACAAGAAACGTTCATCTAAGGTGAAATATTCAGAACAGTGGTTTCTTCTGGGCATGGGATTGACTGGGGAGTGATGTGAGGGAACTTTCTAGGGAGATAAAAATGTCCCATGTCATGAAAGGTTTGTGAGTTCTAGTATGTGTCCATTTGTCAAAATGGTACAGCTAATTGAGAAGAATGGTCTTGAAGACTGACACTCCCCGGCTTCAAGGCTGACTATAAAGCTACAGTAATCAAGACAGTGTGGTACCGGAGGAAGAAGAGACACACGGGTGAACGGAACAGAACAGAGAGCCCAGAAATAGACTCGCATATGTGTAGCCGACTGATGTTTGCTGAAGGAGCAAAGGCAACACAATGGGGCAAAGACAGAGGGTGCTGGAACACCTGGACATCCACAGGCAGAAAAGTGAGTGCAGACACACACCCTGCACCTTCACAAAAATTAACCCAAAATGGATCACAGACCCACACATAAAATGCAAAACTGTAAAACTCCTATAAGGTAACACAGGAAAAAAATCAAGATCACCCAGGATTTGGTGGTGATTTGTAAAAATACAACACCAAAGGCTGGCCCACGAAATAAATCATAGATCAACAGGACATTAAAGTTAAAAACTTTTGTTCTCTGAAGACACTGTTGAGAGAAAGAGAAGACAAGCCACAGACTAGGACCAGATAACCACAAAAGGGATATCTGTTAAAGGACCGTTATCCAAAACACACAAAGAACTCTCCAAACCCTGCAGTAAGAAAACGAACAATGCAGTTACAGAAACAGGCAAAAGACCTGAAAGATGCCTCACCAAAGATACACAGATGGCAAATAAGCCATGAAAGATGCTCATCCTTATACATCATTAGGGAAATGCAAATTAAACAACAATAGATACCACTACACACCTATTAGAATGGCCAAAACGCAGGCACCAACACCACCAAATGCTGGCCAGGGTGTGGAGCAACAGGAACGCTTCTCATTGCTGCTGGCAATGGTGCAGCCACTTTGAAAGACAGTTTGGCAGCTTCTTAGGAAACTAAACACTCTCTTACCATAGGATCCAGCAATCACACTCCTTGGCATTTACCCAGATGAGCTGAACACATATGTCCACACTAACATTTATAGCAGCTTTATTAATAGCTGCTAAAACTTGGAAGCAAGCAAGATGTTCTTCAGTGGGTGACTGGGCAAACTGGGGCACATCCAGACTACGGAACATTATTCAGCACTAAAAAGAAATGAGCTCTCAAGCCATGCGTCTTATTCTGTTCAGGCTGCTATAACAAAACAAAATAAACCACATAGCTTATAAACACCCAAACTCAACTTCTCACAGTTCCGGGGGCTGGGAAGTCCAAGACCAAGGTCCTGGCAGATTCGGTGTCTGTCAAGGGCCCATCTCTTGGTTGGCAGACAGGACCTTCTTGCTGTGTCCTAACATAGTGGGAGAAGCAAGGGAGCTCTCTGGGGTGGCTTTTATAAGCACACTGCTCTCATGCATGAGGGTGTAGTCCTCATGATCTCATCATGTCTCCAAAGACTCCACCTCCTAATACTACCACCTTAGGGGTTAAGATTTCAACATATGGATTTTGGGGGTACACAAACTTTCAGTCTCTAGCACTGTGAAAAGACAGAAAAACCTGAAATGCATATTAATAAGTAAAAGAAGCCAATCAGAAAAGGCTTCATATCATGTGATTCCAACTATATGACATTCTGGAAAAGGCAAAATGATGGAAACGGTAGAAAGATCAGTGGTTTCCAGGGGCTGAGGGGAGGGAGGGATGAACCGGCAGAGCAGAGCGTCTTTAGGGCTGTGAAACTCTTCCGTGCGATACTATCATTGTGGGCCCATGCCACCGCACATCTGTCAACACGTATGAAATATGCAACACAAAGAGTGAACTGCGAACCCTCATGTAAACTGTGCCGTCTGGGTGATAGTGACATGTCAATATAGGCTCATCAATTGCAACAAATGTCCCCTTCTGCGGGGGGTGTTGATAGTGGGGAAGGCTATGTGTGTGGGGTCAGGGAATGCATGGGAACTCTGTACCTTCTGCTCAATTTTGCTGCAAAACTAAAATTGCTCTAAAAAATATAGTATATTTTCAAAATTGTACTGCTAAGATTTGTGAATGTCAATGTATATAAATTTGCATAAAAGATTAAAGTAATATTTGAGTGAGGGGTGAGGAGTAAGTGGAGGCATAGATTTTGCAACAGTGCCTGGGCAAGGTGGCTCACACTTGTAATCCCAGCACTTTGCGGGGCTGAGACGGGCAGATTGCCTGAGGTCAGGAGTTCAAGACCAGCCTGGCCAACATGGTGAAACCCTATCTCTACCAAAAATACAAAAATTAGCCAGGCGTGGTGACATGCGCCAGTAATCCCAGCTACTCGGGAGGCTGAGGCAGCAGAATTGCTTGAACCCGGGAGGCGGAGGTTGTGGTGAGCCAAGATCCTGCCACTGCACTCCAGGCTGGGCGACACAGGACACTCCGTCTCAAACAACAACAACAACAACAACAACAACAACAACAACAAAACAAAAAAAAAAAACAAAAAAAAATAGCAAGAGTGGAGGAATGTGACTAAGCATAGTGGCTGGGTGGTGGATACATACAAGTGTCATGTGTATTTCTGTGCACTTGTATATTTTGATATCTTTCATAATAAAAACCTTTCTTTACAAAAGCAATTGAAGAGAAAATGCTCAAAAGGGAAGACCATCAAAAGAGATTAAACATGTGCATGACTGAATATCATGTCAGTTGTAAAGAGAAAAGCCAGTCTGGCTCAGACTTCTTTACAATGTCAATGGTACTAGAGGGTCGTGGAGAATCCTAGGAGATCCTAGCAAAATTTTGACAGTGTGAGTACCAGTATTATAACCAGCTAAACTGTCATAGACATAGAAGGAAACTGACAAACATTTCAGACATGCAAAATTCGGCAACATTATTCCTATGGGATGGAGGATAAACAGCCAACTAAGAAATGAATTTTAAAACATTATTGGAAGCACCAGCAGTAAGTTTTGAATCTAACTATAGGACTAAAGCTAGAATAAATGTGTCTGGAAGAAATTTATAAGAATGTAAAGTGATAAATTTCTGAGCATAGAGAAATCATAAAGCTAACTATGGTTTGGAGTGAAAGGCAGAAAGTAGGTGGGGAGAGGCTGGGCACAGTGCCACATGACTGTAATCCCAGCACTTCAGGAGGCTGAGGCGAGCAGATTACCTGAGGTCAGGAGTTCAAGACCAGCCTGGCCAACACGGCAAAACCATGGCTCTACTAAAAAGTACAAAAATTAGCTGGGCATGGTGATGGGCACCTGTTATCCCAGCTACTCGGGAGGCTGAGGCAGGAGAATCTCTTGAACCTAGGAGGCAGAGGATGCGGTGAGCCAAGACAGTGCCACTGCGCTCCAGCCTGGGGAACAAGAGCAAAACTGTCTCAAAAAGAAAGAAAGCAGGTGGGGAGTAGGTGGGGAGGAAAACTGTGCTAACTTCCTCATCTTTACAGCCAGGGTTAAGAGATATTATTCAAAATTGGTGAAGCAGGTGACTTCACAGTGACAGGTAAGAACTAAGAAGGGTGAGGTTGACTGAGGAGCGGTGGAGGCTGTGTTCCAGTATCACTCCCCCAGCCCCGCTCATGGTGGGGCTCAGTAAATAGGAGAATAAAACAGCCTCAAACTCAGAGAAAGATCGTTTAAATTTTATAACCAAAATAAACATATCCAAAGTTGTTCTCAAAATAGTAGGTATTTGTTTTACACAAAACGTGATGACAGTAAGAAATATTGCCAGTGTAGACATCATCCCTTCCAGGCTGGTCTTTTCAGTTTTGTGTCCAAAAGCTACAGTGGTGAGACAGGGTAGCCAGAAACCACAGCAAAAAGCCACTTCCATTTAGTGATTGCATAATCATATTCTCAGAAAAGCACAGTAAAACAGAATTTTAGAGTTGCTTTTATGCCTTCACTCAAAATGTTTCTTAAGCCAATGTGAGGTTGAGTGGTTAACTTTTAAGATTTTTCTGTGGAATACATTTCAACATTTTTAAGTCCTAAGTCTGAGAAACTGGCTGTCTGCTACACTAAAACCAAGATGCAATGTTCTCAGATCTGGTTGTGGTCTCCAGGCACTCCACTATCTAAAGAAAGTAACCCCCTAAAATAGAGTCCCATCTCTAGGCCATATATTCATTTGCTGAGAAGTCATTTGCAAGGGAAATTCCATATTCAATAGCCGCAGTTTAAAAACTTATTGTGGGTTTTCCATACTAAACATATATTGGGTGAAAAGTATTATCAACTAATAAAGTAATTATTATGCTTGCAAGCTAAATTTACCACCTTCTGATGAGGATTTCCCATCTAACGTCCTTCAACTTGAAAGCAATGCAGATAAGAGGGATGCTTTCTTCTTCCTTCGAATCCTCTCCAGTTCTAGATGTTAAGGACCATGAGGCAGATGGTCACCCTACCTCGCCCCCACCCAGTCCATTTCTAGGAAGTATCATGAACAACCGGGTAGGATTTGGACGCGTTCTGCAGAGAATGCCAGACACCAGCCCATCTGGTGAACATTAGTCTACAGGCTTCTTGGTCAAGGTAATGTTCACATTGTTTGGGTACAAAATGAAAACACAGTGTTTGATTCCACAAGAATTTAGAAAAATAAGTGTGGTCGGAGCAAGTTGTACGAGGATCAAAAAATTTTAAAATAGAAAAAACACATTGGAAGAAAAGAGGAAATTTTGTTTAAAAAATTAAAAGCCATCCAAAGATACACAATGTCTGCTACAAAAGTTCTTTTTGGAAAATAAATCTTTAAATCAATTTTTTTTGTTATTTATATTAATTTTGGTTGAAAAGAACCACGTAGATCAATACTTTCCAGTCATTTGTGAGTCTAAAGTTGTTATGTTTCTCTATGCTCATAAAATAATTGTACTATCTACATTTATCAATGAAAGAAAAAATCGTTGACAAATGCCAGATTTGTGGGTCTCGGAATCTCCTTGTTTCCAGATTTCCAAGGCAGTTAAAGTGAGCTGCTGTGTTTATAGGAGAGTACCTCTCATGAATGTATGTCTTACGTCTTTGCCAAATTCAACCTTTTCTTACTCATTTTTATTCTAGAAAACATTCTCAAGTGTCAAAATAGTCAGCTGTTAACTATGAATGCAGGCCAATGCTGCTCTCCGCTTTGAACACTTGTTCCTTCTCTTGTTCCTGGGCACACCTTGATCCATCCAGGCTCCCCTGCAGCCGGGTGGGCCCTGGCTGGGCTCCAGCCAGTGGACCGTGAGCAGGAGGGATGCTCCCCCCGCTTTCAGAGAGGCTCACAGCCTGTCCCGGCTGGGCCAGGGATCAGCCCCAGTGACCTCAAAGTCACCTGTGAAGCAAGATGACGAAGCCTTCCTCAGCCTGGGCCCGTGGGCGCCACATGGGGAAAGACTTCCTCAGCCTGGGCCCGTGGGCGCCACATGGGGAAAGACTTCCTCAGCCTGGGCCCGTGGGCGCCACATGGGGAAAGACTTCCCCACCCAACCCTCCCATGTCCCCAAGCTCCGCTCCACCACTCAGGTCCTGCTTGTCCTGCTCTCACCAGGAATGAACACGCTTCTCTTACACTTGGGCCGTGACACACGTTCATGTCTATCTGTCATAACGGTGACCTCCCTAAAGCACTCGGTAAGTTACAGGACTTCCTTTCATTCCTGCATCCTGAAATTTCACTAACATTTCTGCCTTTTCTGTTCACCTCATGATACTCGCTTCTGTTCTGTAACCAGAACTGCTTTAGAAATGCCCTTCCCAGACGCGGAATTCTTGTATGGTTTTTGTTCCCAACACCATGTCATTCGAGTTGTTTTCGCAGCAGCGATGGATTTATGCGGCTTTGCTAAGCCTCAGCTCATACTTGCCATGTTTTGTATCCATCTTGGGATCTGGACAAGAATCCGGAGAGGGGGCGTCTGTGCCAGAGTTCCTGTCTGACCTACTGCTGCGGTTCCAGAACATTCCGTCCCAGGATGTGCCGGCCCATGGCAGGTGCTCAGCGGGGGCTTGTGTGACCAGCTCAGACTCTAGTTCGATGTGCTCGGAGGCTCCTCCAGGGCAGGAGCTGGCGAGGCCCCTTCCTCAGGGACATTCTGCTTTGCCCTGCAGCAGAGCTCGGCAGGGGACAGGGCGGGAGCCAGGCTGCAGATCTAGCTCCCAGAGGGCAAGGGTCTAGGAAATGGCACAGACTCTGCTCACACTGTTTTACACTTTGCTATATGTTATTCATATTCATTGTAGAAAATATAAACAAGAAAATAAGCAAAAGAAGAAAAAGACACTCGTAGCCCCATCACATAGGTGATGACTCATGCCTGTACCTACGTGGACAGACCAAACTACGCATGCACGTCGTGCTGTGCACGTCTGACCCTGTGACACGCGAGGCACTGTGCATGTTTTTTCATGTAACAGTTATATCATTAGCAGTTCTTAAGGTCAATAAATGAAGAGCTGGATCATTTTAATACTGCATAGAATGCGATGGTTTGAATAAACACATCACTGAGTAATACTGTAGTGTTCGCCATTTAGGTGGCCCAGATCTTAGCTATTATAAAAAGGCTGTGAAGCTATCTGGGGGCATACCCCTTATTGTCTCCACAGGATAAATTTTAAGACGTTGCACACGTTTTTAAGATTTCTGACAGGCATTGTCAGGGCATCCTGCAGGAATGAGTGACCGGCCCACGTCCTCCAGCATCCCCCACCCCAGGCATAGCTTTCTTTTTAGTATTTGCTAATCCAATAATGAAACACAGCATCTTGTTATCTTTTTTAATTTGCAGTTTTATTCGTGACATTAATCTCTGGCTCTTGAACCAGTCAAGGCATTAACCCTTTGTGTGCTGCATATGCCTTTGGTTCGTAGCTTGCTTGTTGTTACTGTTTCGTTTCTGTTGGTTTTTCTCCTTGTTCTGATTCCTGCCTGTACCCTCAGGAATGGCGTGAGAGTACATGGAACTCTGACTGTGACATGCTTTCCACACTCATCTCTTTAAATGTTGGGTCCTTACTCTGGGCATTGTGTGAGATGAAGCCCCCATGGTAGGGCCAGAGGGAGCACGAGAGCGTTCGTCAGAAGCCAAGCCGACTTTGGGGAGACCAGCTACCTTCTGCATGTGAGGGGCAGCGGGCCTGTGGCTCGACAGTGCCTGCTGGTGTGGCAGGGACAGGCTGGAACCTGCGTGGCCCCTGACCGCTGCGTGGCCGTGGGAGAGGCTCCACCTCTTGGCACACAGACCTGCTCACCCATGAGTGCAGCTGTGACCATGCCAGCTTCCTGGGGTTGCTGAGGATCAAATGAGAACATGCAGGTAGGGTGCTTACAGCGGCGCCCGGCATGCAGCGAGCCCGATTCAAATGCTTCTGTGGTAGAATTTGATCTGAATTTTATAAAGCCCCCTCTGGTTGTTTCATTACCTACAATCACAGGTTAATAATTTATAAGCGCTTCTCAAAATTTTCCAAGTCGTGGGGTCCACGTGACTTGACACTAGACACAGCTGGCACCTGAGAGCGTCACTGGGGTTTACGTTCTGAGAAGCCGCTGCTCCTGGGTGAGGCTTGCACTGGGGATTGTGAGTAGAGCGGGAGCCGGGCATTCACAGAGGCCCTGCGGACTTGGCCGCCACCAGCCGTGGCAGGAAACAGTTGGCAAGGACAGTGTCCTGAGAAAGGAAAACCTAGAAGGAAAATTGGACCCTCTAGAGACTGCCCATTCAATGGAGAAATGTCCTTCAGACGCCAGCTTGGCCCCGCAGCCAGCACAGGAACAGACCGAAGCCTGAAGGAGCCGCCATGTAACCAGATAGGGCTATCTCCAGGAACTCCAGCACAACCACAGCCCTTGGAAGAGGTAAGCACAGGCATCTTTAGAAGTCATTAGGTTGCACTGGGCACAGTGGCTCACATCTGTAATCCCAGTACTTTGGGAGGCCGAGGTGGGAGGATCACTTGAGCCTGGGAGTTTGAGATCAGCCTGGGCAACATATCGAGGTCTCATCTCTACAAAAAAAAAAAAAAAAAAGCTGGGCGTGGTAGCATGTGCCTGTAGTCCTAGCTACTCAGGAGGCTGAGGTGCGAGGATCATTTGAGCCCAGGAGGTGGAGGCTGCAGTGAGCCATGATGGCACCATTGCACTCCAGCCTGGGTTACAGAGCGAGACCCTGTCTCTTAAAAATAAACATGAGCTCCTCTCACACAGAGCTGGCAGGAATTAGTTCCACTGTCATCAGGGTCCTCAGGGGACCCTCAGTTGAATTCAGGTCCTCAACTGGATGTGGCCCACCACAATAGGGAGGGTCATCTTGCTTTCCTCAGTCTGCCAATTTGAATGCTAATCGCTTCCAAAAACACCCTCACAGAAATACTCAAAGTGATGTTTGACCAAATATCTGGGCACCCTCTGGCCCTGTCCAGTTGATACATGAAAAGTAACTATCATGACATCCAGCTGCCTACAGGACTCCTCCACCTCGCTGGCGAATGAGCACCCAAATGTAGTCAGAAACAGACGTCTGCTCTCCCTCCCAAGCTCATCAGAGGACAGGACAGACCTGACATCACACAGGCAGGTCCTTGGACCATCTGTGGGCCTTTCTCCCATGCCCCCATGCCAGTCTAGCATTATGTTTTGCTGGTTCTACCTGCGTGAACGTGCTATGTGCTGAAAAATTCAAGGTGAGGATCAGTGGGTATCAACTTGTTACCACTTTCCAAAAATAGAAGGTTGTGCACAGCTGCAGTTTTGCACGCAGGTTTACATGAGAAAGTAACCAGGGAGGAGGGGCCTGGTGGAGGGACGCTGGACACTGTATGTCTCTTTATACTTTTTGATGTTTGAGCCAACTATAACCTATTCAGAATTTCTAAAAAGATGAGCCCGCAATCCAAATGTTTGGAGTAGGCATTTCCTAAGAAATGCCCCCCATTCTCTAAGGAGTTTCTGCACTGAAAACTGCCAGCGGGCACCCTGGGGCCTGAGGGAGGTGCTGAGAAGGTATCCATGGGGACATAGGGAGGCCAAGGAGAGCCCCTATCCTCAGTTTTTGGAAATTGCTGGGTCTGAGAAGATTGTTCACAATAGAGAATAAGGAACTAAGACAATCTGAACAGGAGACTGGCTTCCAGCCGAGGTGGAGTAACAGGAACCATGTTTACCTTCTGCTTGAAAAACCAAACAAATCAAGAGAGAAAAACCACATGAAACAAGAGACGTCAAGATGCCAGCATCAGACAGCGAGGGACAGCCCTCCCTGAGCCACAGGAGACAGACGAGGCACCCTGAGATGCCCCGGTCGACCGTCTAGAGTGGCGAAGGCTGCGGAGCACGGAGGGAAAACCCTGGACCCCCGTGCACAGGCCAACCTCGAGTTCCTCAGAAACGATCTTCTGGAATACAGGGCCGCACACCCGCTGGGAGGGAAACAGCCATGGCCCCAGGATTTTGCCCCCACTACGTTGCCTTTTATGAGCAGAACATCACACGCTCTAGGAATGACCGTGTGCGCCTCCCGCACACACCGGCTGGCACAGCGCCCGCAGGCTGAGTGCTTGGCAGAAACTTGGCCCTGGCGTGCCGGAGCTCGGGGTGGCCCTCCAGGAGGCTCTGAGACCTCCTGCAACGTGGCCAGGGGAGAGCCGGAGCCCACCTTCCCGCGGAGCAAAGACTGTGCCGGCCCACAGTGGGGCACCGCGAGCCTGGGGGCTGGAGCGGAGCGAGCCTGGACGCCGCGCCCACAGCGTGCGGGTTCCGCTGAGTGCAGTTCACGCAGGAGGCTTCGGGAAGGACAATTCCAAGAACAGACTTGCCAGGGAGTCCGGCAGGGAAGCACCAGCCTCCAACGGCCACCACCGGCCTCCCTTCCACACCCACGCAGTCAGCTGGCGCCGGGGAGGGCACGGAAGGACCACGCTGGCAAGGAAAGCGCAGCTCTGAGCCCCCGCGTCTTCAGGCCCGCCGGGGAACTCTCAGAAACTCTCAGGTCTGCTCCTGAGAATGCCCCTCCCGGCCACAGCAGGTGACTGTCATGGGCGTCCCAGGAGGAGGCGTGGTGTGGAGGGACCGGAAAAGGCAGCTGCCGCAGAGTTGAAGAGCTCATCTTAAGAAGAGTCCCAGAGCAGAGAAGCCTGACTTCTGGTTACAAGCACAGGGATGGGGCCAGAGACTGCCACGCTCCCCAGGCGCAGCCAGCAACCAGTGCTGTGGCTGCAGTGGTCACCACGCGGCAGCCGTTCAGGTCCCTCCCTCCCTTAACCAGATGCTGTCAGCCTGTGGCTTCTATTGGTTTTATTGAACAAGAGCCACGGTGGGAGGGAAGAGGAGTTTGTTTAGCCTCCACTTTCTGCCGAGCGACTCGAAGTCTGAGTACATCAGGGTAGCCAGGCGTGATGAGCATGCATGGTACACGGTCATGTTGGTCTGTGCTCCCACAAACTGAGAGGTCTTTTAAGGAAATCCCTCCCCAATCCGGAGTTGAGTCATCTGGCTTCCATCTCTGGGCTCTTTAAATAACCAGAATCTCAAATTAGCCATGAGAAAGAAACACACAAAAACACCTCTTTATGATAAAAAGGGAGACAGAACCGCAAAGCTGCCACGTGGGACAGAGACTGCTCTGTTCATCACCGTTCCTCTCTCTTCCCGCATCTTCCAGCCTCCTGTATTCATGGAAGGCGAGAATGAGCTGGAACAGAAGCAGGAGATGTAGGCCATTCGCCGGCAGTGCCGCCACCACTCCAGAGATCCCGAAATAAAGACGGTTTTTCCGCAAAACATTTGCTCGTAGGAGATGCAAATGAGAGATATTTTTAGGAAATATTAATGCACTGAGCTCTAATTTGTAGACTGCGATTTATTTCGTCCCCTCCCCCACCTGGAGCCATCTGAGCGCTTGGCTCCTTCCTGGAAAAATTCTGCTCTGGAATAATGACTTGGTTTCCTCACAGGAAGAATGCATGCATATTGTCAAGAGGCAAACAATACCGAAAGTTACAAAAAAAGAAAGCAACAACAAACCACAAATGTCACTGCCAGACCCCTTGCCCAGAAACGCCCCTCATTCATGTCAGATGAGGCCAGGCCCTGTGCAAGACGTGGACAGAACACGCAAGCTGATTGTTGAGTAGATGGGAAAGTTAAGGATTTTCCTTGAATTTAATAGAAGAAAAAGAAATGGAGTAAAACTGAAGGACTGCTGAACTTCACATAAATGAATCTTATCCCAAGAAATACTTATCCCTCAAAGACAGCCAGGAACCCCTGAAAAAGAAAGTCTAGTTCCGCCAACTGCACCCCTTCCCTGACAGCCTCAGCCCTGCTGACAGCACAGCGTCCTCCAGTGGGTTGTGCTGGACAGACAGACACAGGGTGGACGAGAAGCCCTGAAGGAGGCCCATGCACCTGGGAGGTCAGCATGAGATAAAGGGGGTGCCTCAAACCTCTGGAGCACAAGTGGACTCTGAATAACAGGGTAGGGGTGCACACCAGATAGGCTTGGAGAAAAGATGAGAGGTCTGCCTCACCCCACACACAAAAATACACTTCAGCGGCTCGGGAACCCACGTACGAAACGGGAGCTCAGACAAGTCCTGGAAGAGGACATGAGTGCATTCTTCCGTCACCTGGGTGCAGGGGTAGACTATGACTCAAAGAAAAGAAAAGATTGCTAAATATGGGTATAAAAAAGGAAAAATATTTTGCACAGCCAAAAGAAAACACCATAAACAAAGACCACTGAAAAACTAGGAGAAAATATTTGCAACGTAAGCCACAGATGAAGGGCCAAAGTCCTTTTTTCTTTCTTTTTTTTTGGAGACAAAGTCTCACTCCATCACCCAGGCCGGAGTGCAGTGGTGCCATCTCAGCTCACTACAACCTCCACCTCCCAGGTTCAAGCAATTCTCCTGCCTCAGCCTCCTGAGTAGGCGGGATTACAGGTGTGCGCCACCACGTCTGGCTAATTTTTTTGTATTTTTAGTAGAGACGGAGTTTCACCATGTTGGTCAGGCTGGTCTCGAACTCCTGACCTCAAGCGATCCGCCTATCTCGGCCTCCCAAAGTGCTGAGATTACAGGCATGAGCCACCGTGCCCAGCCCCAACATCCTTAATAAATGAAGAACTCGTACAAATTGATGACAAAGGACCAGAAATCAGATAGACAAACAGGAAAAGGACATAAAGAGACAGTTCCCCAAAAAGATTTAAATGAGCCTTAAACGCTTTAAACCTGTCCACTCACTCATCCTTAGAGAATGCAAACTTCAACCACAGCCAGGTGCTGCCTCTCATCCACGAGACCCGGCATCCGTCTGCCGGGCTGTGGGAAGCAGGTCCCAGTCCCGGACTAGGGAGATTCTCCCTCAGGGTGGACAGCATCATCCAGTTATTGGGGGCCTAGAGAGAACAGAGACAGAGAAAAGGTGAATGTGTGGAGCTCCCTGCTGGAGCTGGGATGCACTGGTCCTCTCCTGCCCTTGGACAATGCCAGCCTCTCCAGCCTTTGGCTCCAGGGCTTTCATCCTCTGCCTCTGGGTTCCCAGGCCTTTGACCTTGAACTGAGACTTCTACCATCAGCTTGCCTGGCTCTGGGGCTTTTGGACTTGGACCGAGTCACACTCCCAGCACCCTAGGGTCTCTAGCTTTCAGACGGCCTGCAGTGGGACTCCTCAGACCCCACAATCATATGAATCAATTCCCCTAATAAATCCCCTCTCAACTATCTATCTACCTGTCTCCCTGTCTGTCTCTCTCTCTCTCCCTCTCTCCATCTACCCATCTATCCACCCATACTACTGGTTCTGTTTCTCTGGAGAAACCTAACAGAGATGTGCAGGACCTTTACCCTGAAAACTGCAAAACACAGCTGGTAGAATTTAAAGACAATGTAAACACATTGTGAGTGTTATGGTCTAAATATTTCTGTCCCCCTAAAACTCATATGTTGAAATTCTGACACCCAAGGTGATGGTTCTTTGAGGTGAGGCCTTTTGGAAGGTGGTTTGGTCATAAGGGTGGAGTCGTTGTGATGGGATTAGTTTCCTTATAAAAGACACTGTAGGCCAGGCGCAGTGGCTCACACCTATCATCCTAGCACTTTGGGAGGCCGAGGCAGGCAGATCATGAGGTCAGGAGTTTGAGACCAACCTGGCCAACATAGTGAAACCCTGTCTCTACTAAAAATACAAAAAATTAGCTGGGTGTGTTGGTGGGCACCTGTAATCCCAGCTACTTGGGAGGCTGAGGCAAGAGAATGGCTTGAACCTTGGAGGCAGAGGTTGCAGTGAGCTGAGGTTGCACCACTGCACTCCAGCCCAGGTAACAGAGCGAGACTCCGTCTTGGAAAAAAAAAAAAAGGCACTGCAGAGGGCTATCTAGTACCTTCTGTTACGTGAGGCCATAGCAAGAAGGCACTGTCAATTGTGGAGCCTGAGGAGTCCCACTACAAGTCATCCACAAGCTGGAGAGCCAGGGATGCTGGCTGTGTTGCTCAGTCCAAGTCCAAAAGCCCCAGAACCAGGGAAGCTGATGGTAAAACCCTCAGTCCAAACCAAAGGCCTGAGAACACCAGGCAAAGGGTATAAGTTCTGGAGCCAGAGGCTGGGGAGCCTGGGCCTTCACCAGACACCTTGATCTTGAACTTCTCAACCTCCAGAACTGCCAGAAATAGATTTCTGTTGTTTGTAAGCCATCCAGTCAAAGATGCTTTGTTATAGCTGCCGGAATGTACTGAGACAGAGGGATATACCATGATCATGGATTGGAAGATTCAGTATTATAAAGCTGTCCATCCTTCCTGAAAGATCAATATTATTTTAGTAAAAATTCCAGCAGGCTTTGTTGTAGAAATTGACCAGCTGATCCTAAAAGTTTAATGGAAAGGCAAAGAACTTGGAACAGGGCAAACAATCCTGCACAGAGTCTGCAAGAATGACACCAGTGTCTTTTTCTTAAGCTATAGGATTCAAGACAATGTGGTGTCTGTGGGAAGCAAAACAAACAGATCAATGGAACAGAATAAAGAGTCAAGAAATAGACCCACTAAGCCCTGGTGCAGTGGCCCACACCTGTAATCCCAATACCTTGGGAGGCCAAGATGGGAGGATCACTTAAACCCAGGAGTTTGACACCAACCTGGGCAATATAAGGAGACCTTGTCTCTACAAAAAATAAAAATGAAAAAATTAGCTGGGTGTGGTGGTGTGCACCTGTGGTCTCAAGCTACTGCAGAGACTGGGGTGGGAGGATTGGTTGAGTGGGCAGGTGGAGGCTCCAGTGAGCCATGGTTGTGCCACTGCACTCCAGCCTGGGCAACGGAGTGAAACCCTGTTGCAAAATACCAAAAGAATTAGTGGTTGTAATGGAGGCTAATATGCTGGTGGGGGTGAGCTCAGGTAGGTGTATTCCTTCCATAGTCACCATGTGTCCACCGCACACATCCTCAAGGCAGTGGAAGGGGTGGAAGTGCCCCTCCCCTTCCTCCTACCCTCCCACCCGTCTTCTTCCTCTCCCTCACCCTCCTCCTCTTCTATTTTAGAGATACATGAGGGGTGGGGCCTGGGACCTAAGCACTGGAATCCTCATGGAGAGGCTTCTCTGCAGTCCTTAGCTGCAGAGTGGTGGGCACATCTGATGCCCTTATTCAGATCTACCCACTAGGATATGTGTGAAGTGCTGAAGCTTTAATAAATAAAATGCAGGAGAGCTTGAGAAAGGATCTGTGTGTGGTGCACACAGCCAGCTCGTGCTCAGGGGATCGGGAAGGGGCTTCACTGAGCACCCATGCAGACCGAATGCATTTATTTAATGAGCAACAAAGATATTACCAGACAGTCAAGGAAAATATGTGTTTTCCACTTTGGGAAATAGTCAAAGCTTTCATATTCCACCAAAAATAGAAGTGGAATTCTAGAAAGCAAAAATAGGTGGGCTTATATTGTATGCCATTCAAGCAAACCCGCATAGACTATGACTGCTCTCATCTCTCTGGAATGTGTGCTGTGTTCCCAGGAGGTCTGGGAAGGAGCTGGGACAAGAGGGAGCCTGGGACCTGTTCCTGGGCCTGAACTCCTGCTGCCACCAGGGCCCCTCCTGGTTCTCGTGGGGCCATCTGGGGTTGTACCCCTCCAGATGTGCCCTCCCTCCCCTCCGTCCCCTGAGGCATTGATGACAGTCGGGAGACCCTTCCCCCTGAAAAGAGACTGGCCAAAGAACTGATGAGTAGCTCCATCACAAGTCCCCATGGTGGTCAGCATAGGATGACAGAGAGACTTTTCCCCTTGAAGACCTTAGGCTTCTGGCAAACACTGAGCGCCGCACCCCACAGTGGATGGTGCTGGGGAAGGGCGAGTCTCTGAACCTCAGTGCAGGCGGGAACGGTGCCTCACATTTCTGCGGCTGATGGGATATTTAATGTTTAGTTTATACTTTCTTTTTACACAGTTTGCCTGAGGGACATTTTGTTGACTCATGACTTTACAGTAGCCTCTCTGATGAGGAGACTGAAGCCCAAGGAAGGGACCCATGTCCAGTAAGTGACCTGGTCTCACATCAACCAGAGCTGTCTCCATGCACTCAACAGAAAATGAGGCCTGGAGCCTCTCATCTGCTAGGCAGGGCCAGGCCACAGCAGCCCCCCACGGCCAGGATGCAGCTGGGGAGGGGGACCAGGCCACAGTAGTCAGCAATGGCCCCGTACCCAGGCCACAGACTCCCCACCACCTAGGCCACAGCAGCCCCTCACCACCCCCAGCCAAGTCACAAAAGTCCCCCCGCCACATGCCTTAGGCCACAGCATGGCCAGGTGGAGCCCTGAGACCTGGCCTTCTTCACCATTTTCCTTATTTCTTCCACTCCTTGTCCTTGAAGCAAGGTGGGTGGGCAAGCAGAGAGGGGGATTTGCTAGAAGGATCCTGGGGTATCTCCTCGGCTCTTTCCAAGTTGGGCTTTTTCCAGAAATGCAATTTGGTATAACATTTAAACTTTAATCAACTTAATTCACTGTATTAATATAATGAAGCAGAAAAATCATACTATCATCTCAATAAATGCAGAAGAAAGAATGTGATACAACTCAGCATGCATTCAGGAAAAGAAACTCTTAGTAAAGAAGAGATAGAAGGGAGCTTCCTTGATCTCATTGCGGGGATCTATATTTAAAAATCCTACCACAGATCTCACACTTACTGGTGAAATATTGAAAGTGTCCCCCCTGAGATCAGGAAAAAAATAAGGATGCTCACCACTAACACTTCTTTTCAGCAGCAACCGGTGAGGTAAGCCAAGAAGAAAGCAATAAAGGATAAAATGACTGGAAAGGAAAAAATGAAAAAGTGATTATTCACAAACAAAATGATATGTATGTAAGAAACCCAATATAATCTACAGATAACTATTGAAATTATTAAGTGAATCTCGAAAGACTACTGGTACAAGGTCAATATACAAAGATCAATTGCATTCTAAATAAACCAGAAACCAGTGGTTACAAAATACAAATAGGGAACATTTTAAATTGATCATCCAATGCACCAAAAGTCTGGGAATAAATCTAATGGACTAAGTGTGTAATATCTACACAGAAGACTAGAATATAATGAGAACAATTGGAGAATATTTAAATCAATGTATGGCTAAACATGAATTGGAGCACTCAATATTGTGAGAATATCTATTCTCACCAAATGATCTATAGCTTCAATGCAAGTCTAATAAAAATTCTAGCAGAATATTTTGAGGAAACTGATAAGCTAATTGAAAGATTTAAATGAAAACGCGAAATACCAAGTATAACCAAGAAAATTTTGAAAAACAAAAAAACTGCATAGAACTGTGATTCTATGGTGTCAAAAGAAGACTCTTAAGAAAGTTTCAGTAATTAGGACAGGAAATAGCAGTTCAAGGCCAGTCCTCAGCACCTAACAAAATAGTTCAGAAAAAAACAACAACCCATGCCTATATGGATGCTTAATTTACAACAAAGCTACTGCAGCAGAGCAGCAGGGAGAAGGGAAATCATGTCAGTAAACGGTGCTAGGTCAACTGGACATCAAACACAGACAACACTGATGGACTGACTCTGAACCCCTACCTCACACTGCACAGAAAAACAATTCTTGGTGAATTGTCCTTTAAATTTGAAAATTGAAACAATAAACCTTCCAAAAGATAACAAGCATTCCTTCATGACCATGGAGTAGCTGAGTTTTCTAAACTGGACACAAAAAAACCCTAACCATAGAAAAAAGGTAGATAAATTGGATCACATTGAAATTAAGAACTCCTGTATAACAAAAGACTCCATTGTGATTATGGAAATGCAAGACACAGAGTGAGAGAAGGTATTTGCAACACATATATCTGCCAAGAGTTTGGGTCTGGAATATATAAATAACTTCTACAAATAAATAATAAAGAAAACTTGGCCGGGCGCGGTGGCTCAAGCCTGTAATCCCAGCACTTTGGGAGGCCGAGACGGGCGGATCACGAGGTCAGGAGATCGAGACCATCCTGGCTAACACGGTGAAACCCCGTCTCTACTAAAAAATACAAAAAATTAGCCGGGCGAGATGGCGGGCGCCTGTAGTCCCAGCTACTCGGGAGGCTGAGGCAGGAGAATGGCATGAACCCGGGAGGCGGAGCTTGTAGTGAGCTGAGATCCGGCCACTGCACTCCAGCCTGGGCGACAGAGCGAGACTCTGTCTCAAAAAAAAATAAAATAAAATAAAAAAATAAAAAAAAAATAAAATAAAGAAAACTTGTGGCTTCTTTACCAGAAAGGATGTGTATGTGGAAAAATGAGAACATATAAAGATGCTCAACCTCACTGGTCATTAGTGAACTACAGATTAAAGCCACCGTGAGAAACCACCACCACCCTCCAGGGTGGCCAAAGTGTCAACATCAACTGTTGATGTGGACAAGAAGCAGCTGGAAAGCTCCTCGCTTGCTGGTAGGAGTATAAAGTGGCTCAACACTTTGGTAAATCAGTGTGCCCTCTAGAGTGGGACCTATGTGTCTCCTGTGACCTGGTACACAACCCAACAGAAACATATACACACGTGCACTGAGAGAGGAGTATGAGAAGGTTCACAGAGGCACAGGTTGATGGAACTCATGAACACACCATCAAGTGAAAGAATCAAGACACAAAAGAATACATGCTGTGTGATGTCACTTATGCGAAGCAAAAACAGGCGTAACCAATCTGCGGAGGTAGGAGTCAGGGTAGAGGTTATCTTCAAGGCCCAGAGGCAGCTGTGGCTGCGGAGGGGCATGCCAGACACTCCGAGGTGGTCACGTTCCGCTGCTTGCCCTGGTGGAGGTTTCACAGCTGTGTCCACGTTGGGCTAACGTGTTGAGATGTACACTTACGACATGGATACTTTTCGGTGTATGCATTATACTTTAAAAAAGCTTGAAAATACGCAATGATGGTCACTTTTCACACCACTGCTCACAGCTGCTGTATCCCTGAGCGACTTGTATAGGTAACAGTCAACCCGAGTCCCTGAGATTCCAGTTTAAAACTATCAACTGCAAGATCTTGAATATATGGTAGTTGAAAGTTCCCTAGAGAGACGGCTTTAAATAACCACATGAGCCATCTAATTTGTCACTAACCCAACTGCACTTAGGCTCAGCCTCCAGCCTCCATCCCCACCAGAACAGCTCCTGGAGATACAGCAGAGAGCACAGCCTGCCCACGCCCTCCCTCCTCCGCCTCTTGCCTGGCTTCAGTTGCTAATTACCTTTTAGCTTCTCAGGAAAGACTGCTAACATAATAATTAAGACATAACTCAGCAAAATAGAAAAAAAAATCTCCTTTTCCTAGCTCTAGTTCATTATTTTAGAGTAATATGTTACCAGGAGCCATACTGTTTTTACATCTGATTTATTTTAAAAATCTGGTATCATTCAAAAGAAGTTGGTGAAGCTGCTAATTTTGTTTGATTTATGTATTTATACTCATCCCACAAAGAATTTGAGGTGTTTGGTGTGTCTATATTTGCCCGCTTTTAGTAATTTTTAAATATGAATTTCTCCTTAAGGATCATGTACTTCTTTTTGATTTATTTTAGTTCACACTTTTGTTACTGTTGTAAACAGCATCATCTTCCAAATTACATGCTGTTTGCTGCTGATATATAGAAATCATTTTGGGGGTGTGTGCATGTGTGTCAATTTTATACTCAGTAATCTTGCTGAATTTTAATTAGATCTAAGACTTCGGCTGTATGTAACCATATTTATGTCTCCCTTTCCACTCTTTATCCATGATTAAGTGAAAGAATCGAGACATAAAAGAATACAAGCTGTGTGAGGTATTAGCTCACTGAAGCCTCCAACTCCTGGCCTCAAGCAGTCTCCCTGCCTCGGCCTCCAGAGAAACACGCTTCTGCCTTTTCTCTCCTGCCTCGCTGGACCTTCCTGCCTCCCACGCTCCCTTCTCTTTCTATGCTCACCTCTAATGCCAGGCTGAGGCTCTTCAGGTCTGGTGCCAGGTTCCCTTCTTTCCTTTCTCCACCCTCTCTTTAGGGGATCGGTGACATCTTCTATTTTCAAGGGTTTCAAGTGTCCATCTCCAGCACGGCTCTCCTCTCCGGACATCAGTCTTTCGTACGTAGCTGTCTTCCTAACACAGCCACTCAGACATCCTGTAGGCACTGCAAACTTAATGCACCCAAAAGGAATGCCTGGTTTCTTCTTCCCATCCCCCGTGTCATCCCAGAGCACCATCACCCACTGATATGTGCAAGCCAGGATCCTGGGTAAGCCCTGATGCTTCCCCTCCCCAGACCCCTCTAGTGACTCCATCACTAAGTCCTGTTGAGTCTAATTCCAAAAGCCTCTTAACTCGTTCCAATTCCACTGTCAACACCTGATGGAAGTCTTCTGCACGGAAGCTACAAGCATGCCTGAGCTCTAGGCAGACACCACCGGGTACGTCAGAGCCCCCATCCCTTCACCCGCGGTGCTGATTGGGTTGTGTTTCTCCCACTCCCAGACAGTCTATGCACTTCAATGGCAGCTGCTCTAACTCCCAGTTCCAGAGCTAGGCCCTCTTTGGCTAAACCAGGGATTGCCTTTCTCTGTAAAGGGCCAGATGGCAAAGATCTACAGCTCTGCCGGCCACAGAAGCCCACTGCATGTATTCTTCATAACCCCCCACCCACCCCAACACTTTACATGTTTAATATTCATTCTTAGCTGCTGACCGGACACCATTGGGCCCAGGCTTAGCCTGCCCACCTCTGATTTAACCACGCAGCACATTCCCTTTGCCTGTTCTCTACAGAGTGCAAAGTGGCCCAATCAGGAGGACTCTTCTGACCAAGGGTGGCAGAAACCTCCTCTCTTCTCCAACTTCACGTGTCATGGAAGTGCTTTTTCCTCTGCCACGGGCACTCCTGCCACCAGTGCCTTCTCATCCTCCAAGGCTCAGTGCAGCTTCCTGCAGCTTGCTCCGACACACCTGAGCAGTACAGCTGCAGCGCCCTGGACTCCTGCAACCGTTCACATGCCTCTCCATTAGGAGCCTGCATTTGTCCATCACCACTGGAGCCTTTCCACCCATCGTCTCCCTCTTCTGGATGTAGAACAGGCTCAGACAGGCCAAACAACTTGGCCGGTGCTGCATGGCACAGCCAGGTCCGCACTGACTGTCACACCTCTCTTCCTGCCCTGGATGGTGTCCCAATTAACACACTGCGCTGCTCCCTGATGCCATCTCCCCACTAGAACGTGAATGCCCCTGAAGCAAAGACATCTTCCTGGCCACATGTTGACCCATGCACAGGAGACTGCCTGTGGCGCTGAAAGGCCATCAGATTGTCCTGTCTCGCCTGCCCCTGTGTGTCTAACCGTTTTCTCTCTTTAGGCTGGCAAGTGACGGAGACCATCCTAACTGTGCTGGATTTAAACCTTTCAGGCCTAGGCACAAAGAGAGACTCACAATTGTCTCAATGACAGCTCTAAGTGCTCAGGGCCATCCTGGGAGTCAGAATTCCACTTGAGGTCCTGGAGTCCGGGGGTGGGGTGGGGGGGCTGTGTGCCTGTCACAGACAGACCGCTCCTGCTGCATCACTGTGGAAGATGGGAGTTGTCCCAGAGACGGTGGCACATTTTGAGCTGGTCGGGCCTCACACACGGTTTCCACCACCATGGCAGCTGTTGACCGAACGGTTTGGCACCATCTGGTTTTTGCTCCTCCAGTCTCATGTCTTTTTATTTTATTTTTAAAATATAGGGCAAAATTAATATGTCTGAAATCATGGTATCACCAAATATTGGTCACCTCTTATTAGCAGTTTTATGCTCCTCCTGATGTTTGAGAAACAAGGAAATCAATAATCCACTTTAGGCTACAATCTAAAAAGTACCTGTGAGTGTCCTTTCTCAAATAGATTGGACAGAATTAAATAAAACAAAGCAAGATTGTTTAAAGCTACATTTTTAGTTGTACACAAGGACTATAGTCAAATGGGCTTCAAAAGCACAAAGGCTGTGGTCAGTCATCAGCCCTAGGACACCAGGACCAAGACCAGGCCAATCTCAACACAGCAGGTTGGCAGCACGCTCTGTAATTGGGGAGACAGAAATCCACACGGATTGCCCTGTGTGGCTGGAAAGGGAAAGGGAGGCTGTCCTGGCCACCAAGGCCCAGGGAGGCCAGCACACCCGTGCGCAGGTCACGTGACCCACCCCTCTGGTCCCACCCTTCTAGCCACAGTCTGCCAGTCCCTGGGCATGACAGGAAGGGGGTTCACAGATCAGTGGTATTTACATGTGTAAGCTTTGAACACTCTCTTCAACTGAAAGCCCAGTGTGTGAAGAGGCTGGGCAGCTGGGCCACTGTGAGGCTGGCGCCTTCCCCTCCTTTTGGAAAGCCCAGTGTGTGAACAGGCTGGGCAGCTGGGCCACTCGGCACCTTCCCCTCCTTTCTGGCAGTTCCCAGAAGGCTTGAGATCACAGTTTGAAATCCACTTAATCTGTCGAGTCGGCCTGGGTCTGTATCCTAAGATCATGGAAATCCTTTTGTGCCACTGTGTCCTGTAGGCTTTGGCAGGGCCGGTGTAACTTTTAATTCTTCTCGTGGGGGCAGTCACAAGGTCATGCCATTTAACTGCACTGAAGGGAAAATGTGGTGAAATGGATTTTTTTGATGCTGTGTAGACCACATTTCATAGCGGTTGATGTCTCACATGCTTCTGCAAAGCCTAACTCCTGGGGCAGACAGAGGGAGCCCAGCGGGATTCCTACACTCAAGCCCTCCAGCATCAGGTTTATTTTCCAGGACACCAAAATGATCGTTTATTCCATAATTCCCACAAAGGAGACGGTAAACAACAGAGCAGAGGTGGGGCGGGCACGGAAGGCCGGGAAGTAGATGGTTGCCAGCAGTTCTGTGGAGACCCAGGGTCCCCCTCCAGAAACCTTGGTGTTCGACCTCCACAGTGAACAGGGCATGGATGGCTGAGATGTCCTCGAAATTTCTTTGGGCCTCCTCAGTCGACCACAGGATTCCTTCTCAAAGAGCCTGATCTCAACAGCCACCCAAATGGGCATCCTGGTGCTTCATGCTCCACAACAGCTGGGAATGCCGTGTCCTGGCCCCCGGCGACTGGAAACTGCTTTCGTCCCTGACATCAGCACCAAGAGGAGTGTTCGGAGTGCCATTCCTCCAAGTCAGGGAGAGTGTCACGACAGAAACTGTCTCTGTGGAAAGGATGGCATCTGAGGCCGTGGAATAGGAAGGGAGAATCAGAGGCTGCTGGCTGGTCCTGCAGAGCCGCCTGAGAGGCCCGTGGGAGCAGCAGAGGGTCCCGGCCTTGGCCGCCATCTGCTCTCCGCTGCTCTGGAGGGAGAAAAAGAACAAGCTGAAACTTGCATAAGCAGCCTCCATTCTGGGGAGTTCCCCTGTGTTCCCTATACCAATCCGCACCTCAGCGAAGGCCTGTGGAAGACTGTTGGAGTGCCCGTCTCCTACACAGTCCCTCACATCCACTCAGGCCCTGGCCATCTCACCTGCTTCTTCTGGGGAGATGGAGGGAAGCACCATGGGGATTTGCTTTCTCTTGCTGCCGATGGAGCCCAGCCACCATGGGAGGGAGGCCCGACCAGCCTGCGGTGGGTGGGTGACACGTGGCCCGGATCTGCCAGAGGGCCCCTGCCCATAAGTGGGTCCAGCAGACACCCCATGGAGCCGAGGCAAGCTGTCCCAGTTGAACTGGTTCAAGCTGCAGGCCCACAGCGTCATGAGCAGTGAAGAGAGGTTTTCACCCTCTGAGGTTTGGGGGGGCCTGTTACACAGAAATACACACAACGTCCTCATCCACGTATCTCTTTACTAAGAATGTGTCCTCAGAAGGCGTCCCAGGAGTCTTGATTTTTATTTAGTCGCCCATGGTTGCCCCTTTGGGTGCTTTGCCTTCAGATGGGGTGAAGGGCTCACTTGTTAGCTGGTGGGCCCCAAAGACAGGCTTGTTTTCCACCAGGCAGTGATGGAAGCCGGCAGCCTGTCGCAGACTGCAGGCCTCCCCCTGACCTGTCCTGGACTGCAGGCTGGCGGCTGACACCTGTGGAGTGCTTACTACATACCAGGCTCCCATATTTCATCTGTGTTCATCTTTTAAGTTTTGTTGTTTTTCAGAGCCAGGGTCTCAGTGTTGCCCAGGCCGGAGTGCAGTGGCCATTTACAGGTGCGGGCCTTGCACACCACAGCTCCAGCTCTGAGACACAAGTGACCCCTCCACTCCCCGACCCAGCCTCCAGAGTGGCTGAGATCACAGTTTGTGCCACCCCATCCCTGGCTTGTGATGGTCTCTTACTCCCCACTTTACAAGAGAGGAAACAGGCGAGGGCAGAGTGGGCCGCCTGAGGTCTGGAGGCCAGGGCTAGCACAACCTCAACTTGACCCTGGAGCCTGCTGCTTCCCCCACCCAGGTGCAGGACCCACCCGCTTGTCCACACCCGGCTCTGCCCATCGCCCCCGGCTGCTCCTCTGGGCTCAGGTCACCGCAGTCAGGAGTCTGCCCAACAAACTTTATCTTTGTGTAGAGAACTGCAGCCTGGAGCTGGTTATTCTGGTCTGTGAAAACGTTGCATCTCTACATATGCTTATCATCATCTGTGTAAACATTTCTTGGTATAACTGTGGCACAGTCAGTAAATATAGACAAATCGAGGAGTAAGTCTATTGCATATGCCGTAAAAAAAAAAAAAAAAAAAAGCTTTAAATGCTTTTACTATCAACCTAAAACAAACAAAAAAAATTAAACAAAACCACCATCACCTAAACATTGGTAATTGGGAGCAGCTGCTGGTGTCAGTACGGAGGGAGCCGTGTCCGGGGTCCTGGGCCGCGCACGACCCGGTTCTCCCCGAGTCTACAGTGAGGATGACGGGCGGGGAGAGGGAGCCAGCGGGACAGACGCGACCCCCGCCGGCCCCCAGCCCTGATCCAATGCGGGGCGGGCCCCGCGCGTCCCAGACAACTCCGGGAGCGGGGGAAGCAGGGGCGGCTCGGCGGGGGCCTGGCGGGGCGGCGCCCGCTGCAGGGAGGAGCGCGTGGGCCCGGGAGCCGGGAGCCTGGGCAACACCGCGAGACGCCACCTCCGCAAAACGCAAACGCCAATCGCCTGGCGCGGGGCGCCTGCGGTCCCAGCTAGCAGGGAGGCTGAGGCGGCAGGATCGCGTGAGCTCGGGAGGCCGAGGCTGCAGTGAGCCAAGATCGGGCCACCGCGCTCCAGCCTGGGCGACAGTGAGACCCCGTCCCCAAAACGCAGCAGCCGCGCACCCAGAGGAGGACACGAAGGCGGGCAGGGTCTCCTCAGCCGTGCTCGGGCGGGCGGCGCCGCGACGCCAGGCCAGTCCCGCTCCCCCGCCCCACGCTCCGGTGCCGCCTAGCTGCGGTCTCTCAGCTCCGGCCGCGCTCCAGCCTCACCGGCCAGCGCCCGTCCGCCGCAGGTGGTCGTGAGGGCAGACGCCACAGCCGCGACTGCCTACCACAGACAGGGACGCGCGAGCGCGCGCTACGTCCGGCGTCGCTGCGCCGCCCGGCCCGCGTCGGCGGTGCGCGGCTGGCCCTAGGCGGGCGGGCGGCGGGCGGGGGCGGGGAGGGGCGGAGCCGCCGGCGGCCGGGCTGAGGCCGCTGAGGCGGCCGTGGGCGGCGGCGGCATCGGCTCGGCCCAAGCTAGCCGCAGAGGTCGGCGCAGGACCGGGCGGCTCCGGACCGCGCGGAGGGCCACAGCGGGCTGTCTCTCTCGCGCGAATACGGCCCGCGCGCCGCTGCGCACAGCCGATCGACCTGCAGAACGGCGCCCCGGCCGCCGGGATGGACTCGGCCACAGAGAGGGCCTGGGGGCGCGGATAAGACCGATTGGGCAGGAGGAACCGCAGCGCGCGCGGCTGCGGCTGAGGTGAGGGCAGGCGCGCGCGTCCCAGAGCGGCCGCTCGGCGGCTCGGGTCGGGGCGAGGCCCCGGACCCTCTGTCGGGCGGCCGCTTCTATGTACAGCGCCCGAGCCGCGCGGGCTGGGCGGCGCCGACAGGCTCGAAGGAGCGCGGGGCCTGCGGGCGCGCCCGCCGTTCGGGGCGAGCGGAGGAGGGCGCCTGTGGGGAGGCGAGGCTGCCCCGGCACCGCCTCGCATCCACCCTCCCGGGGCGCCCGTCTGCTCCGGCGCTCGGCCCCCAGAGGAGGCTGCGCCCCGGGCGGCCCCGCGTCCCCTTCCGAGGGCGCCGAGTCCGCGTGGGATGCGCCGCGCCGCGGGGAGGGCAGGTGCGTCCGGACGAGGCTGCGCCCTGGGGACCGAGGCTGCGTTTTGGGGAGGGGACGGTGTGCCCCGGAGATCGGAGGCTGCGCTGGGGACGAGGCTGCGCCCGGGGACGGGAGGCTGCCCCGGGTACAAGGCTGCGCTGGGGGCGGGAGGCGATTTCCCTGGGGAGACGTTGCGCCCGGCATGGGACGCTGCGCGGGGGGGCGGCAGGCTGCCCCCGGGATGAGGCTGGGCCCGGGCCGTGGAGGCTGCCTTGTGAGGAGGGGACGCTGTGCCCCGGGAGTGGAGACTGCGTTGGGGACGAGGCTGCGCCCTGGACGGTCCTGCGTCTCCTCCCGAGGGCGCAGTGTCCGCGCGGGATGCTCTGAGCCGCGGGCGGCCCGGGGCGGGGAAGTTCCTGCGGGTGCCGGGCGTCTGCAGCGACCGGGAGCAATCTAGGGCAGTTGGGGGCCCGAGGTGACTTTTGACATGTTCACATGAGGAGAAGGAAAATTACTGCGTGGTGGATGGGTGCGAGGGAAGGTGTCATATTGGACTGTGGACGCTGAAACGTGTTGGAGTCCCAATTTACACGCTGGAGAACCTAACCTGAAGTGTGTTCCTGTCCAGATTTCTGTGTCGGAGATATGCACCATGGTGTTTAGTTCGCACTTAATATTTTTGGGCAGCAGGTTTGGGCTGTTACTTCTGATATAGGCGTTTTATTTCCTTCTTACACTAACCATTATTGCATTCCATTCTCGAAGTATAACGAAAAGTGGCGTGATATCAAACTTGTTTCTTTACGTTTAGTTCCGTGATTAAGATGATAGAACCGTAGTTTTTTTTATTGAGAATACAAATATGTATTTAATCCTCTTTGTTGCCTCTTAAATTTAGCCGTATGTTTTATTGCTTCGAAAGGTGACACCCAGAGCTGCATTTTCCAAAACACTAGGCTGTCTTAAGAGCAGTTGTTCCTAGAAGATAGAAAAACTAATTGTCTTTTGATGACCATCTTTTCCTTGGGATTGAGATGCTGTATCCTTTTTGCCTGCTGAGGGTTTCCCAGAGGGGAAAGGGAGAAGGAAGAAAGGATAAAAGATTGGCTGATACAGTTCGTTCTTGGATAAGAGAATTAACTGTCTCTCATTGCCCGGTTCCTCCAGAGGGCAGGGTCCACTATGCATGGACAGCCGCAACAGGGGCTTGATAAATATTTGATGAGACAGGCTGAGCTGGGTGCCTATATCTTGCCTGTGGTGGAGAGGATGAACTCACACAAGCTTTGAAAGGAGTGCATTGTCTGTGAGTGATGCCCTGTTAGATGTCTGAGGGTTCCTAAGACTGGGTATATCCCACTACATCTACGTCAAATTTGAAGCTATAGTTGAAAAGGAAAAAAGGAGGCCCTCCTGTAGGGGCAGGGGCTTAAAGAGAATCCATCCAGCTCTGAGAAATTGATGACACGTGTCTCTGGTGTGACGTGTTCATGCAGGGAGGCCAAGGGGGAAGGATTAGCTATGAAGTGATAACATCATCCACAAAAAACATCGTGGCTCAGAGGCTAATTTCACTTCTTTGTGAATTTATGTGTTGTAAAGTATTTGAATTCTTTTAGATTTTTGGAATAAGAATTTTTTTTAACTTCTATTTGTCCAGTGAATGCATAAAACAAACTTAATTCATTTGACAAATACTTGTCTGTGGCTTGTTATGTGCTAGGCCCTCCCTGTTTTTAGGCCCTAGGAGATGCAGTACTTAACAAGATAAGTAGAGATAAAAAATGCTTCTGGCATAAAGCAGTAGATTTGTATTGATAGGTTTAAAAAGATCAGCATGCACGCAATACCTACAGAAAGGTAAAACCTCATTCCACTCCATCCCTGGGCACTTGGTTCAAAGGCTGCACCCAGTTGTGTATTGTCCCAGCAGGAGTCAAAGTATGTACGCAGTTGTATATGTTTTAACATATGACAAACATTGCTACAGTGGATATTCTTACACGTGGGTACGAGCAAAGCCTACTAATTATTTATTATCAAAATTTATTAGCTGTACGTTTTACTTAAGAACTGGGTTTTATTCCTTTGAATGCTGTGATTAGCTCTGTGATCAAGTAATATAATTTAAATAGATAGGAGGTAGTTAACTTTGGAGAGTAATAGATGAAGTTAAACACGTTTACCAGCCTATAAAAAAGTTAAGCAAAGTTATCAAGCTTAGTTTGAAACCAAAAAGCTCAGAGAGGTCTAATTTTATTAGAAAACTCAATGGTTTTCTGTGTCAACTTTCTAAAATAGGAATTTCCAAATCTGTAGTTTGTTGTGCTGGAAATGGTAGTGTAAAAAAACCCATATTATATTGTATGTTCGTAATATGCGAGGTAGGAAAAGCAAATAGGAAAATTAAAAATTGTTTGGTGAAATCATTAAGATTTCTTCCTTATTCCTTGAGTGACTTGTCTTTCCAAGGTGACAACTTTTTATCTCGGGTGTGGACAGGGACAGCGCGGTAGCCCACAGAGATCTTCGTGGCAGGGTCTTACTGTACCTTCCATTTGCAGAGTTTTGCTTCATCCATAGCTTGACAGCTGTTGGGCTAGGACCATTAATATCAAATTATCACTTTTTTTTTTTTTGTGGTTTGATTAGTACTGCTTGCTGCACTTCTCCACCTGTATACCTATAAGATGTCCTAGGCATATGCAAAGAAAAGTGACTTTGGTTTTAGGTTTAACGTCTTTGTGATGGAACAGGAAGGGGAGTGAAAGTAACTCTGAGATACCTTGTATTTTTATTGGAAGTACAGTGAAATGGAAGCTGTACTTGCTTCTAGTTTGGTGATTTTGAACCTGGTTCTATTTCATTTGCTTATTGATCCAACAGGCATTCACCCATGCATCCTGGCCCAGGTACTATTCTAGGTATTGGAGATTCAGATGAGGAGAGTTCCTGCCCTCGAGCAGTTTATTTTCTTGGGAAGGAGGAGAGCAGTAAACAAGCATCTGGTGTCCTGACTGCTTGGAAGGGCAAATGAGGCAGGGTAGGTGAGAGAAGGTCAAATAGGTGATGAGGATGGAGCGAGCTGGGCTGAGGTCGCGGCAGCAGCAGCCTCTCAGGCACAGGGACCTCTTAGGTGAAAGCCTTGGTTCCGGAGCCTCCTTGTAGTATGCTGGTCACCTCAGGGAGGCCATTGCTGCCAGATAGCTGGGCGAGTGGCAGGAAATGAGACGTGAGTGGAGGAGAGCTGCCTCTTGGAGCACACAGGCTGTGGTAAGGAATTTAGATTTTAAGTGTGATGGGAAGCCTTAAGAGACCCTTTCTTCCTTCCTTGGGAATGACATGATCTGATTTATCTTTAAAAAGTACCACTCTGGCTGTTGGGCTTATGATATGCCAGGCTGTTTTAAGAGCTTTACATATATTAATTCACTTATTCTCATGATAGTCCAAAAAGTAGGCATTATTATCATTATTCCCATGTTATAGGGGAGAATACCTAGGCACAGAGTGGTTAAGTGATTTACCCAAGGTCACACAGGAAGTGGCAATGGCAGGATGTACCCTTCTTACCTCCTTACTGCAGCTTGCTTTTTTCACCTCCACTACCGCAGACTGGAGGAGAATATCAGCAAGGAGATCATTTAGACTTTTGTGAAAGCTGGGTGACTGTACCGGCACCTCAGACCAGGGCGGAAGTGGTGAGATCAGATTCAGCTTACTGAATTTCAGCATTTGTAAGATGCCATAATTTTTAAGTTGCATTATCATTTTTTATGCTGCTAACAAAGGGAAAATGTAGCCAGCTAGATTGTGACACAATGCTTTCTTGTTACCCAGCATTCATTTATACTCATCGAAAGAGCTTAGACTAAGCATTGACTTTTAAAATCATATCATTCATGCACTTTCACAAAAAAGGAAAATACAAGTGAAATAAAGTAATTCTGAAATTTCTTCACATCTAGAATCTGATTCTTCCAACTCAGCTTTTGACTTGGCGTTGGTGCCAGGTATGAGATAGGGAAGTCTGGGAAGAGCCAGTGTTAGGATTTGAACATGTGGAGCTTGTGACTCTGGAAGGCAGCCCAACTCAGCAGCTCTACTCAAGGGCCAGATCTGGAGGACGAGGGTTGGGTCATTGTGCAGCTATTTCCTAGATGATCTTGAGCAAGCAGTCTAATCTTTCTGTGCTTCAGTTTTCTCATCTATAAATTAGGAAGAATAAAAGCAACTTGTCAGAGTTGTTGAGTTGCTAATGTAAAGTGCCTAAAATAGTACCTGACTGACAGTATTTAACGGGGCTTACTTTGCTTATTATTTTTATGATTAGTCATCTGAGTAGAGAAAGGTGAATATGGATGGAAATTCAAGGTCAGGTTCAAGAAGAGGTTGGGGCCAAGTATGTAAATTTGGGAGTCATTTGCATATTGCTGATCTTTGAGGCATACAGTATGGACACGGAAGAGCAGGAGATGAGGAATGACCTGGGAGCTTTTGGCAAGTCGTTCACATTGGGAGGGAGGGTCTAGCAATGCCATTGAAAAGGGCTCTGTTTGAAGAAAGAAGAATCTAGTGAGAGTCTAGTGGCCTGGAAACCAAGACACCAAGGGGTTCTTCTTCTTCGTTGGCTGGAGAGTTTCCTGCTGGCTTTGATAAGAGGTGGTTGTCAGTGACCTGGATAGGTTTGGAGTGGTGGGGAGAGGAAACAGAGAGAGTAGAAGTGGGAACATCAGTGTAGACGACTATCTAGAGGAGTTCTGTTAAAAGGGAAGAGTCATGGGATGGTGGCTGGAGGGGACATGGGCACAGGAAGTTTTTATTGTATTTTTAAATGAGAGGAATGATAGCATGTTTATGAGCTAATAGGAATGATCCAGTAGAGGGAAACATTTATAATATGCCAGGAAAGAGGATAATATTGGAGCCAAGTCCTTGAGAAGGTGAGAGGGAGGCAGGAAGAGCAGGGATGCTCAGCTCCAGAAGGGAGGCAGGACTTTAGGAGGGAGGTAGGACTTCTGCATGTGGGAGCCTGGACTAAGAAATATTCCTCAAGACATGCTGCCCTTTTGAAAGGAGGATAGAGAATAAATCATGGTGTTGTCCTCAGTCCTGAGAAGTTGGGAATCTCACTCTAGGACTCAGGATCCAGATTCTTACCAGCTTGTGCTGAACATGCCGTGGGGCGTACTTACAGAAAGATACATGTGGAAATGGAGTTTTTTATTTATTTAAAAAATTCACTTTTCTCTAAAAGTATTGTTACCTGGAGGTTGTCACCTTTATTCCCCAAATTCAGTACTCAGAGGACTAGAAGACTTGGTGCCTGATTTGTTCTTGATTTGCCTAGCTGGGAATTTCAGTTTTGCATTTAAGATGACTCCCTCACCAATCCTACCCCCAGAGGAAAGCAGGTATTGTTGCTTTGGGCCTGTTGCATGTATATGTTTATGTTCCACTGGGTCAGCAGCATTCAGTGAAATAAAGTTGCCTGTTAACTTGGTAAAATACCTTAACTACATGAGTTTTGATTTGTTTTTGTGATTATTTGATTTTTTCAGGTTTGGAGTTTCAGAACACCCATCTTCTTAATAGTTCAGCCAATGCGATGAAAGGCAGAGAAGCCTTTCCCAGCTTCCTTGCATTCTCTCCGTCATCTGTGCAGTGGAGAGTAGTTCCCATTGCTGTGGAAACATTTTCCCTTCGCTCTCTTCTCTCAGGGGCAGGCTTTCCTGAGTGCCTGCTCTGTGTGAGTCATCGTGGGAGGATGCAGTGGAGAAGGACAGAGAGGAGGTCTGTGCCTCTTTGAGCTGACGTTCTGGTGGGGAAACTAAACAGATCACAGAGGCAGACACCGTGTCTCACAACTACACACAGACCTGGCTTATCATGGTTCCAGTAATAATTTTTGACTTGACCGTGGTACCCATACAGTCATTCTGTTTTTCACTTTCAGCATAGCATTCAATAAATTGCCTGTGATATTAAGTACCTTATTATAAAATAGGCTTTGTATTAGATGATTTTGTCCAACTGTAGGCTAATGTGAGTGTTCTGAGCACCTTTTAGGTAGGCTAGGCTAAGCTTTGATGTTTGGTAGGGTAGGTGTATTGAATGCTTTTTCAGGTTAGGATGTTTTCAACTTGTAATGAGTTCATGGGATTGGAACTCCACCATCAGTCAAGGAGCCCCTGTGCTATCTTTATCATCATGACCGAGGAGATGTGGCTGAGATAGATGGCATCAGAGGGTGGCTCCTGGTGGAGGCATGATGTTCTGGGAAGGCCTCTCTGAGTGCGATGTGGTATGCTGAGGCCCAGAAGGTGAGAATGAGCTCATGTCAGGAGTGGGGACGGCAGCCTTCTGGGTAGAAGGATAGCCTGCCAGAAGGCTTGCTTATTAGAGTGGCCAGGATAGGACCAGAACCATTGTCCAGTCAGAGGCTGGGAGGTGAGGCTGGAGAGACACATGGGCTAGGTGCTGCAGACTCAGAGTGCTTTCAGCCAGGGGGTGAAGAAGTGCAAGAGAAAGAATGGAGGCCTGGGTTGGCGCTTTTGCCATGATTTCATGGGGCAGAGGTGGCAGAGCTGGAGAAAAGAGAGCAGTTGTGAATTCTTGGTTGTGGGCAATAGATCGGGTCTTAGAGACAAGGGAAGTGGAGGGACCAAGAAGTGCTCTTAGAACTCTTTGGATGGTAATGATGTGATGCTGCCGCGTTCCAGAGGATCTCAGGTGAGGAGTCTTCAACTATAGACCTCATTTTGTATTGGGTTCTGTTTGATTCTGCAAAGCAGTTGTCGCCTCATATGTGACTTGCAGAATATTTGTTTGTGTAGATATTCCTCAACTTACGATGAGGTTCATAACTTGAATATATTGTAAGTTGAAAATACATTTAATACACCTGATGTTCAAAATTCAGTGTACACTTTCTAGTAAATGTGTATCACTTTCACACCATCATAAAGTAAAAAAAAATGTAAGTCAGACTGTTGTAAGCCAGGGTCTGTCTGTACCTTCCCACGGCCTACAAAATTTGTAATACATTGTTTGTAAAACACAGACACATGCATTTAAACTTTTATTAGGTAGAACTGGCTCTTCTTCAGGGTCCTTGTAATTAAGTTATTCCTCACGACAGTCTTGTAGGAGGTCTCATTACCCCTATTTATCAGATCAGGAAACTGATGCTAAGAGGCTCAGTGACGTCTAGGAAAGCTGGATAATATTTAACATTTATTAAGCTCTTACTATGTGTCAGACATGGTAAAGTGGGTTTAATCTAGTTTAATCCTCATGATGATCTTAGGATGTTGCTATTAAGGGTCACTGTCATCATCCCTTTTTACTGATAACACTGGCCTGGCTTACCTTAGTAGCCTCCTAACAGATCTCTTCTTCCACTCCTGGTCTCCTTCAGTCTGTTCTTGACCAGCAGTCAGATCTGAGTCTGTACAAGGAAGACATCATGTCATTCTCCTGCTCAGAGTCCCCCTGCAGCCTTCTTTCCTGCTGTCCCTTCCTGCCACTCAGAGCCATGGCTCCAGCTGTCTTGGGGCCTATAACTAGCCCTCACTTCAGTGTTCATGCACCGTTGTGTGCTGTGTGCCCTGCTCACCATTCTGTTTATTTCTGCCATCTGTACCCACCACTCCCTTCCTCCCTACACAGCCTGCCTGGCCAGAATGGAAGCCTCAGGAAGGCAGGGCTATTGCTCTGAATCTATCCTGAGGGCTCAGAGCAATGCCTGGCAGACAGACACTTGTAAGCCTTTGCTGAAGGAGAGAATAACTTTAACTTACTTTTTCTGTAGGTAGTAAGTAGTAGAACCAGCATTAAGTTTATCTGCTTCTGAAAACATATGCTTTTGCTGCCTTCCTACACTGCCCCCCATCTTATTGTACTTGGTGAATCAGTCATATATTTATGCCCCATATGTCTGTGTTATCTCCAGATTTCCACGCTTTTTATTAGAATATAAACATTTCCAAAACATTCAAAATTATTATAAAACCATAAAATATGACATAGTAAATTATCTGTTGAAAACAGGGAGGCCACATCCTGAAAAAGTAGCTCTCTCCTGCCAGCATCATTTTAACCCCTTTTGGACAAGATACAGTTGAAATGCATTCTCTGAAGTAATAGTTATAACTACATCTTGACAGAAACAAGAATATTTCGAATAATTCTGGGAGGATTCAGGAAAAAGCAACCAAATAAAATGAAAAAATACGTTTGATTCAACTGTGGAGGCTTAAAGGAATTACATATCTTTTTTGTATTTTTGTGACAGCGTCTTGCTTTGTTGCTCAGGCTAGAGTACAGTGGTACAATCATAGCTTACTGTAGCCACAACCTCCCGGGTTCAAGCGATCCTCCTGCCTCAGTCTCAGCCTCCCAGGTAGCTGGGTCTACAGGTGGATGCCACCACACCCAGCTAATTTTTGTATTTTTTGTAGAGACAGGGTTTTACCGTGTTGCTTAGGCTGGTCTCGAGCCCCTGGACTCAAGGGATCCAATTGCCTTGGCCTCCCAAATTGCTGGGATTATAGGCGGAGCCATTGTACCTGGCCAAGAAAGCATCTCTTATAAGCTGTTTTTGGTCAAGGAGCAAATAGGAAAGCGTCCCAGAATTTGGGAGACCAGGAATATAATCCCAGCCCTGCTTCTGAACAGGATGGTGCATTCTCTTCATGGCTGTGCTGCAGGCTCCTTGGATGTGGAATGAGGGCAGTTGAATTGCTTGTTGCCGAGGTTCTCTCCATTTCTAAAAGACTATTGTAAGTCAGAGTCAAATAATCATTCATTCAGTTATCTGACCAATATTCATCGTAGAACCTATGTGTAGTCCTGTCTAATGTAGGTGGTGCTACGCCACTTCCTGCCATGGCTGCCGAGGCTCACGCGAGGCTGGCACTTGGCACAGAGTCATGTCCCTTCTCTTGACTCAGTAACTCTGTGGAGAAAGGTGAGGTATAGGAAGGGAGGGCATAGGCCTTAGGGGTTAAGCAGGCTTAGGAGGTAGGATCTAGAGGGTTGGAATGATGGATTCAGAGTCCAATAGAAAACATGAAACTCAAGGGGATTAGAATTGATCCCTGTCTCTGTTTCCTCAGTCTTGGGGGGACTAGACTGTGTTAGTTGTCTTGAATTAAATAGAGCAAGGATTTTTTTCACTTCTGTAAGTCCAGAGCTTATCATAAGCAACCAGAGGTAATTCAATAGTAGTTAATATTTCATTAACCCTCACTTCTAAAATTATAAAGCTAGAAGTGGAGGTCTTTAACATATATATCGGTCAGGCTGGAGAGTAAGTTGGAAAGCTGCATTTTATTCCTGTGTGTTTACGTATGGCGGTGCACATAAACCCAGTTTTGTTTCTTTTTCTTTGATTAGTAACAATTGGGCACAACGTGTCCAACCCACCCGGTGTCAAGTCACTTAGAGTGAGTTGATTTCCTTGAAAAACGGAATCTTTTCAAGGATGTCAGGTGGCTTCTCATGGTCTTCCTGAGGCTCTGGAGTCAGACACAATATCTGGTTACCCTGGGACCATGTGCAGTGAGCCTGGGCTGCCGGATGCTGCTGGTGGGCCCTCTGCCCGCTGCTGCATCCCCAAGCCCTCTCTTGTCTCATTGTTTTCCCTTTTCAGGAATAGATGCCACTAGGGACCTGCTCCCTCAAATTTCTGTCATTTGAGGTGAAGTTTTGTGTGGGTTCATCTGACTGGCTGAGTGCACCCTGGCTGTGAGAACAGGAAATAGAATTCTGGCTTTTGTCTTAGGGATGTCCCCAGGTAGAGAGAGGGGATTCAAAAGATGCTGGGGAGCTACAGACGTGACCTCTGACCTCTACATGAAGAATGGTGGGAAACAGTGTTAATCTACACATTTCACTTGGTTTAGACCTAAGCGTAAATAGCATGAAGTCAATCTAAACAGAGGTTAGAGTTTCCAGAGACTTCAGCACCCCGGCTGCAGTTAAACAGCAATTATTTGACTCTTTACGTCCCCTCTATTCTAGATATGAATGAAAATAGTCACATCAAATGCATATTTATTAGTCTTGGTCATTTTGAATTTGAGTCCTTTCATACTATGTATTTATGTACCCAGGAGCAGAGCAGGTTAAAAGTGACATCTTCTGACTTCTACTCTGGAATTTTTTCCCTCCGCACTTTTTGGTGTCACGTAGTAGATGTTTTCACCCACATGCAGGTGAATGAGTGACATATTTATCTCGTTCACAGTGAAGCTTTCTATTCTTTAATTTTATCCCTCTAATGAAACTGTGAGGAATTGATTGTATTTACACAGAAAGGGCTGGTGTCACATGAACCTACAGGAAGTCATTGAGCACATGCCTGTCCCGCAGGACTGACATATAGCATCCTGTGCAGCTCACCTTGAATTCTCCATGCACGAATTAGCCATAGGCATGTGTTATGTGTGGCACAGGCAAGAAGTGCCTGATAGATTTTAGTTCTGTTTATCGCTGGAAGCACTTGCTGTAGGAAGAGTAAGGTTTTTTCCCTTTATTTGACAATGATTTTGAGCTATGCTGTAGACTGGAAAAGGCAGGCTTTGATTCGCCGGACACTGCTTGCTATGTGTGAAGCTGGGATAGGGCGATGCTGTTGGACAGAAGACCTACCTGCCCTGTGTGCCTTTTCACACTGCATCGAGAATTTATCTAGATAATTTCCTGGGCTTATTGATTGTTGAAGGAAACAATGCAAATTGCAAGTTGTGATCAAATAATGCTTTGAGTGTTCACCTTTTTAGAATGCTCTGGGAAAATATGGGCGGAAAATAAACCGTAGGAAAGGCATTCTAAGGCGGTTTTGTTTTGTTTTAAACAGCTACCATGAAATGCACCCTCTGTAAGAGGACAATTCAGTGATTTTCTGAATGTCTGAGTTGTGCGGACATCGCCACTGTCTAGTTCTTGAACACTCCCATTACCCCAAATGTTCCCTGGGCTTGTCTACAGTTGATTCGCGCTCCCAGCCCAGCCACAGGCAACCACTCAGGCAGCCCGCCTGCTCTTTCCACGTGTGCCTTGCAGACGTTTCACAGGAAGCAACTCATGTCCTGTGTAGTTGTTTGCATCAGGCTTTCACTTAACATGTTTTTCAGGTACATCTGTGTTGTAGCACGTGTCAGTCGTTTGTTCCTTTTACTAGTATTGGCATAACATGTTCGTTTATTCCGCTCCAGTGATGGACTTTGGGTTGTTTCCGTGTTTTGGCCATTATGAACCATGTGACTTTGAACATTAGCAAGCACGTCTGCGTGTGGATGTGTATTTTCATTTCTCATAGGTAGATTCCTAGGCGTTCATAGGAGCTTCGAAATGGAGTTTAAGACAGAAGTCTTTGTTTGATATTGATAATGCTAGCAAGGGCCATTTATTTGGTTTCAGATGGCTCGCTCTTCAAGTCTGTCTCTGTGATGTGCACTGTGCTTCTTGAATTGTATGAACCTATTTCTTCTAGGATGAAATATGGTTATAATGTCGAGCAGAGGCTATTAGCATTTCTTAAGATGACCACCCTTTGTTGGTGCACACTATTAGGTTCTCAACGGATGAGTTCTTCCCTGGTGTTTGATGTTTTCCCCCAACTTACCAGAAGAGGAAGTCAATGAAGTACTGTTGGGCGTATTAAAACCACATTCAACCTACAACACCACATAAACACTTACCCTTTGACCCAGCAATTCTACTTCTAGGAATCCTTCCAGAAGATAGACCTCCAACAATATGAAAATACATTTGGAATACCCTAAATATCCATATGCAGGAGAAGGTTGAGTAAACTCTGGTATAGCCACACAACCACATCCACTGTTGAGGATGACCTCTGTGAATTGGTTTGAGGTGGTTTTCAGGGCACGCGGATGTGAACGAGGCAAATGCCAAAGAACATCTAAATGCTGTCCTTGACGTGAGAAGAAGGGGATGCAGGAAAACACATGCTCCCTGCACACTTGTGCAGAGGAGATACGGGAGGGCAGAGCCGGAAACAAAAGAGATGGTGGCTGGAGAGGGCGAGGGGACGGTGGAGGAGTGGGTGCCGGGTCGTAGGTGGGGTGCAGGGGGCGAGGGGGTGGGAAAGTGGAGTGGGTGCTGGGTCGTAGGTGGGGGGCAGTGCTGCTCTCAGTACACCTTTCAGTGTGGCCCAGCTCTTGAAACTGCAGCAGTACTTCATACACTCCAAAGTAAAATAGATGGTTAGTATCAGCAAGGATGTGGGGGACCCAAAATGAAATATAAGCTGAAAACACACATCTCACTGTAGTATAAAGCAGCAGAGCCACAGCGAAGGGGGTGGAAAGGCAAGTGTTAACCTTATTTGGGAAAATGATATGTTGACTGGATTCTGTGAGGCTGAAGAGAACTGTACAAAATAGAAGTAAATTTTTTTCTCAGTGTTAATGTTGAGCAGTGTGAAACGACTTCATGTGTATGTGGGGATTGAACAAGTAAGCAGACTCATAGTAGATAATGAAAGCCAGGTTTCTCACTATCCCAGGAAGAAGTTACAAATAAGGAAAGGAAGATGGCAGAGGGAGCCCATGCTGTTGGATTGGATTCAGGTGTCAGTGTGACCCTGTGGTCTTTAATATGTGCACGTACCACACAGAACTAAATATAGGTGTACACGTTACATGCATGGGTTGGTGATATATCTACACATGCATCTCCTAGCTTTTTCCGTTGGGAAGACCTAGAAGCGATGACCTCTGGCCACAGGTAGCACACCTAAGTATCGGTTGCTGATAAAAATAAGCAGGGCTCCTTGCAGAAGATGAGTCTGGAACCTCTGATGATACTGGAAATAAGGAAGTGCCCAAAAAGGATGTGGTGTGTCAGAGGCACATAAGCAACGTGGAGGAGCCCCATGGCCAAAGTGGGGTCAGTTTGAGCAAGGAAATGTGTAATGATGGTATAGGTGTATAATCTATAGAACAAAGTCAGTATCACTACCTATTGATAGAAGACATTGAAAAAATAAGGGAGAAGGGACATCTCTTCCTGACAGAAACATTCCAATTAATTGGTGTAGGAGCAGTGAGAAAGTAGAAAATCGCCTTCAGGCAGCCAGCACTACAGAAATAGTTAACTTCAGGCGAGTTCCACGGGAGAATGCTGATTAGTGGGCCAGAGTTTGGAGAGAAACAGGATATTTGCCTAGTCTCGAAGTATCTCTTCCTCAAGTTGTTTATTTATTAAAAAGGGAAAAATAGTAACTTTAGAATGGAGGAAGCCAGCAGACACCACATCACCCAGGCGATCAAGATCAGCATCACCTGACGAGACAAGTTGCCGTCATATGCGGCCCCACGCCACAAGGCGTGTGTTCTCTCAGGGACTCCTGCCACAAATGCACAATCACAGTCTAGTCATGGGGGAGTATCAGACGGTCCCGTAGAGGGACATCCTGCAAAATACCTCATCAGTGTTCTTCAGAAGTGTCCAGGTCATGAACACTGGAAACACTGAGGATTGGTCTCAGCTTAGAGACCCGATGACTAACTGTGGCCTGTGATTCTGGGCAGAATCCTGGAACAGAAGCTGGTATTGGTGGAGAAACCACCGAAATTCAGATGAGGTCTGTGGTGTAGCCAATCGTATTGTGCCAGTGTTTATTTTCTGATTTCGATATGTCCTTCTCCCAGCTCACAACGTATGGATCTGTGATTGATACATACTTCTCCACATACTCACAACTTATAAATCTAAGATTTTAGAGGAAGCTGGGAGAAGGACATAGGGGAACTCTCTGTACTATTTTTCAGCCTTCCCATAAGCCTAAAATTTCAACATAAAACATTGAAAAAGAAAGCACATAGCCGAATATGATGGGAGAATGGCAGAAATAGCACAACCAGCCACTACCTCGGTTTCTTCCCATGTGAAAGTGTTTACCTGGTTTATCTTGGTCTTTGGATTTGGTCGATTTTTTTTTTCTAAAAGAAATTTTAAATATAGTCAAATTTATCAGTTTTTTTCCTTTATTGCTTTTCTGTTTTGAATCCTAAGAATACTTTCCCTACTTCAATAATCATATTTTTCTTTAATTTGTTCTAATAGGTTTATATTTTGTTTTTCACATTTAGCATGTTGATCTATATGAAATTTGTTTTTGTGCAGTTTGAAGTTGGGATATTTTTTCAATTGGCTAATCATTTGCCTTAGTCATTGAGTAGTCTGCCCTTTGCCCAATTATCAGAAATATCACCTTTATCCCTACTAAATGTTTTCTTTCAATGACATTTCAAATGGCTTATTATTCTTGTGTGGAAAAATGATTGGTTTTTGTATGTTGTGTCCACAGCTCGTCATTTGTGTCTCACGTTTTCTAGATAGAGGATCCTTTTGGGAATATGCATCTTCCTAAGCTTTGTACTTCCCCTGTATTAACTGGCTAGGACTTCTGGTACTGTGCTGAGTGTAGTGTTTGGATCATAGTGATGGCTAGCAGGCTGCCTCTCGCTCTTGTCTTTGATGTGGATCCTTCTAGTATTTCATCCTTAAGTGTGATATGACTCTAGTTGTTTTGTATATACCCTTTATCTTGTTTAGCATGTTACCTTCTCTTCCTGGTTTGCCTGAGAGTTCTTTTAAAAATAATCTTTATCATGAGTGGCAGTAGAATTTTACCATATGTGCATCTGTTGAGATGATCACATGGTTTTCCCTCCAGTCTGTTAATAGAGCAAATTTCATTAATAGATTTCCAGATATTATACATTCCTGCATTCTGGGGAAAATCCTGCTTTTAACACAGCGCAAAATTAAAATTGCTATTCATTTTAATACCTTCAATTTTTTTGAAATGAGTCTCTCCCCAGCCCTACCCCTAGCCTTTTCATTTTTTTATGTGGTTTACATGTTGTAGTAGCTACATAGTGGTATAAGTGCTTCACACCTGGCTTTTGGTGGCAAGGAGGGGTGGGAATGTGTGGAAAGCCCTGATTTGTAGCATTTGCCAATGTCCAAGGTATAAATGTCCCTACCATGCCCTATTTGAAGCTACCAATGAGCTGTCAACTGGTTTACAAAATGCCTGAAAATGTGACAGTCTTCTCTCATGAATGGGTGTAAGCACACCAGTGGGGCCTGAGTGTGCAGCCTGGTGACTTCTCGTGTCTGTGAGCACTCGTGCAGCCATCCCTGGGATCAACCTGGAGGCTTCCTGGCACCTGTGCCGTTCAGCCTCCTACCCTCCCCAGGAGGACCCCGGTTCTGACCTTTCTCCACCTTTGTTCTCACTTGGGGATTTAATACCTTGTTTATTTTCACGTCATCCTGGTTTTCTCTTCTGTGCACATACAGCTCTTCGGTTTCCCGCCAAGAACTGCCTTGGCCACCTCATTTATAGATAGCAAAATACAGGGTTTGTAATGATTTTTTTTTTTTTTTGTTGAGACGGAGTCTCGCTCTGCCGTCCAGGCTGGAGTGCAGTGGCCGGATCTCAGCTCACTGCAAGCTCCGCCTCCTGGGTTCACGCCATTCTCCTGCCTCAGCCTCCCGAGTAGCTGGGACCACAGGCGCCCGCCACCTCGCCCGGCTAATTTTTTGTATTTTAGTAGAGACGGGGTTTCACCAGGTTAGCCAGGATGGTCTCGATCTCCTGACCTCGTGATCCGCCCGTCTCGGCCTCCCAAAGTGCTGGAATTACAGGCTTGAGCCACCGCGCCCGGCTGTAATGATTTTTATTGAAAAATTGAGCATCTGATTATTATTGTGGCACTGGCTTTATTAAACAATGTAGGTTCTGTGATAACTTTTTTTAAATGTGGGGCATTGCTGCCATCTTATATTCATGAAGTTCATCAACTTGGTTCATCTAAACTGACGTTTTTCATTCATGTGTTTATGCAATCATTGAATAAATATTTTTTGAGCACTTTGGATACCAAAGGTATAGCAGTGAATGAAATAACTCAGCCCCTTTCTTCACAGAGCATATGTTCTGCTATGTCTTTAAGTCACGTGTTTTTTCTATTTGACCGTCCTTGCCAATTTTCCCCTAACTCAGACATCCACTTGCCTTTGCTCCTGGTATTATCTTAAATCACCTCTAAATCAATCCGATTTCTTCCACTGCTTCAGTACTAGTTGACATTTGGCTTAACTACTTCTATAATTATTTCTGCTTTTATTGAATTCTTACGAAGAAAAGACAAGAGACTTGAATCTGGTGATTTTTGCTTTAGAAGGGTTGATGAGGAAAGGGTTGTAATAGCACAGTTTGGTGAAATGGCACTCTTGTGTTGCGTGAACTGTCATCACTTAGTGAGGAGCAGGAGACCAGCTTACAGTTTTCTACTGTAGTTCTGGACATCATGAGACCTTATTCCCCACCAGCATGATCTCTGTCTGTGGCTCAGAGGGAGAGCAGTAGGGATATGGGGTGCTATTCACAGCCTTGCCTGGGTGACTGTGTATCTGGCAGCTTAGTGGCTCCCAGAGGCAGGATCCTGGTCACCAGCATCCTACAGCATTGCCACACGTTTGCTGATGTTCTGGTGTCCTGTGGAGTAGAGCTCCTTGTTCTCCTGTGGGCCACAGTCCAGGGAGAGCAGGGGTTTCCCTGTAGGAGGAGGAGCTGGAAAACTTCAGATCGAGTTTAACCGTGGGCTAGGCTGGGAAATTTGGATGCAGGCCAGTGGACCTCAGAAATCCATCTGTTCATCTTTCTGCTAAACTGATTTGGATTTCTGCTTTTTAAATCCTTTGCACAATTAATTTGTCTTTAGTATGAAAATCAGTGTTTTAGTTTTAGTAAGGGAAAATAATTCTATTTTATTTATTTGGAACAATTTAAAAGACCCTAGAGATCAATATCCTTCCTCTTTCATTTCCTAGAGGAGGGTGTAGAGGAGCAGAGTGTGTGACAGGCACAGTGGGACTGACCTTTGCTTCTGGGCCTGGATCACCATGTCTGGAGAGTGATGCTTTGGAGGAAGTGTGGGTCACTTTGCTCCTGGGCCGTCGGTTCAGAAGGTGCAACCTTGCCCGGAGCTGAGCTCCAGTGCTAGCAGCACACACTCTGTCCTTGCCCTGAGCCTGCATGGCAGCCTTCTTCATCAACTGGAATCTCTGTTGAGGATGGAGAAAAATCTGTGGTCCTTTTGTTTACTGGGTGACTTTCTGACCTCTCTCTTTCCTCATTCTCTCTACTGCATTACAACTGGTTGATGAGAGAGATTTAAAAAAATGAACATAAACAATTTTTATGGAAATATCAGTTATCTGTTATTTTTTGATATAGTTATACCCTTGGAATTTACTCTTACCTTCGGGTAACAGTTGTGAGGACCAAATCTTAATCCTAGTAGGTGACCTTTAAATCTTAGAATCAGGAATTCAGCTTTAGTCAAAAGTTAACTTTTTCCCTATTATTGTGCTCCTGTTGGATTTTTAAAAATGGATACATTCTATTTATTGGTATTTACAAGTCATTTGACTAGACTTATACTAATAGTATGACACAGGAAAAACAAAAACATCTTTCTGTAAAGATTGAAGTAATGAACAATATTAGCGATTATTCCAAAACAGAGAAGACAACGCAGAGGAAAATCAGTCAAGCTCTTTATAGCTTAAATCTAACTCTTTACCTGAATAATAATTTAAAAAACTGTTTTATAAATCAAGCCTCCCATTCCTGTAAAATAGGAGTAATTCATTATCACACATTTGTACTTTAAATTTTTTTTTTCTTGATGGAGCCCAAGTCTTAAAGATGTCAAAACTAGTTTCATGTTCCATTTTCTAAAGTCGAGGCTATCTCAGTCCCATTTCTGTAGCCAACAGGGTAATCTGTTACTGGGCCCTGAAACCCTTCTGATGAGTCTCAGCTTATACCCCACCCCACCCCCTGAATATTCACACAATAGGCACAGTGAAAACCAGGAAATTCGTCTCTGAAATAAGCAGCCTCCAGAGGAAGGAAGCAGCTCGGCTGCTGCCCATACTGCGCCTGGACCTCGGCCCCCGGCACTTGGCTTCAGGAACCACCTACCAAGGAAGGAAGCAGCTCGGCCGCTGCCCATACTGCGCCTGGACCTCACCCCCCGGTACTTGCTTCAGGAACCTGGACGGATCCCAGGCAGTTTGGGGTGTGCTTTGGCTTTCCTCACCAGTTCTCAGGGCAGCCTCGAGTCTCGGGGAGGAGAATGTTGCAGGCCCTAGATCTGGGGCTACAGGGACTTTTCTCACAACTCCAGGCGAGGGCGCACCGGGCTTGGCTCTTCTAGGTCTGGCCATTGCTCCTGTTGGCAGGTGTCCACAGGCATCTGCCTGACGTCCTTGACAAGAGGAAGAGAGGAGCTGGCTTTCTGTGGGTGCCGAGCCCTCTGGGCCACACAGCTGCTGTTCTCAGACTTGTGGGGTTTTCTGCCGCCTCTCGTGTTTCATGCCGTGACTCTGAAACTAGGTCTTAACCTGCTTGGAGCGAAGGTTTGGGGTGTTGGGAAGTTCTGTCCTCTTCTTTCAGGAAGAGGCCCTTTGACTGCGTGCCCAGAGGAGGCATGAGTGCGTCTTTTCTCCAGGGGTCTCAGGGGTATGGGGTGACTGTGCTGCAGCCCCAGGAATGTCAGGGTGAAGAGGCCCTGGAGGCTGATGCTTCCGGTCAAGGGCTTCTCCTGGATTTTCAAATAAAGTCCCAGAACAGAATTACTTTGTGTTTTAATTTCGGGCAAATGTCTCTCATCTGCCCTTTTAAGTACATTAGGATTGGGTTTTTTGACCCTGCACAGCACAAGGGGGCTCCTCAGAAAAGCGTCTGATAAGATAAAATTAAATAACTCGCTTTTTAGCACTTGGTTTTGACTGGTGATTTGTTAGTCATTGATTGAGGCGATTGTGACTGATCAAATTATTTGTCTGCCCATCCTGATTGTTACTTTATTTACAGAATTTTAAAAGGTAGTTTCTTGATCTTAATGTTATATTTAATGTTCTCTTTCATAAGATGGTTTTTTGGTGATTTTGTGTTTAAAAAGTGAGGGTCTTTTGAGAAATAGAATATATCAAATTATTTGTTCAGAAACATTCCAAAGCATTTTTTCTAACTCTGCAAGCAGTTTTCTGTTAAAGCAGTTAGCGTGTACCTGATTAGAGCTCTGTTCAAGATCCCTCACTGGTAACCTCTGTGAGGCTGTTGGTCCGTGTCTTTATCGAGCAGTGGTGTGGCTTCCCAGGTACTGTCAGCTCATTTTAGACCCAATACTAGTTTATTGCCTGAAATTACCTTTAAACTGGAAAATCTTCAAGTAAAATTTTTGAGAGTTTTTGATTTATTCCCTGGGATACTTTTGAATGGCAGGTTTCGGGGAGATATATTTGGTTGTTTTGGCACCACTACCATCAGCCACATTCATGTGCTTCCAGGTGTCCCGCCAGATCAGGGAGCATCCTCTGTACACGGAAGCAGCCCCAAGCACTATGTCTGCTTGTGTTTCTGTTCTCAAGGTTTCTGCGGCCCTGCGTGTGGGCCCTGCTGAGGCCCCAGACATGCATGGACTCACTTCTTCCTCACAGAGCTGACCTGGTGGGCTTCCTGTCCACACAGCTCCCCTTCCTGTCCTCCCATCCAGCCCCTCACATCATGTTGAGAGCAGAGAGAGGGGCAAATGAGACATGGTCCTTGCTTTCATGGAAATGTCTAGCGATGCAGATCTCTGTGTATCAAGTAATCACACAAACAGATGTAAAGTGGTAGCTGTGATGAAGGAAGACAAATTGAAGACCTCCATCAGCGGAGGGGCCCGGACGCTCGCTGAGAGGCGAGGTTTGCACTTGGTCTCCTTACTGAAAGCTGGCAGCCTCATTCTGCTGCCCATGTGCTAGGCACCTTCTCCACTATCACGACTTCCTCGACATTTCTCCTCAGTCTGTTATGTTCAAGTTTTGGCCTTCTATCCCTCTGAAATGGCTCTTGCTAGTCACTAATGATCTGTCTCTTGTTAAGGTCAGTGGCCTGTATTTTGTCCTGGTCTTAATCAGTGTCTCAGCAAGACTGTACAGAACTGACTAACTGCTTGGATTCTGTGGGCTGTGTCAGCCTGGCATCCTTCTGGCTCAGTCTTCTGTGCAGGTTCCCCTGTCACCAGGAGCCCTGCAGGTGCAGCCTACCTGCCCCCAGCCCAGGCTGCGCTCCCTGCCTGCTATGCGTGTGATGCCCCAGCCTTTGCCCTGAGCTCTGACAGTGCAACACAGACTTGCTTGAGCTCTGGATCCCTTCCCTGGGCTCCTGTCCATCATGTCTCCTTTCAGTTTCGCACAGTGACCATTGACTCGGACCCAACCCACAGGGTTTTCTCTGCCCCCTTTTTCTGTTAGCTCTTCCTCAGTGGCATGGGGCTGGGACAGGGGTCTCACACTGCCATCCGCATTTCCTGAGGCTTCTGTCTCTCCATCCTGCTGTTTCAGAGTGCACGTTTCCTTCTCGTGCTTGGCTCCTTGGGTCATGTCTCCAGCCTGATGTTCCAGCTGAGAGGTGGTGAGGCAGGAAGGGATGGTCTCTGCATCAGGAAAGCGATAAGGAGGTCAGGAAACTCGGTGTCTCTCATTGGCTGGAAGAGTATTACACGACTACCTCTGGTTGCCCGGATGCCTGGGGCAGGGTCTGTACTCAAGAACATCAGGCTCTGTGAGTTAGGGTCTCCTACGGCCAGATCAACAAGGAGCTCTAGGCTGTAAGTCCTGGTTCCTGACTGAGGGAGGCTTAAAAAGTGGGGTTGTTGGGGCTTTATATTTGCACCCATTTTTTACCCCTTCAAGTTCCGGACCAGTTGAGAGAGCCGCACACACTGTAGATAGGCAAGTGGAGATCAGATACAGGCTCTGTTTTAGATAAAATCAACTAGAGAAAGTGGCTGACTGGCCAAGTGGGTTTGCCAATCCTTTATCTCAAATTAGACAAACTTCCCACCTAGTAACGAGCGTGGCTGGGGGCAAGCCCCTTGCACGTGGCAGGAGAAGAAACCCTAGCACTTTGGTGTGGGTGCGCCTAGCCCAAGAGGAGAAGAGGACTGGCTGGGCTAAGCAACCCATTTCCTCCTTCTAGATGCCTCCTTCTGCAGGAAAGAGTGGTGAGCTGGATTCTGTCCACAGGGAACAGAAGGGAAAGGGACAAGTGCCCCCTCTGCTCTGAGGAAGAGTTTTGTATATCTCCTGTTGGAAGTCTGGAAGCTGGGCAGTCTCAACCCCTGCACCAGCTATGCCAGCCCTGCCTGTCTTCCTGCAGGTCTGGGCTGGCTGCTGTGGGCCTGTGTCCTCACACTGCCCTGCCCTGAGGCTGTTGGAGGGGCAGCCCCAATTCTTCCCCTCATCATCTACTCTCCTTTCCCTTTAGGGACAGTGGTTTCTGTCTCTGAAACTGCTTCTGGTGAGCCACCCCTCCAGAAAGAACTGCTATTGTCCCCACGAACTTCCTTGAGGCCTCCCTGGTCATTCCTGGGGTGATCATACTATAGAAAGACCCCATCATTATCACCCAGAAGAGCTCCTGAGAGATGAGGGAACCTCTGGGGAAGCCAGCTTGGGCTTTGGGAGGAATTTTCTCCTCTTTTTAGATGTTCCCAAGTAGCTTCCTCTTCAAGTCTGGTTTCTTTTTCCTGTTTTCTGCTGGGAACTAGATGTAATTCCCCTCCTTCCTCAGCATCACCCTTTAGGTACGAGGCGGGTGGGGTTGGCCCTTTCCATTCTTTAAGGAGAGTGTTTTCCACAGTGAGATGGTCACATACCTTCCCTTTGGTAACAGGACAAAAGAGCAAATGCTGAAAAAACTAAGCTTATGAGCTTTGGGGAAGCCTGATGTGTAAATGAGGGAGGCCCACATGATTTTCGGGCTGATGGATTGGTGCCCCCTCCCAATTTGAAAACTGGTCAGGAGATATCGAGTCCCTGTGTGATGTGGTACAAAGTATAAGGCATTGGCCATGGTAGAGAGTTGTGATTTTTTTTTTCTTTCTGGAGGTGGGAAGCCACTGTGTTGGGGGCATGAACTCAGAGTTGTGCCATGGGAGGGTCCCTGTGGCAGGAGAACACATGGAGAGCAGATGCCGAGGGGCCGCTGTACAGGCAAGGGTGATGGAGCATGGCTGATGGGGACTTCAGACACATGTGCGAGGTTCTGAGGATGCCTGGGTGCTGACCATGTGGCAAGATGGAAGGCAGTGCCTACGACTGGACAGCTGGGAGGGAGCCCACTGTGGAGGGTGGGGAGGGTAGACTAGCAAGTCTGTTTGGGTGCCTGACTTGGGGGCACTCAAGGGGAGCTGTCAGGGAGGCCACTGGGTGGAAGTAATTCCAGAGACAAACCACTGCTCCCTAAAGGAAAAGGAGAGTGCCTTTGCCTTTCGGCCTAAGCTCCATGTGGTCCTCTGCCCCAGCCCTCTAGGCAGCCTCCCCTGCTCCCCACTGATGTCACACAGGTGTCACAAAATGAGCATCTGAAACCAGAACTTCATTTTCCTAAATTTCCTAGCCTTTCTCCTTACAGTGAACGTCAACAACACCCACCCAGCTGCTGGAAACCTGGCAGTCGTCCTAGCCACCTCGCTTTCCCTCACCGTCACACCCAGTCCCCTCGAACATTTGTGCCTGCTGTCCCTGCGTTCACTCCCTACCTAGGTGCCTGCCTTTCCATGTCTCCCTGCTGTCCAGCAGCTGGCAGGTCATTCCTGCCCTGTACTTCCAGCCCTACAGACCCACCAAGGCATCTGGAATACAACTGTGACTTCCTCCTCACCCCAAGGCTGTGCTTGACCCGGCTCCCATCTGTCTCTAGACCCCCTTGGAGCACTCTCCCAGGCCTGCTGCAGGCCCATGGCCTCCTCCTTTGGACCACTTGCCCCATCTCTGTCCGGGGCTGCTCACAGCTTTCTGGAAGTTTCTTGCCTGGGCTTTGCTTATTCCCAGCTAGTGGCTTTCCATGTGTGCTCTTCCTCTGCTGACGGCCCCTCCTGCCCCAGCTGATCGTACGACCGTTGTCTCCCATCCCGTCCTGACCTGCCTGTTTATGGAGGCATCCTCTAGGTTTTCAGTGGAGAGGCAGCCAAGGAGTGGTTGGGTGCCTGGCCCCTGGAACCAAACTGTTGAGTCTGAATCATCCCCACCCTGCCTCTTCCTAGTTGTGTGATCTTGGCATGTGGTCTAACCTGCTGGGCCTCAGTTTCCCCATGTGCAAAATGGGGATACTCAAACCTGCCTCATTCTCATAAGGATTACATGATTAGGTAAAGTGTGGCAGTGTGGGGGATGGCGAGTGCTAGGTGGGAGCTGGAGGCTGTTCTCATTGGGCGGTTTGCACACATATGCTCTTAGCCTCCTTTCGAGCACTTACCTTGGCCTTCAATCTTGTGTATATTTGTTTGTGTTTCTCTTTTAGGGCAGAAACTTCTCTGGCATTTAGTGGACAACTGTCAGAGCTTATCCTTGACCTGAGCTCACTGCCTCTGCCTCGGAATTGGAGGTCAGGTTATTCGTAGTATTCTAGGTTTATAAGGTCAGACAGAGTCCTTCTTCCCTGCAGAGCAGAGGTGACCCCTAACATAGGAGCGTATTGTTTTCCCTCAGGGAAACAAATGCGTCAGTAGTAGTGTTACCAGCAGATAGGTGGCACTTTAGAGGTGACATGTAGATGCTTGGGACTGAAATTTAGCCGTGGATCATAGCCTGATTGGGATTTTCACACATCTTCCCTCTCAGGATTTCTCTTAAGGGTTGTTGATTCCACATTTGTCCTTGAGGAGGGGGTGGTAGGGCTGGTGACTGGGGAACTGTAATTTCCTGTGGGAGAGCAGCAATTTCATTATTCCTTTAATAAAGCTATCGTTGATCATCCTTCAGTGCCTAGTGTACAGCCTGTTAAATTAGGGTCTTCAGATAGTTACGCGAGCCTTTTTTAAAAAATAATTTATAGGCTGGGTGTGGTGGGTGGCTCACACCTGTAATCCCAGCACTTTGGGAGGCCGAGGTGGGTGGATCACTTGAGATCAGGAGTTTGAGACCAGCCTGGCCAACATGGTAAAACCCTATCTCTACTAAAAATACAAAAAAATTAGCTGAGTGTGGTGGCACAAACCTGTAATCCCAGCGAGCAGGAGGCTGAGACATGAGAATCACTTGAACCTTGCGGGGGGACCACTCCAGCCTGGGTGACAGAGCGAGACTCTGTCTCAAAAAAAAAAAAAATACCATTTATGTTAAAATATATCATTTTAAGCTATGTAAATCCAGGCATAATTACTGAACACAAGGCACAATCCAAAACATGCACAGTAGGCCCGTGTGAAGTGTGAAGTGTTCACATGCTGTTCTGAGGCCGGCTGGATCTGGAGTTCCTGGGAATGTTCTCTCGGGCTGGCACGTCTCGGGCTGTGGAGGCCCTGAAGCCCTCCTGGATGCTGGACGTTGGTGTGTGTGCACCTTGATGGTGGTATTGGGGTTATTTTCCAGAAGCTACTCAAGGCTTAGTCTTAGGTTCTATCTAAAAATGTTTATATAGGAAGTATTCCAAATGTGGATTTATAAAGATAACACATGTATAGAAATAGTGTAAAATTTGTGTGAACTGAAGCAGGCAAGCTTCTAGTCTTCCCTTTCCAAAAACTTTCCTTTTCCTTCCCCTCATGTTAAAGATTTAAAATATATGTTTAAAAGGTCACTTTTAACTTATAAAATTATTCAACAAATACAGAAATTTAAAAAGCAGCATTGCAGATTATATGAGATTATATGTCTGCTCTTTGGAACTAGGTTGAAATGATAGTTACAAGGTTCTTTGGATGAATGGGGATGTGTGGGGGACAGTGGAGTAGACAGGCTGGGCTTACTAACTAGGTTTGCACTGGATCCCATCAGTCACTGTTCCTAAGTCAAATGCTGGGTTGCAGTGAACACCAGAGCAACAGTGCATTTCCTAGAGAACTCTAAAAGGCTGCAGGTGACAGACTTAGGGAGCGCTTGCCAGCCCTGCCCTTCCCAGCTCTACCCAGAACAAGGAGGCCTTGCACACTACCTGGTCGTATTTTGACTTTATACATTTAATGAACCAAACTAAAGGTAAAGATTTTCTTTTGATTCCCAAGGCAGAGTTGTGGGTACCCAAGTTCCTCAGCCCAACTTTAACTCAGTAGGATGTGGCATCTCCATTGAGGCTCTTCATGGAATCCCAAGAGGTGAAACCTTGGTCTCCGGATGCTCCAAACCAGTCCTGGTGGGATTCTGTTTTCTGGACCCATTTCTGAGTGAAGTCAAGGAATGGAGGCGGGCAGCTCTCAGGTGTCTCTGTTGCTGGATGGGGCAGGCCTAGACGTGGCTAGCTGGGCGCCCCTATAGGAGGATGGGCCACAGGGCCAGCGGGGCCAGCAGGATGAGCAGGCCTGGCTTGGGGTACGGGCTGCAGGCGTGGAGCTCGATGCTGGGTAGGAACCTGCTCACTGACGAGTTGCCACCCGGGGTTGGGGTGGGGGTGGGCGCGGTGGCTTCGGGCTCTGAGCGGCTCTGCACCGGCAGGAGCAGGACCGGCAGCAGCAGCAGCAGCGCCAGCGCGGATCGGGCCGCCATGACCGAGCGCTCCGCTCGACTCGTCCCCTAGCTAGTGCCGCGGCTGCGGTCGCTGCTGGGAGTGTCTGTTCCGCGGGGTCCTCTCCGGTCCTGTCCAGTGAGATTCTGACAGCTGTAACCTGGCCTAACCCCTGCCCACAACTGTTAACGGTCAACCACGGGGAGCAGGTGTGCCGCCACGCGCGCCCTAGCGCTCCGGAGCTGTCTCTGAGCTCACGTGCTCCCTGTGCCCTGCGCGCGGGTGGCGGTGTCTCCGCAGCCCCGCACCTGACGCTGCCGAGCTGCCCAGCGGACTTTAGCAGGTGCGGAAACGCCCGCTGCCAGTCGCCGAGTGCTGGGTGCAGAGGATCTCTGCAGACACCCATGCTCCGTTCTTTCGCGGCACATGGGAAAAACTCCTGAAGTGCGTGCACAGAGTTTTTATTTTAGAGGCTTTGACATTGTGATTAAGTATACCTGTGATGTAACGAAAACCTTTTTTAATGCTTCTCAAAAGTTTTGCTAGTGTGTAACATTTACCTCCTGTACTGGAGTTTAAAGGAAGCATTACTTCCTAAGTAATCAGTGATCCTTTGTAATGAACATCACCGTCTGTAGAGCTTTGACATTTCTTTCCCCAAGCAGAAATTTTCTGGATAGTGTGTACTTGCTACGCAAGCTTTTGGAGTTTCTGAATGCTGGGTACGCTAGCACACCAGTCTTGCTGACTGTTACGTGAGAGATGAGTGGTGCTTCAAATTGTGTAAGGGATCAGTAGTAACAGTGGTGGACATACTTTTGCCAGGCATGGTTTATTTTAAAGTGAACATATTTTGTGCTTATTTATGTATTTGGGACAGGGTCTCACTCTGTTACTCAGGCTGGAGTGTAGTGATCATCATGGCTCACTGCAGCCTCAACTTCCAGACTCAAGTGATCCTCCCACCTCAGCCTCCTGAGTAGCTGGGACTATGGGGCTGTGCGCCCACTACCGCACCCAGCTAACTTTTTTTATTTTTTGTAGAGACAGAGTCTCGCTATGTTGCCCAGGCTAGTCTTGAACTCCTGGGGTCAAGCAATCCTCCCTCTTTGGCCTCCCAAGGTGCTGGGATTACAGGTGTGAGCCACCATGCCTGGCCAGTGTACTTATTTTAATTCTAAATCAGAATTTCTATAATTAACTTCCTTACCTTGGTGTCTGTCTGTTATCAGCACAAGAGTTTAAAATAATTTTTGATTTCTTGGAAGTAATTCTGCAGGCAGTTCAATGGGAGAAGACAGTTTCCTCAGCACATTTGGGTTGCTGTTATCAGAAAGAAGGGGATGGATTCAAGGCAGCAAAACCAGCTGGTACCAAAACTATATTTTTTAAACATGTAACTGCATGTTCCATAAAAGAGCATATAAAAAATAGAGTGAGGATTCTTTATTGGAGAAATAACTGATTCTAGGACTGTGCAGGAAATACACAAGTGCCAGAAATTCTAAGGAAATGGCAAGGAAATGCTGAGAAACATGACCACACCCGCATCAATGGGTGGTGTCAAAGGGACCCAGGAGCCTACTGAAAGAGCTCCCAGTGGCCAAAGCTGGAACAGTTTCTACAACAAAACAAAGTAGTATTGGATTATAGCCCAGAGATAAATAAATATCCATGAGTCCAGACTGACATAAATAAATGACTGATAAATGGGGAGAAGAGGCCGGGCTCGGTGGCTCAAGCCTGTAATCCCAGCGCTTTGGGAGGCCGAGACGGGCGGATCACGAGGTCAGAAGATCGAGACCATCCTGGCTAACATGGTGAAACCCCGTCTCTACTAAAAATACAAAACTTAGCCGGGTGAGGTGGCGGGCGCCCTGGTAGTCCCAGTACTAGGGGGCTTGAGCAGGAGATGGCGTAACCCGGGGCGGAGCTCGCGTGAGGCTGAGATCCGGCCACTGCACTCCAGCTCTGGGTGCCGAGGCGGCTCGTCTCAAAAAAAAAAAAAAAAAAAAAAAGGGGAGAAGAGACAAAGCTCCTTTCCAGCAGAATTCCAAATCATCTCTGTATCTGCTGTATCTGCTGTATCTGCTGTGTCTTCCAGGAGGTGGAGCACAACCCCCACCCCAAGCCAGGGCTGCAGAGTGACTTCCTTCCAAAGGGGACAGCATGGAGGGGGGGCCTCAACCCAGCAGGGGTCAGCTCAGCCTCACAGTGGTCAGTCATGGTGACAGGGTGTGCCCGATACAGTGGAGTGACAGTGGGCCTCCACCCCCACACTCAGTCCCTTCCTGTACCATGAGAAAACATCAGACAGATCCCAGCTGAGGGACAACTTCCTCAGAACAGTCAAGGTCACCAAAACCAAGAAGAGTCTGAGAAACTCACAGCCAAGAGGGGCCTAGGAGCCGTGACGTCTGACTGTCACATGGGACGACTGAATCTGACTAAAGTGTGGATTTCAGTTAATAACAATGTGTTAATTAATACTGGTCCATTACACCAGCAGTCCCCAACCTTTTTGGCACCAGGGACTGGTGACAATTTTTCCATGGACTAAGGTGGGGGCTGCGAGAATGGTTTGGGGATGATTCAAACACATTACATTTATTGTGCACTTTGTTTCCATTATTACATTGTAATATATAATGAAATAATTATACAACTCACCATCGTGTCCAATCAGTGGGAGCCTGAGCTTGTTTTCCTGCAATTAGATAGTCCCATCAAGGGGTGAGGGGAGACAGTGGCAGATCATCAGACATTAGATTCTCATAAGGAATGTGCAACCTAGACCCCTCACATGCACAGTTCACAATTGGGTTCCAGTCCTATGAGAATCTAATGCTGCCGCTGATCTGACAGAATCAGTGCAGGAGCTGATTCTGTGCAACCCAGTTCCTAACAGGTCACAGACTGTTACTTGTCCATGGCCCAGGGTTTGGGGACTCCTGTATTAAACCATACTAATGTAAGAGGTTAATGATAGAAAATGGGTGTGGGGTTTGTGGGAACTTTCTGTCGCATCTACTCAATTTTTCTTCAAATCTAAAATTGTTCTAAAAATAATTTTTACTTTAAAAATGTTTTTTAAAAAACACTTTTTTGTGTCCTTACCTTCTGCTCCAAATAAATAATTATCCTGACTTTTGTGTAAGTGGTTTCACTAGTTTTCTTTAATTTCTTAACTCTGTCTGTTACCCTTAAACAGTATATCCTTTGGTTTCGAAAATTGAGTAGTCAGGGCACACTTGTTGAACCAGGCCCCACGGGTCAGTAATGGTTGATCTCCAAGGAGTTCACTTGTCAGCGGTGGGGGGTCCCTCCTGGAGCAGTGCATGTTCAGCTATCTCGTGTACTTTCTCACAAGTGCGTTCTGTTCCCTTCAGCGAGGTACACCTGCCGCCCTCTCCTTCTACTGGGGCTTCCCCTTTCTTGTCTGTCTTCTTGTGCTTGGCAGCCTTGGGTATCTGTGATATGGCTGTTGTTTGTTTTGGTGCAGTGGGATATATTTATGTGCTACAGTCACTTCTGTGAAGAGTTAGATGCTGTCCGGGTGCTGTCAGCTTGGAGTCTGGAGTTGTCTTGTGCAGTGGAACCTGTAAAGGAGCATTGTCAGGGGAGAGAGGCTGTTGCTACTGTACCCATTTGGGGACTCCTGGGATAGAGTGAGTTCCAAGGAAGCAGGGAAGAATTGGGTCAGTGGAGACACAGTGGGAGTCAGGGCAGGGACAGGCCTTCCTGCAACTTGGAGATACAAGGAATGAGGGATGGACCCAGAACTGGAGGTGTTTCTCAAGAAGAAAATCTTCAAAGGTTGAGATGAAACTCCCATCATACTTACTAGCAATAACCTCTAGCAAAGTTGAGGTGGTCTGTTTTGGCTAAATAAAACGGACATGGCATTGCAGGGCCCCCTGTGAAGAGCTGGAAGCAGGGAGATGTCAGCAGTGGCAAGCATGTGTTCTGGGGAGTAGGGACTTTGCCTGGCGCTGGTAGGCAGCCCATGCTGCCGTAGATGCCTCCTACTGTCCTGGGTGGCCTCACACAGAGGAGCTCCACACCTGCTCTTTGAAGTTTTTTTGGGGTGCCTGCTGGCTACAAGGGGTCTATGACATTGATATAAAGTCTCTATGTTTCCCTTGGAGAAGTGCTCCCAAATATGAAGCACCCAGGTTCTGATAATAGAGTTGGATAATAAGGTTGAGTTGGAGAAACTTACCTAATAGGATTGAAGTGGAGACAAGGATGGCATGTGAAGCTTTGACTTTACTTCCCAGGTGATTTTTTTTTGTTATGCTTTAGATGGATCATTGCTTCGTTTTTGTTTTGTTTTGTTTTTTGAGATGGAGTCTGGCACTGTCAACCAAACTAGAGAGCAGTGGCACGATCTTGGCTCACCACAACCTCCACCTTCTGGGGTCAAGCAATTCTCCTGCCTCAGCCTCCCAAGTAGTTAGGATTACAGGTGTCTGCCACCACACCTGGCTAATTTTTGTATTTTCAGTAGAGGTGGGGTTTCGCCTTGTTGGCTAGGCTGGTCTCAAACTCCTGACCCTCAAGTGGTGTGCCTGCCTTGGCCTCCCGAAGTGCTGAGATTATAGGCATGAGCCACTGCACCCAGCCTGCTTCTTTGTATTTTAATATTTGTGTAATTTACGATTTTCTAGAGGAGCTTTGGTTTCATTTTGGCCTAAGTATGATACAAGAGGTGGAAGGCCTGGTTTCTCTGTTTCCTTCAGCTGTTCCTGACTGGTCCTCTTCTGTTCCTTCTCAGATCACAATTAATTGAATATATTTTAAAAGAGAAAACTCATAGGAGCCCTAAGGAAATAAGGAATGATTTTGAACACTAAAGCTAAAAGCATTCTCACATTGTGTTACTTTTATGTTCTTTACTAAATTTGCTTCATGCGCACACACACACGTGAGTATATTTCTCAGTATGCAGATGATTTCAAGGACTGGCTTCCTTCGTGAAAACGTATTGTTGGTTGCAAGAAGATAGGGGGCTGGAAACATGATTCATCTGTCTGTGGAGGTGAAGTTTCAAGAAACTCACCACCGTCCAGTCTTTATGATTATGAACTTGTTGAGTGAGTTCTCTTTTTATAGTATACCCATGTCTAGGAATTTTGGCGGAAATCAGCCTCTTTGCTTTTTTAGACTTTTGGCTAGTGATAGTTGTCTTTGTTCTGTAAAACGACTGTAAAGGAATCCCGAGGTTCTAGTGGAGACATTCTTTTGTAAGAACAAGCTGCCCTGATGTCATGTCATGTTTTTGGATTGTTTGCTCCTCAACCTGATGAAGTTGTTCTTAGCTGTTTGCTTTCTTTTCTCATCTACAGTGGTATTCCTTTCTTTGCCTTTATTGCAATTGTATCTTGTAGCAGGCTTGTTAAATCCCATGGGAGGTGGTTTTTTTTGTTTGTTTGTTTTTTTATTGTTGTTGTTTTTTGTTTTAATAGGTCCTTTCTCTATTTGGCTATGTTGCCTGCTGAGTTTAAAGCCTTTTTATGATATTTAACAAAGCCCTCTGTATTCAGCGTGGTCATGGTTGTGTTTAATGTTGCAATCTAGACTCGTGTATTAAGTACAGCTATCATCTGTCGCTTAACTTAGCCTTGCTCTCAGTGTGTTTATCATCATGTCTCTAAGGCCATCCTGAGGACGTGACCTGGAGACAGAGGGGGTGCCTAGGCAAAGTACTGGGATGCCTGCACTCCGTTTCTCAGCTGTGAGTGTGCACTTGGAAACCCACGAGAACTCTGGGGAGCCACAGGCCTTGGGGTTTTTGCTGTCCCCCTTTTCCCTTATTCTCTGGATAATGAGTGACTTGGGAACTTACGAACAACTTAAAATATTTAGCTCACTTTACTTTTACAAACCATTTTTAATGCTATCAATGATAGGGTCCTTCCAGTGGGAGGTACACAAATATAATTAATTTTAGTTAAACAAGAGCCAAGAAAGGTAAAGAAGGTATTGTTGAGAATAAATACGGCCGGATACGCTTTTGGGATGCAAATTTGTCTCTTCTCTGTGTCAGTTGTATCTCCCCAAAGCAAGGAATAGGTGCTGGAGTTGAGTGCGTTGGGGCAGGGCTTGTGGCAAGGCAGGAAGAGGCTGCACAAAGCACAGATGTGCAGTTTCATTTAGTCAATATGAAGGAATCCTAATGTACCCACCGGCTAGGTTGAGTAAAGCAAAGAAAAAACAGGCATAAAATGTGGAAAAGAAGAAATAAAACTACCTCTTTTGGGAGTACCTGGAAAACCCTAGAGCAGTCCTGTCCGGTAGAAATATAAAATTAATATGCAAACATCAATGTTACTCATATATACAAAAATAATCAGAAGATATTATGGAAAACACAAGCCCATTAACAATAGTGACAACAGGCCGGGCGCGGTGGCTCACGCCTGGAATCCCAGCACTTTGGGAGGCCGAGGCGGGCAGATCATGAGGTCAGGAGATCGAGACTACTGTGAAACCTCGTCTCTACTAAAAATACAAAAAATTAGCCTGGTGAGGTGGCGGGCACCTGTAGTCCCAGCTACTCGGGAGGCTGAGGCAGGAGAATGACGTGAACCCGGGAGGCGGAGCTTGCAGTGAGCCGAGATCGCACACTGCACTCCAGCCTGGGCGACAGAGCGAGACTCCGTCTCAAAAAAAACAAAAACAGCAACAACAACAACAACAACAAAAAATAGCAACAATAATGAGAAAGTACTTAGGAATAAATGTAATGAGAACTGTTCAAAAGCTAAGTGAAGAAAACAGTAAGTTGAGAAAGACAAATAAGTCGCTTTGAGTAGGTGAAAAGACACCTTGTTCTTGGTTACGATGGCTTGGCTCATTAAGATGTCGGTTGTAAGTTAATTTACAAATTTAATGTGATGCTAATAAATACATGAAAGCAAAAAGACTCAGTTTTTTTTTTTCCCTTGGACTGGACATGTCGATTCTAAAATTGAAAAAGCATTAATACCTAGAAAACTTAGAAAAGAAAGAGCCAAGAAAAGGAGAATAGCTCTACTAGATATTAAAACATACTACAAAGACTCTATATGGAATATAGTGTGGCAGGGTTGCATGAAGAGCCAGACAGACCCATGGAGGAAATAAGCCCATATGTAGATGGACATCTAGTATATGATAAGGGTAGTATCTCAGATTGTTGGGTCAAAGATAGATTGTTAGAGTAAATGTTCTTGGGACAATTGGACTCCATTTTGTAAAATACATCATTAGGATTTATACCTTACACCACATACAAAAATAGGCTGCAAGTGGGTCAGAGAACTCAGTGTGAAAAAGGCAGCTGTTCCAGTGTTAGACACAAACATGGGTGAATATTACCTATGTGTTGGGAAACGCTTTTTTAAAGGTGTAACTCAAAATTCATCTTCAACAAAAGAAAAGATGGATGAATTTGACTACATTCCAAAATACTGCGACCAGCCTGGGCAACATGGCAAAACCTATTTCTAGAAAAAATACAAAAATTGTTTGGGCGTGGTGGCACACACCTGTAGTCCCAGCTACTTGGGAGGCTGAGGTGGGAGGATCACTTGAAACCAGGAGGTTGAGGCTGCAGTGAGCCATGATGGTGCCACTCCAGCCTCAGTGACAGAGCGAGACCCTGACTCGAAAAGAAAAGTAACAACTTTTGGCTGGGCGCAGTGGCTCACGCCTGTAATCCCAGCACTTTGGGAAGCCAAGGCGGGCAGATCACAAGGTCAGGAGATCAAGACCATCCTGGCTAACATGGTGAAATCCCATCTGTACTAAAAATACAAAAAAAATTAACCGGGCGCAGTGGCGGGCAGCTGTAGTCCCAGCTACTCGGGAGGCTGAGGCAGGAGAATGGTGTGAACCCGGGAGGTGGAGCTTGCAGTGAGCCGAGATAGCGCCACTGCAGTCCCGCCTGGACGACAAAGTAAGACTCCGTCTCAAAAAAAAAAAAAAAAAGAAAAGAAAAGTAACAACCTTTGCCTGACCAAAACAAAACAGAAAATACAGTAAGGTCGAAAGACAAAATACCAATTGTGAGAAAGCCTTCGTAGCATATCATAAATATTTTAAAAGTTGAGGGGAAGAAACCCGAAATCCTAGGAAAATGGGAAAAGTATGAACAGACATATATGCACATATACACGTGCATAAAAATGGTCCGCAAACTTTACTAAGATACCGTTTCTTACAGATTTGCAAATAATCAAAAGTCTCACTTGATAGCTATTTGTAATCATGGTGCAATGTCTCATGTACATACTTAATTGGAAATGATGTATTAAATAAAGGTGAAGAGCCAGTTGTCTTTTCAGCTTAAAAGAGCATTAAAGTTCATGATTGTTCACTTCTAAATTTATTCTCAGTGTGCTCTGAAATAGACTTTGTAACAAAAGCAGCAGTAACTTTCCCTAGATTTCCTAGGAAGCAGGTATTGAATTCTCACGCACCTGCATGCACAGGCTGCCAGGATACCCCCGCTCTACTGTGGATTACTCTGGGCTGTTTCTCCTTCCCTCCAACCACCACACCCACGTCCCCAAACCTAGGGGTTGTTAAATTTAGGTAGTTTCCACACTTCTACCTTTTTTCTTAGGATGGCTCTGCATTCATTATGGATTTCATAAGACACATGGCTGGAAGGTACCTGATACAGATTAAATACAGAATTTAGTTAGAAGGATAGTATTCCGTCTTTGAAGGCTGTGTGATTGCAGCCCAGGCCAAACCAGCCAGAAGTTGGGTCACTTGAGCAGGGCCCTGCAAACACACCTGAAGGAGGTGGCATTGCTAGGACTCTACTTTTGGGGCTGAATCAACAGAGGCAAAAAAGGACTTGGAGTAAGTCCTTGCGAGGATGGCGCAGCTCTCAGCTGCAGAGCTAGGACCAGATCAGGCTCTGGGGTTCATGCGGGAATCACCAGTCTGCGCTGCTGCCTCCTCCTGTACGTGTGTGTGTGCACGCGTGTGTGCGTGTGTCTGCGCGTGTGTGCACGTGTGTGTACGCGCGTGTGTGCGTGTGTGTGCGCGCGCGCGCGTGCCCACGAGTCCTGTGGCACCACCGCATTGTCATGAATGCTTTCATTTCACGAGTCAGGAGCAGTTTCCCATTTTGTAGGCTGTTTCTCTGTGACCTGGATTTTAATGGCGTGGTCAAAAGCTGGAAAAGTATCCACCTTTCCTTCTCAGCTTGGGGGCTGGTTTGTTTTTCTGCGCCGCGTGCGTCACCACCTCCTGATGCTGCAGGGTCAGCTTGTGCACTCTGCGCCCCCAGGAGTGGAGGCTCCGTGTAGGCGGAGACTTTTGTTTTGTCCCATCCTCCTGGCATGTAGAAGGCACTCAAATACTTGTTGAAGGATAAATGGATGGGCTATGGTATTTTTAACCTAGCAATGCACCTTTTGGTTGTTTCCAGGTTTACTATTAAAACAAACGTCTTGATGTCCCTCTTTTTGGATGCTTTTGGTGATAGAGAAGCCAAAGCATGCTGATTTTAAGCAAAAATCATTTATTTGCTCCTGAAATTTTCCTTTGAAAACTTTCTGTATGAGGTTATACGTCAGTATGTAGTTTTCATCCATGTTGTGAGGAGTTCTCTCTCTCTTTTTGTCGTTATAGACATTAGTGGAAAGCCACAAGTAGCGTGGGGGCTACCTCTAGTCACGCTTCAGCTGGAAGTGCGGTGTGAGCATCTATTTTACCTCACAGTCCTCGCTCTGAAAATTCTGACCACTTTTATTTTAATGTTCTGCTCTATTAGCTGGGTGCAGGGAGGAAAGAAGCTCAAATTAGTCAGTTTGCTTTGTATTTATTTTTACTTGACCTTTTCACTTACATATTTTGAGAAGAAAATGTGAGAGTCTTTCCTCTGCATAATTTTCTTCCTTGATGAGAAACTGTTTTCAGTCATATACTCGGAAAGTGGTGGAATTAACCTCAGGGTAGCATGTTTAGTGTTTTCCATTCTTGAAACAAACCTTCAAATGTTCATCTGTTTATTCTATGAAATAATTATTTTCTTATTTCCAGCTGATTTGAAAACCAGTACATTTCTGTGCCAAGTAATAGCTGTGTTTTCTGGACCCTCCAGCAAGTCTCTGCATGGCTGTGGTGCCTTGGGGACCGAGTTGTGGAAGAGCCGGCGAGGCAGGGTGTGGAGAACCTGTTTACCCTTTGTTTTTCACTTACCTTTTTCTTCAGGAGTTGAACTAAACAATTGTTACTGACAATAATGGATTTTAATTCCTAGGAGATTAAACTCCTCACCTGTAACAGTTTGATTAATAAACCTAATATATTTAAGCATGTATCAGTCCTTTTGGAAATTGTAATATTCAAGGAGTTGTTAGCATTTGTGGCTTTTTAAATATTTCTAGTTATAGTTGCTGTCAGGATTCATTCATTTCGATTAGGTAATTTACCATTATTTTAAAAAGTAATAAACATTTACATTTCATGGACAGGAAGCCAAGATTTTTGTGCTGCTTCCTAAATGCAGTGGGTACATCTCTGTCAGTTTTTACCTTCTGGAAGGTACTCCTGAGTGCCGTGCTGAGCTCTGCCCATCTGTCCATCCTCTTTGGACACTCATCCCTTTCCCCTACTCTGCTCTGTGAGGGGATGGTGCTAGTGAGAGCTCAGGTCGAGAGGGCTGGGGCACTCCTGCGTCTCTCAGCTCATCAGCAGTTACTTGTAAGACAATCAGGGTTTACCTGTGTTGTTGAGAAGCATTACGCAGGCAAGAAAGCACACGAGAGGAAGGCGCAGCTGAGTGAAGCATCACAGAGCCCGCTGGGCTGTGCCTTCCACCCGGGCCAGCACACAGAGTGCTGCAGTCCCTGAAGGCTTCCTCAGGCTCCTCCTGTTAGTATGGGCGCCTGCCACTGACCTCTGTGGGTGACAGGTTTGTCACTTGAGCTTGTATCCTGCAACCTGTTTGTTTAGGTGTGCCTATTTGTTTTTAACTGTTTAATAGACTTTATTTTTTAGAGCAGTTTTATATTTACAGCAAAATTGAGGGACAGGTACAAAGATTTCCCATATGCCCCCTGCCCCCACACAGGCACAGCCTCCCCCATTATCAACATCCATATCCAGAGCCATGTATTTGTTGCAGTTGATGACGCCACGTTGACACCTCATTACCCAGAGTTCATAGTTTCATGAAGGTGCACTCTTGGTGTTGGATGTTCTGTGGGTTTGTACACATTTATGACGATATGGATCCATCCTTCCAGTATGCAGAATTATTTCATTGCCCTAAAAGTCCTATGCTTCGCTTATTTATTAACTATATAAATGCAATCAAAAGATGTGTTTTCTTTTGTTCAGTATTACATGTGTGAGACTTGCCTGTGTTGTTGCTTGTTCATTTTTATTGCTGTACATAGTAGTCTGCTGTTTGACCATATCATATATTCATTCTGCTGATGATGGATAGTTAGACGGTTTCCAGTTTGGGGCAATTATAAGCATAACTGCTTTGACCATACTGATACATGTGTTTTGGTAAAGAAACACAGGTGTTGCTGGGGTGGATGGGCTGGCTGTGAGCACACACACTTCAGCGTGAGCGGGTGATGCTGGCATGGTGCCTGGTTGGGCACTCAACTGCCTGCTCTCACCACACTCCTCACGTGGCATCGACTGCTTTGGAAGTTTCTGTCTTCTTAATTTTTACCATTCTGGCAGGTGTGTGTGGTACTTTTTTGTAGTTTTGATTCTCATGGACCTGCATGCTAGTGAGATTGAGCTTTTGTTAAATTTCATGGTCATCTGGACTCTTTGAGGTGCCTCCCAAAGTGCCCAGCTACAGCTTCTGTCATCAAGGAAGGAGTAGGTATGGGAATGGTGTCTCTGCACACCTCATGTCATGCCTACATCCCTTCTTCAAGAAAATACTGGTGTTCCCTCTGAAAATGATAGAAATTGGCTCATCATTTTTGAGTCTAGCTCAGGTGTCTTTTCTAGAATTGCCTTTTTAATTCAGTGTAAAGAGGCACAGGGACTTCATATCTGCCGAGATGAGTGCAGGTTGCCTAGACATGCACACAAGGCCCTTAGTGGACTTCCCCCATCCCTGGGGCTCCTCATAACCCTTCACTCTTCTTTTCCCTGGCCTTTCTGGGCTGGAGCCAGGTCTTGGGGTTGGGGGCGAGCCTTTCTCTCGGTGTGTATCTCTGTATAGAGTTGCGTGGTGAGATTCGGATTCTGTTCTAAATGCAGTTGGGTGGAAATAAAGGGGGATAGTCCTGAGTCACCCACATTCCTTTGGTCAGTCTGCCCTGGTGTGAGGAGCCAGCAACCTCTGCAGACCTTTGGTTCCACCTCCAGTTTGGGGGATGCGGGCTTGTGTTGTAAATAGGTGACCATGTGATTTACTGCTTGAACAGGGACGCTTTGAGAGTGAAAGGGCCTGCGATTATTAATGACCCCAAGATGACATGTGAGAACCAGGAAGTCCTGGGGAGATCAGGTCATGATCCCCACAGTTATGATCTCAAAGATGGAGCGCGTCACAGGGAGGATGCCCTCTGTGAGTTGTGAGGGGCCACGTGTGTCCTTTGTACACAGGCCCTAAGGGGTGCTGGGGCCATGTGGGTAGCCATAGGAAGATGGCTGGAGTTGGAGGCAGAATGTATAAGTATTTCACTCATTGACTAAACTCAGTTGAGTTTTATTTGTCTGTGGAAAGGGAAATCTACTTGCCTTACTTGCATGCCTTTCCTAGGGATATTTTGGGGACTAAAATATGATAGTGAATTCTAAAATATTGGTTGAAATGGCGGGACGTGGTGGCTCACGCCTGTAATCCCAGCACTTTGGGAAGTCGAGGCGGGGGATTACGAGGTCAGGAGTTCGAGACCAGTCTGGCCAACATGGCGAAACCCCATCTCTACTAATAATACAAAAGTTAGCCGGGCGTGGTGGTGCATGCCTGTAGTCCCAGCTACTCGGGAGACTGATGCGGGAGAATCGCTTGAACCTGGGAGGTGGAGGTAGCAGTGAGCTGAGATTGAGCCATTGCACTCCAGCCTGGGTGACAGAGCAAGACTCTGTCTCAAAAAAAAAAAAAAAAAAAAACTTGTTGAGGTTGTCATCGTCACCTTAACATTGTCATCGTCACCTCCAGTAATAGCTCACATTTATTGAGTTCTTCCTCCATGCAGGAACTGTGCTGAGTTCTTTGCCTGCATTATTTTATTCAGCCTTTGCTGCGGCCATCTGCACCTGCTCCTGCCAGAGGGAATGCTTGAGACACTGCAGGGTGACAGTAGCCTCAGAGTCGGGGGCTGCATTGCTGGATCTTCAAGCAGGCACACTTCCAACTCTGTGCTCATAGTCCTGGTCATGGGGTTGCACTGACCTGTGGAGAGCTGGACATGGGGAATGGGTTGGAGAGCTTTTATTTGAAACAATAGCAAAGTGGCATGATCTTTTGGGAAGTACGCTTCTTCAAGTCATGCATCCACTCACAGACAGGCTTTATGAGCCTCTTGCTTTGTAAGGGCCCAGGGAAGATTTAAGGCGACCAAACTTCCAGTGACAAACAATATTTGAAAGTAGTCTGTTCCTTTACCCCAGAAATGCAGAAGTACATGGTTTTGGATATTTGACCTCCTTGATTGGTGGGCACGAGGAGGTGGTCTGCTGTGGTGCCAGTGACCGTCTGTGAGTCACAGAGTGAGTGAATGCTGGGCCTGCTGTCATAGGAGAGCTCTCTGCTGAATTGGTTCCGCAGCACACCAGCTTCCTCACGGGGCACTAGCCGGTCAGGGTGATGTCTCTGGATCACTCAACTTGTCCCTGACAGAGCAAGAAATAAGAAACCCAGTTAGAACGTCTGTATCATCAGATGCCATTTACATCCCAGTCAAATTAGCAATCAAATCACTGACTTCTTATAGGTATACATCTTCTGACTTCAGCATATTCTCTTCCGCTTCTTCTGCATCCTTGGGTTTTGAAGGATGTTTGCTATGTAAATGTTTAACATGTTTACATGTTTACTATTTAAACTTAATAGATGAGATAGCTTTTAAAATTTGTGTCCATTAAACCCAAGGACTCTTGCAGAAGTCGTATGCTTTTTCTTCTTTCGTCTATAATGCATGTAAGGAATTATTCACTTGCTCTAAAGTTCAAATATGTGAGTTTCTGGTGCTATTACATAAGATGTGGTATTGTGGGTCAAGGGGATTTAGTGTCTCACCTAAAATCTGGGGCCGGGATGTCACCACTTTAAGTAATAGGGATGTTTGCTTGTCTTTTTTTTCCTGCTGCAAAGCAAAATGCTGAAGAGATACTTACTTGTTAATTAACTGATTTCACCCTTGTCATCCATCCCCTTTCCATAAGGAACTGTGTGTTGCATTCTTGCTGAGTGGAGACTAAGTCCTTTGTGCAAGGTTGGGGCACCCTGGGGTGAAAAGGTAAGTGCTTTCCGGGATGCTGATTAAGATGGTATCTACTATGATCTCTCAGTGTCCCCAGGGCGAAATTCCTCAGGTTACAGTGGCAGGAACAGCTGCTTGAGCTCATTTTGTCTTCTGAACAGGATCAGTCTTAGAACTGGCCTTCTCTCCATCTTCAGCCCCAGGGTGGGCTGGCCTGAACAGGGCCTGTGCTTGCTACACAGCACCCTTGCCTGCCTTCCCTTGCCTTGGCTGCTAAGTCTTTGGAGAAAACTCTGCGTTTCTGAGCTTCTTCTGAAAGATTTAATTTTTTATTTAGAAACAAAATATGCTTATTACGGACTGTACATACTTTGCAGAAATGCAAAATTAGGAAGAGACGTGATTAGTCCCATTGCGTAGAAGCAACTTTTGTTATCATTTTGTATATTTCCTTTGTGTCTGTATTAGTCTGTTCTCATGCTGCTAATAAAGACATACCAAAGACTGGGTAATTTATAAAGGAAAAAGGTTGAATGGACTCACAGTTCAGCATGAGTGAGAAGGCCTCAGGAAACTTGCAATCATGGCAGAAGGGGAAGCAAACACATCATTCTTCACGTGGCAGCAGCAAGGAGAAATGCCCAGCAAGATGGGGAAAAGCCCCTTACAAAACTATCGGATCCTGTGAGAACTCCCTCACTGTCATGAGAACAGCATGAGGGTAACTGCCCCCATGATACAATTACCTCCCACCGGGTCCCTGCCACAACACGTGGAGATTATGGGAACTACAGTTGAAGATGAGATTTGGGTGGGGACACAGCCAAACAATATCTGTGTCTTTTTATGTGTATGTATTTTTTTTCTTTTCTAAGCACAGTTGATAAACTGTGGTTACTCTACCTATTTGTGTAGGCCTCTCAGATCATCGAAACAAGATGTGCAAATTAGCAGATGACACTGGCACATGGAGTAATGGTTTATATTTTAATTTTCACTGTGTAACATTTTAGTAAAGCTTTTACTGGAAATGTTTTCTACCCATATTCTCAGGAAACCACGTGAAGTGGACAGCCTTGCATTTCGTGGCTTGCTCCCTTGAAGGATGAAGGGAGCAGTGCTGTCGGATGCTCTTCCCAGCCTCCCTCTCCAGGGAGACTTAACCACTGCCGTTTTGAGTTTCCTGGGAGGACATCCCCCAAGGACTCTCTGGCTTGTCCTTGTGAAGTTGGTTTGCTTTTTGTGCCAGCTTTTAGGCTTACAAAATGTTGTGTGTGTGTACATAGGGAAATTATGGAAGGGTATAACTACTAGTTTGTGTCAGCACTGGATTCTGGTATATATGATAAATGAGGAGTTTCTGTTACGTATATGGGATTGCTGAGATACACAGCGGTTTTCTGCGCACATCACTCTGTAACGCAGCTATCCCGTCACATCCTGCATGTCAGTACAGGTAGTGCCATTCTCTTCATAGGACTATGACACTATCTTTTTTCTTTCACAGTTAAAAAAAAAGGGTTTTTAAAAATTCTAACTTTATGTAACTAATGCAATGCTCATGCTACCTCAATTGTTAGAAGAACATATTATTCTGTCCTGTAGATGTACTGCAGTTATTTAATGGATCGGCTATTGATAAGGGGCCCTGTTAATGTGACTGTTTTAAAAAATGGAAGTGATACCAGCACATGGTAAAAAACACATTGTAACTCATGAATGGGTATAAATTAAGTTGGAGGTTTCCTTTTTCCTCTTTCTCCCTCCCCGCCCCCCGCCCTGTTTCCAGAGGTAAACAAAGTACAGTTTATGTTTTCTTCTCTTGTTTTAAGTTCTTCTTGTAGTCACCATTATAACTTTAACTTTTCTGTTTGTGAGTTCATGTGGGAATCAGCGGACAGTGCCTTCACACCCTGAGTTTTGATGAGATTTGTATTGACAAGGCTTAAAACATTTGTAGTGTTTCCCATCTATCATTAGGCTCCCTGTGCTTTTCCTGCAAGTGTAGTCTAAACATTTTAATATAAGAAAAGCAACATTTATAGTATTATGATAGTATATTTTGCCATAGAACCAAGTGGTGTGAAATGTAATTCTGCCTCGCCAAACCTTTGCCAATAAAAGGAGAATATTCAGATGGAACTCCCAGTTTCTCTTTGGATGTCTGCTGTTTCTAGCTGCCTCAGTTGCCATAATTTCTCCTATCCCATAGTGTTCATTTCTTGGATTCTATTTTTGTTTTGCTAGAGCACCTCCTTAATCCACTTCCTTACAGAATGGATGGCTGACAGACTTCTTGGGTATTTGCACATAAAGTTCAAACATGCAATTACTTTGTTCTCATACTTATTGATAATTTGGTGGTGTCTGGAATTCTCGGATCGTATAATTTTCCTTTTGAAATCAGAAAATATTCTCTATTGTTTTCCAGAGTCTAGTATTGTTAATGAGGAGTTGGATATCCGTTTGATCCTTGTTCTATTGCAGGTAAACGTCTTCTACTCTCTCCTTCTCTCCCTCCCTGGGCCTCATGTCCTGACGGTTTGATTTTTCGTTACCCTAAACCCTGATCTGATTCTCTTCCAGTCTGCGTGCCCATATTGGGATCACCCCTTAGAAAACCTCAGGCTTTCTTTGGAGAGTGATTCTCAGGTCTTAGCCCAGGAATAAAAGCATTCTCTGTGGCTCCTCCTTCTGGGGAAGACCCCTCACCTCTGTTGTCTTGCGCTGCAGTTTCCTCTGCTCGTTCGCATCAACCTGCTTTTGTCTGCCTTATGCCCTAAAAGCCCTGGCAGGCTTTCTTGTATTCTGCTAAATCCCTCTGTAAATTTTTAGCACCATGCACTACTATTCACCGTATTATTTTGGTGGTTCTTTCACCACCAAAAAGTACCTTTTCTGACATTTCAACAGAGTTCTGGGAAGAATGGAGAGAAGGTACAGTGTACTTTATCACCGTTTTTAATTAAAAGCCCTTTTAATTAATTAATTTGGAGGCAGGGTCTTGCTCTGTTGCCCAGGATGGAGTGCAGTAGTGTGATCATGGCTCACTGCAGCCTCCACCTTCTGGGCACAAGCCATACTCCTGTATCAGCTTCCTGAGTAGCTTGGACCACAGTCATGTGCCACGTTGACTGACTAATTTTTAAATTTTTTGTAGAGATGGGGTCTTGCCGTGTTGCCGAGACTGGTTTCAAACTCCTAGGCTCAAGGCAGCCTCCCACCTTGGCTTCCCAAAGTGCTGAGCACACCATTGTGCCTAGCCTAAAAGCCTTTTTAGATCACTCTCAGTGCCAAAATTAGTGCCTTGGTCACCTTTACCAATGGCTGTTCTTGCTCTCCAGTGGAAATATCACTCAACATTATCAAAGAATTGGGATGAAATTAAATGAACCAGTTTAGGTACTTTTGATACATAAGTTCTTATGAGACATGTTGTTCTGTATTTTTTAAGAGTGTGGCCATAGACTTAAAAATAGCTGGGTAACTTTGTTACACTTGCCTTGATGGTGTGTTGCAAGTTAGTTAAATTTCATATACTCTTAATCAGCACATCACCAATAAATAAAATGTTACTACTGCCTCAAAATTTAGGGGAGGTTCTATACATCTGTTTTGAAATGAAGATGGAGATGACTTAGGATAATTATAAGTTGTAGAAAAATTATGGCTCCTAAAACTATGAATTTTCATCATTGTATACCCAAATAACCCACATTAAACTGGTGTGAAAATGAGAAAAAACTGACATTGAAATTATAAAAGCAGGAATATTGGCAATTGAAATCCATTATAAATAAAACTGTCATTGATAATGAACGAAATGCTGTTTCTGAGGATGAGGACTTTGTGGCCCTCACGCGGGCACGTTACTGAGCTTTGCAGCTTTGCACCGGAGCCCCATTTCTTGGTACTGAATTAGACCTCTATACAGTCTAGTAACACCCCAGGTTTAGGTTATAAATTATAAATCTTAGTGCCCCGTAATAATTCACTGCGTAGGTTACCATGGACTAGCCCTTAGTTGTACTGAGAAAAGAAAGGCTATGAAATTTTGTTGGTTAAGTGCCAAAGAAAGGATTGGGTTTTGGGTCATCTTATAGCCCATGGTGAGGACTGTCTTTGGCCTCTACCGCACAGATAAGTTTGCATGTCAGATGTTGGCACTCTTGTGGGGTATTGGGTTCTTTTGAGTATCTGATTAAATCCATTTACGTTTTTGCTGGAGAAATGCATCTGTGCATGTGAACGTACCATTTCGTATATGATTTCACACTTCTCATGGGCTTCCTGAAGCCCATTCGTGAACCCTCGATTAAGAATGCCTGCTCTGGAGAGGAGCGTGAAGCGGCACTTCTTCCGTCTCCTCCTGGCATTCACTCAGGATCCTCACAGGTGTGGAAAACACACTAAGGAGGCCTGTGAAGGCCAGATGTCTCCCTTTTGCCTTCTTTGGTTCTGTCCATGATGGCCTTATCATGGACGCATTAGGACCCTCTGAGGACACCACCCCTACGACCACATTGCTCTGGGGCAACTCCCAAGCTTATTGTCCTCCCCCAGCAAGGGCAGGAACGTGGAGAAGCTGTGTGCTGGGCCTTTACTTTCATTATTGGTAACAATGTTTTCATTTTATTAGCTTTATCCTCCAATTTTTTATCTTCCACAGGTCGTGTATGTTTTGAGAACAGTGTGAGGTTTATTCTGCTAATGGAAATTTACAGAAGTACCAGTTTGAATGATTGAGAAATCTAAGTTAAAGAACTCTTGAATAGAAATGTCGCTGTTCAGCACATTGATCGATTCTCACATCTGAAGCCAGCTGTGTATTCTTGGTGTGTGTGTATTCAACTCAGGTGTGACCTACTGTCTTTTATATGTCCCTGGATTTAAATGTGCTAATTTTGTTATGATTTTTGTGTCTACGTTTATTAAAGCCACTAATAGTTCATTTCTGGCACATCCTTGACAGATCTTACTACCAAGATTATACTGGTCTCATAAAACTAGTGGGGAATGTTCCCTGTTTTTTGTTCGCTGGAACGCTGTGTGTAAGATTTGTGCTTTTCCTTTATTCAGCCAGTGCTTTCACATGCTGCTTCCTTTTATAGCCACTCTTTTTTGCTACATATTCTTTCTCTACAAGAGCACAGTTCTTCTGGAATGTGTCCCTTAGGATTAACGGTCTCAGGTATGATTTGTGTGAAAACGTCTTTATTCTTATTGTGGAAAGACTGTTGTTAGGTGGGGAGTTTGTTTTCCTGTCTGCACGTTGAAGATCTTGTCCTGCTCCACTACCTGGTTTCTTCCCTGGACCCTGAGCATCTGCTCTCAGCCTGACTTTCCCCCTGTGCTCCCACGTCATTTCTCTGTGCTATGTCTGGGTTCATGCTTATTTGTATTTAGTCTGCTGCAGGTTAGTCGGCCGAATCTGTTTCTGTGAGAGCTCCCATGCTTTTGGTATTTTCTGTCTCTTGTGTATCTCTGCGCTGCTTGCTGGGTTATTGCTTCAGTTCTGCTGCCCAGTTTGGCCATTTTCTCTTTAGCTGTGTCTAATATGCTGCTAAAACCTGTCCACTGAGCTTTTAACGTTAGTCATTATAGCTATTATTTCTGGAGCGTCTCTCTGCTTCCCTGCCCTGCCAAGTCCAGTTGGTCATTCTTAGTTTACCTGTTTCCCAACTGTTTGTATCTCCTTAAGCAGTTGTTTGCTGTTCGTAAATGGTGTGTTTGACTTTTCCAGCATGCTCGAGGCTGTTTTCCGAGCTGTATCCCCTCCTCTTAGGCCATCGGCTTTTCATCCCCCCTTGTTCCTACTAATTCTTAGGACTAATAAAGCACTTCAAATGGCAGCTACTGGCAAAAATTAGGAAGAAGGCTTCTTTGCTGTAGCACCCTCCAGTTGATCACTTTCTCCTGACCTGTACTTTACTTGCCGTGAGCATATCATGCCTCTGTACTTCCTGAAATAATTACTGTCTCGAAACAGTGAAATCTCATCAGTTGACCATAGTTGTAACTGCACACCTATGTAATAGTATTGGCTTTATGCCCCTGCAAGGTAGAGAAGGAGAGTACTTAGTTTTTGGCAGAGCAGAGCCCCAATTTCCAGTCTAATTAAATTATAATGATAAATATCACTTTAAAAGGAAACACAATTGCTTCATTTAATCAATATGATTATTACTGGCAAAGCAAATCCATCAAGTACTGTGAATGATAAATGTGTTTTAATACAACTTGCAGTGTACTTGCTGTTGGTACAAGGCGTGTTAAATCCTCAGTGGTCCCTCTTTTCATAGCATTGCTGTGGCACTGGAATTTCCCTTTGTTGGGAGATGGTGAGATATAAACCCATTGTGGAAACCCCTTCAGCTTGACGAATTTGGAGTCATGCTGTTTTCAGAAGAGGATTTCTTGCAACTAGAAGCAGTCACCCAGAGAAAGCTCTGGAAAGGTGGTGGTGCTGGGGTTGAAGCTGAGCTGCCAGCCCCTGGCATGTCAGTGGGCGGAGGTGGGAGACGTGCAGAGCTGCCTCTCCCACAGTACTTCCCTTTCCCCATCCACGCTTTCGGGTGGCTCATTCCCGACCAGTTTCACAGGATGGCTCAAGGCAAATGGAGAAAATGGCGCAGGTTGGAACTCTTGGCCCTAGCTTGTGCGCTTGCTTCTTAGCACATTCCAACCACGATCTCCTTGAACATAGTCTCCTCGGTCTCTCTTTTTTTGTGTGAGGAATATAAAGTTTCTAGTTGCCTTTTTGCATAATCTCGTAACTCTTCTGCACCTGTGGTTCCTTAGCTCTTATCTGAGACCGTGGCAGACAGTTAGCTGGTTGCAATGGTTGGTTAGTTGTTTCATGTGGTTGATCATACGGCAGCTACTTGGTCCCATTGTTATTGATAGTGCTGTGTAAATCAGTTGTCATTGCTGGCATTTTTTTGTTTGTTTGTTTCATTGTCTAATTGTTTTCTAACACATTTGTATTATGAGATAACTTTCATAAAGATGGACACATATATAAGAGAATAATTTTAATTGTATGCCCTTGTAACTCTCACCCAGGTTAAATAGACATTGTGTACCTCACAGTTTCCTTCATGCTCCTCCCTGATGATAACTCCCCCTCCTCCATATGACACATCTAATATATACTATGTGTGTGTATATATATATAATAATTATTATTATGAGACAGTATTTTGCTCTGTGGCCCAGGCTGGAATGCAGTGGTGTGATCACAGCTCTCTGCAGCCTCAACTTCCCAGGCATAGGTGATCCTCCCACCACAGCTTTCAGAGCAGTTGGGATTACAGACATAAGCCACCACTCCTGGCTAATTTTTTTTACTTTTTGTAGAGATAATGTCTCCCTGTATTGCCCAGGCTGTTCTTGAACTCCTGGGCTCAAGCGATCCTCCCACCTCTGTCTCCCAAAGTGCTGGCTGGGCTTACAGGTGTGAGCCATCGTGCTGGCCTTTTTGTTTGTTTTTGAGACAGGGTCTCACTCTGTCACTCAGGCTGGAGTGCAGTGGCAGGATTGTGGCTTACTGCAGCCTTGAACTCCCAGGCTCAAGCAGTCCTTACGCCTTAGCCTGCTGAGTAGCTGGGACCACAGGCACACACCACCATGCCTCGTTAATTTTTTATTTTTTGTAGAGATGGGGTCTCCATGTGTTGCCTAGGCTGATCTTGAACTCCTGGCCTCAAGTGATCCTCCTGCCTTGGTCTCCCAGAGTGCTGGGATTGTAAGTATGAGCCACTGTGTTTGGTGATATCCTATATTTTGAAATAATACTGTCCTTTTCTTTTTAATTTTACCGTGTAAGAATACATCCCCAATCAATGTAGTTCAGTTTTGCCTGTGATGGAACTTTATCCAAGGGGAGTCATCAATATATTCTTTTGTGTTTCTCTTGATTTATTAATGAGGTAGATTACCTAAATTGATTTTCATACATTAAATCATGTTTGCATTCCCATAATAAATTCAATTTAATCATGATTGATCACTTTAAAAAATATTATTGGATTGAGTGTGATCACATTTTGTATAGGATGTTTACATCTGTATTTGTAAGATTGACTTACCGCTTCCTTCTCATCTTCCTCACGGAAGTATCTTGTTGAATGTTGGATTCACTTTCTAGAGAAGCCATCTAGGCGTGGAGTGTTCTTTCTAGGATGATTTTTGTTTACTGACTATAATCCATCCCTCCCTCCCTCGCTTCCTTCCTTCCTTCCCTCCCTCTTCTTCTCTTTTCTTTTTCTTGAGACAAGGTCTCACTCTGTCTCCCAGGCTGTAGAGTGTGATGGTGCAATTTCGGCTCACTGCAGCCTCTGCCTCCTGGGCTCAAATGATCCTCCTGCCTCAGCCTTCTGAGTAGCTGTGACTACAGGTGCGTGCCACCACACCTGGCTAATTTTCTTTATTTTTTTGTGGAGACAGGTGTCACTATGTTGCCAGGACTGATCTTGAATTTCTGGGCTCAAGCAATCTGCCTGCCTCGGCCTCCCAAAGTGCTAGGATTCCACGCATGAGCCACTGCACCTGGCTTCTAATTCTTTAATGTTTGTGGTTTTGTCAGATTTTCTATTTCCTCCTCAGTCCGTGTTAATAAGTTGTATTTCTTTTCTTTTTAAATGGTGATTTTTGTGTGTGTGACAGGATCTCACTCTGGTTGCCCAGGCTGGAGTGCAGTGGTGCAATCTCAGCTCACTGCAGCCTCGACCACTCAGGCTCAGGTGATTTCTCACACCTCAGCCTCTGAAGTAGCTGGGACGACAGGTGCGTGTTACCACGCCTGGCTTATCTTTGTATTTTTAGGACAGATGGTTTTGCTATGTAGCTCAGGCTTGTCTTGAGCTCCTGGGCTCAAGTGATCCACCTGCCTCAGCCTCCCAGAGTGCTGGGATTACAGGCGTGAGCCACCGCACCCAGCCTAATAAGTTGTATTTCTCTTGGAGTTTCTTTATTTAACCTAAGCTTACGAGCTTTTTGGAATAAAATTTATAAAGCCTCTTATTACATTTTTAGTGTTGTCAGAGTTTAAGTGATAATTCCATTTTGGTTTCTCTTGCCGCCTGATGACTCACTCCCAACTTAGTGGCGTGAAACAACAATCACTTTATAATGCGCAGCCAGGTAGCCTGAGTGTCTAGAGCTCTGGTTCTGGCTGTTGGCTGGCTTTCTTGGTTCTTCTCAATGTCCTGTCTGAGAAGGCTTCTTCAGTGTCCTCACTGACTAGACATCTTTCTCTGACTAGACATCTTTCTCTGCATGTGGCCCCTGTGATCTCTTCAGAGCCTGACTAGACATCTTTCTCTGCCTGTGGCCCCTGTGATCTCTTCAGAGCATCTGAGCTGGCTCCCCAGAGACAGTATTCCAAGAAACAGGAAGTGGAAGCAGACATTCTCTTCAGGTGCAGGTCTGGACCTGGCAGTACCACATCCACTGCATTCGATGGGCCAGAGCAGTCACCCGCTTGCTCGGACTCACTGGGGGCAAGTGAGGTCTTCCCACACAAGGACAAGAGAGTCACAGCATTGTGGCCATCAGGCCTTCCCGCCCTCTGATTCAATTCCAAGGCTGTTTAATTTTGGGCTTTTCCTCTGTGTTCCCTCTCTGTGTTTCCATGAGTCTTGCCAGACGATCACTGGTTCACTGCATTGTCTTTTCAAAGAACCAATGTTTATCTTTGTGTACCTGCCATTATATGTAATTAATACAGGTTGAATTTCTTACTAGTTCCCTTTTTTTCTTTTCTTTGAGCTTACTTTGTTCTTCTTTCCCTGACTTGTTCAGGTAGGCACTCTTTAATTTTTTTTACTTCTATTCTAGTTTGAGCACCGAGCTATAAGTGTCCCTCTGATGTACTGCTTTATCTGTGTGCCACACAGTTCCGTACATAATCTTTTCTAGTTTTAAGTTCTAAATATTTTCTGTTTTCTGCTGTGATTATTTTCTTTCGTAGAAGTGTATTGCTTAACTCTCAAACATATGGGGACTTTCTAGTTATACTTGGGTTATTAATTTCTAGGCTCATTGTATTATGATCAGAGGATGAGCTCTGTCTGATTTCAGCCACTTGAAATATGTTGAGATTTTCTTTATGACTGGGATATGGTCTATTTTTAGAAGTGGCTCATGTGTCCTTGAGGAACTGATGTATGATGCACGTTAGGAGCAATGTCTTGCTTGTGACCGCCATGCAGCTTGTTAATTGTGTTGTGCAGATCTTCCGTCTCTCCTCTGTTTTGTTTTTACAGCTGCTGTCTCTGTCACCTGCTCCTCTCCACTCCCTCCATGACGAAGAGACCCCGGTGTTTTTGACCATCTTTTGTTGCGCCCCTACTGTGATCTTAGTCACGGGGCCAAGCACTCTACATCTGTTCCTCCATTTAATCCTTACGGCACCATCTGCGGTGGGTGTTCCTTGTGTCCTCATCCTGTCCTCATAGGAGCAAGCCTGGAAGGGGCTGAGTCACTGTTCAAGTCACACGGCTGCAAGGCTGCGGTCTAGGGTGGTGGCCTGGACCCCTCTTTCCTGGAAGCCATGCTTTTCCTGAAACCCCTTGCAATACCCCTGGCAAGTATGGCAGTTTTACCTCAGTTGGTATGAGTATGCTCAAATTAGAGGCAACCATTCTCGCAGTTGACGTTTATACTTTGCAGCTTCCAGAACCTGCCCTGCATATCACCTGCTCCCTCCCCAGAGTGGTTGGGCTTCCCATGCAGTTTCGCATCCTGCAGATGGCCCAGGGAGGTCAGATTTCTTGGCCAGGCTTGCAGAGTTGGTGGGACGTGATGTGGGCACTAGAAGAACCCAGTTCTGTAAATCTTGGTTTCATGTCCTTTCTGCTGTGTTTTTCTTTCTCTGTTTAGGCGGTGGACTTTTTGGTGTGTAAAGCTTCTGGAATGGATTTTACTTCTTTGTGGCTCTTTGGATTGAGAGAGGGGCTAGGTGCCATCTCCAGAGAAGCTTGCTTGGCTCATGATCACTGGGGGGCCTTGTTCTCTGCCCACTGGGGAGGGGCTGTGGTGGAGCTTGATTTGGATTGAGTGGAGGCAGCACTAAAGGTCAGAGGCCAACGTCCTTGAGCTTCTTGACACTCTCCACGCAGGCATGCTGATTGGGACCACTGTGGAGGGTGATTTGGGAGCTGGAATCTGGTGTGGTGATGATGGGGGCCATTGACAGTGGGGACAGTTCGGGACATGTGGTCCTCATTCTCTGTGCTGGACAAGATGACTCTGCGACCTATAATTCCAGGCTGACAGAGCATTTTCAGTGACAGCCCATTTGCCTTGGTGGTGCTAGTGCAGGACGCAGGTGAGCCTGTCTCTGTGTCTTAGGTCTGTCCCAGCAGACGAGCTGACGTGTGTTCTAGATGAACATCAGCTGGCCACCGCTGGGAGGTTTGGAAGGTAGCCTCCAATCTCCTCTGAGGACTGCAGCAGCCACCGGGGCAACAGGAACGCATTGTGATGGCCTGGCCAAGTCTGCATAGCGAGAGCCGAGCCACTTTCACGTGCACCTCATCCTCCACACGTCACCTCCTTCCTCCAGGTTCCCACTCAGAATCCCACTCACCCCTGGACACAGCTCCCAGAAACTTCTCTTTGGAATTCTGCAGTGGAGAAACCCATTGCAGACTTCCCCTTCTTTTGGATATCAGTTTGCTTTTCAAGAAGAAAATTTTAATACTCCATAGTGAGGTTTTGTAAGTATATTAGCATGTTGAGATATTTTCTCTAATGGCTTACTGGTTGAAAACGCTTTCACACAGAGCAGAAATGAGATGGAGATACTGTTTCACAGCCTCTGCTTCAGAAGCAGACGGTGGCCTGTAGCTTCCAAACCTGGGCAGAGCAAGTGCGGGGATGGTGCGTCTCTGTACCTGGACTCACATTCACATGCGTGCATTGTAGGGGTGTTTGCATATTTAATTGTAAAAAAGGATGAGTACATGTGAGATTCTGCCTGAGGCTCCACTCCTCAGTGTGTGGCCTGGTGCCACCTGATGCCGAGATGTTGGACCAGCAATGATCTGGCTCCGTCTGTCGTGTGTGCCTCTCCCTGCTGCAGGCAGATGGAAGGAGACGTGATGGATTGCGCGTATCCCCTTTACAGATTCAGAAGAATACATTTAAAATAACTTTAATTTGTATTTAGGAGACTTTTAATGGAGAGTATTTATTGTTATAGAGTTCACTTCTGAAATGGTGACAAAGCTTTTGATACTGAATCAAACAAGTGTGAAGTAATTGAATCTCTCTGTTATGCAGAGTGGAGTCTTTCAAGCTATCATGGAGAGCTTAAGGGGCGACTGAAGGAGATTGATGCTGGCCAAGTGCAGAGTTCTAGTTACTTCAGTCCTGCTGAGATAGCCTCTCAGTCCACTCGCACTGAAGGAAGCTGCCTTGGGATCAGAGCAGACATAAAGCTAGACAAATTTCAAGGTGGGTAAAAACCTGTAAAGATCTGATCAAATCTGACTGGTAGAAATGCCTTTTTCTTGATATAAACTGCTTAATTAAGCCTTTTGGCTTGCCTTTGAAAGATGCCTTATCGAGTACTTCCCAGCACAGATGATCCGTTATTGTTGGTTCATTTCTAATTTTACTGCAGCCTTAGCTCACCCATAAGTTGCTCCTGCTGTCTGGGGTGTCGCCTGCTGCCCTCCGGTGGCGTGTGCAGCACCTGCTGCCCTCTTCAGGGTCAGTTCACCATTTATTGAGTCAGTGCTTCATGCCAGGCACTAGACTTGGTGAAAGCCTTTTACCATCAATTATTATTTTCTTAGGAGCAATTAAAAGAAAATTTTCCTGTAATCCCAGCACGTTGGGAGACTGAGGCAGGCAGATTACTTGAGGCCAGGAGTTCGAGACCAGCCTGGCCAACATGATAAAACCCTGTCTCTACCAAAAATACAAAAATTAGCCGGGTGTGATGGTGCACGCCTGTAGTCCCAACCTCGGGAGACTGAGGCAGGAGAATTGCTTGAACCCGGGAGGTGGAGGCTGCAGTGAGCTGAGATCACGCCATTGCATTCCAGCCTGGGTGACAGAGCAAGACTCTTTCTCAAAAATAAAATAAAATAAAAGCAAAAAAGAAAATTTCTTTAGTACTTGTTTTTGGTGACTATCCCATGATTTAGCATCTGCTTTTGAGAGAAGCTGTGACAAATACTAAAATCCCAGTAAAATTAGTATGGTGTCAGATTAATTTATTTATGAGCAGTTGAGTGACTAACTCAGGAAGTCCAGTTGTACATTTCCAAGGAAGCTTGTTCACGGATTCAGATGCGATGAGGGGAAGGAGAAAGTGTCAGAGGGCTGCTGCTGGCTTGAAGAACGCAGGTGTGCTCCTGTGTTCATTTGCTCTGTGGATATTGACGAGCGCCCACTGGGCCTCAGGTGCCCTCTGGGCATGGCAGGGACCAGGAGCTCGCTTGGCAGCTCTCATGTGAGCCACTCACTAGACATGGAGGGAGGGGACAGACGTGTTCCCACCTGGGAGTTCTGGACGGCATGCAGAGCTGTGGGGAGGGAGCGGTCACCGGGGCGTGAGTGTGGACAGATGGGAGTGACTGGGAGCCTACAGGGGACACTCTCTTTGGGGAGTAGAGACATGCTCATGTCTGACTACTGGGTTTTGAGTTTGTGCCAGCAAAGATCCTGCTTGCCATTTCTGTCTGTAAGTGTCAGGAATTTCAGGTAACTGGTTCCCTAGTGAGACCTCTAAAGGAGGTTTTATCTTCAACCGATGCTTTTTTTGGGGGGTACACAGGCAGTCCAAGTATGGGAAGGTCAAAATCAGGTCACCTTTGTTGTGGCTTGTGCCAGTGGGATGGAATTTCATTTCCAGCCGTAGCGCTTCTTGTAGCTTAATTAGTGATAGGAAATCAGCTTCTCTGTAACCAGAGGTTATGGAAAGAATGAGGATTCCGGAGTTGGAATGAGTCTGAAAGAGACATTGTGGTTTAATATTGCTAAGTTAAGTGTTGATTTGTGATTACCTATTTTTAACATGCCACAGAAGTAAAGCATTGCATTAATTATGCCATATATGTGAAATAGCAAGTATTTTTATATAATGTAACTGTGATTGGAGAAATGAATTATTTATAATCCTTTGCACCAATAAATTGTTCTTAAAAGCATAGAAAAAATAATCAGGCCAGAAGGAGATATCTAAAGCATGTGCTGAGAAAGCAAAACTGCAGAGCTGGAATTTATAAAATATTACGACATGATGAGTCACATCTCCTCCTCCTGATTCTGTGTTACTAAATGTTAGCTGCGAATAGAAATCGTGTATTTCCTTTTTTTCATAAAATAAGAGCTAATTTCAGCAGCAAACAGTTTGATGTGTTATTCTTTTCCCTTTTCAGGGTGGTTTAAATAAAAATAAATAAACATGAAAGATTTTGGCTGGAAAATCTTTGGAAGCACGGCCATCCTCAGCCTCACTGCACTGTCTGGTTTCCCTCTGCTCCTCCCTCCCTGGTCCTGCCTTAGTGCTGTCTGTGCAGTGTAGCCACAGGTCGCACTGTAGGTAGGTGTGGGGTGTTATTTTTAGTTTCAGGCAAACTCACTGTTTTGCCTTTCTTTTTGCTTGGAAAGACTGAAGTTATTTCTTGTGTTTTTATACATGAGATTATCTTCTGAGGCTGGAACACCTTGGGGGGATACACTAGGTAGAATTTGTGTATCTACCTTGACTTCAGGAAACCTTGACTCTTGTTTAAACTTGGAAAGCTTTCTTAGTCTCTTTCTCATTGCCACCACACGCCACATCATCTTTTTCTAACAAATATTTATTAACTCATCTTTTTATTTTAAAATGAAGTTCATAGAAGATATTACCTTATATAATTATAGCCATATAATGTTAAAAAGCCATGTCATGCCCAAATGTAATATAAAGATAAATTGAAGATACATAATAAAATACTTTTCTATGCCACTGAGTGAACATTTAGGCACTGCTGCTTTCCCTTGGACCACTGAGTGGAGTGGGCCTGTCAGTGCAGGCAGATACGGGGTACCGAGCTGGTGACCTGAAAACCATAAGCAATAGAGCTGAGTGGCGTTACTTTCTGAAATGGTGAACCCTGAAGGAAGCAGTGTTCGGCCTTTCCTGTCTCTAGATAGTCTCTGTGTTTCTGGAACATTGAGTATATGTTAAAAGTGTAGAAAAACACATTGTGTGAATGCAAAACTCAGCTGGGCCTGGGTTTAGAGAATTATGAACAGCCTTTCCACCTGCATGGAAGTCCTTTTGTGCAGGACCATTCTTTGTTTCCGGGATGGCCCTGCTCCCTCCTGGAGGTTTAGGAGTGCCCATATCACTGTGATGCCTAAGCCACTTCTCATGTTGCTACCTGTTGCTACCACCGGGCATCGCTGCTGCCTCCTGCTCTGTGCACAGTGTGGTGTGGCCGCCTGACCGACTGGTCAGGAACTAGAGTTCTCTTGAAGCCTTGACTGAAAGGAGAAGTGAGGAGGGGCATGGAGCCCAGTGCCAAGAGGCAGCTGCATCTTTAGGGGCTGGCGCTTTTCACGGGGGCTCTTGGGGCCAGAAGGAGGGAGCCGTCATTCAAGGCTTACACAGTGTGGAGGTGCCCTCCCTGGGGTGTCCTGTGTGCTGACTTCTGTCCTGGTGCCTGGCGGCGTCTTGGTGCAGAGCTCCGTGAGCCTCTGCAGGGCTCTTCTCTGCGTGGAGGTTCTGGAGATGGGCAGTCCGGGTGGATGGTCAGGCCAATAAGGGCCTTTGAATGAAGCACATTATTATGAGGACACTAATTCTGGGTCCTCAGATATTGTGACAAAAACTTGACATTTTTCTTCCTTCAAAGTAATTTCTTGACTGAAACAACCAACTGAGCAAAGGTGATGTTTTAGTATCTAAATATTTCAAAAGATTACTGACATAGAGTAAAAATTTGGCTGAGAACGAGAAGTCTCTCTGAATGTGCTTTTCTGGTGTGACCCCTGTCACCAGGAAGCTGTCTGTGTGGTGTTGGGCCTGATTGATTTGCATCCGCTCAGAGGCACTCAGGCACGTGGCGTCCTATTGGAAGGTCAGCAGAGGGGCAGGGGGAGAGCAGCTGGCCAGGTCAGAGGATTCATTTCTGTCTGAAGCTTTGTGAGGAACTAAGATGGCTTTTCCAGTAGCCTCTGTTATTCCAGAGAGTTTTAAGATTGCTTTTATTTGTTCTTCTACCCTGGAACTAGGAAGCCAGACCCAAGAAATGTATGCACACCAGGTTTTGCCCATAGTCTTTAAAAATGTTGAACTTCTTTAACTTGAGGCCCTCACAATTTTCTGGGCCCCCATGAAGTGTAGAACAGGGACCAGGCCTGCTCCCTTGTGGGGCTGGGTGGGCATTGGCTCCACAGGGCACAGATGCTTCCTGTGGATGAGCTTAGGGGATGTGAAGTTCACTTTCAGATGTGACACTCCAAATGTGGGATTGGTGGCACTTTTTTTTTGTCCAGTTACATCCAGTTATAAAGGAGGACACATTCTTACTGAACCTATGCAATAAACTCCATTGTCAGGAAGAGTAAAGTGTCTTAGCATGAGTATTCCTGAATTCTGAAAGTTCAGGAGAGTAAGATGTCGCCTAAACAGTGTTTTATTTCAGCTTTGAAAGCAGAGAGCAGAGTCTACTGGATTTAGGGCTAGAGATAGACGAAGAAGAAAGAAAAGGGGCTTCCTTGTGCGCACATTAGAAAATACACCGTTAAAGAGAGTACTAACAATATTCCAAAGCCACATTCAGCGTTTCCGTGCCAGCTCCTCCAGTCCTACTTCCTGTCTGCTGGTTGGTGGCTCATCTGTCAAGTTTTCATAGTCATGTGCTTCTGGGTGCAAAGCCATGGTGAGCCCAGCTCATTTCCCTGGTGGAATCAGACAGTTGTCGAAGGGGTGTCAGCCTCTGTTCAGAAGCCTGAGCCCCTGATTCTGTTCCTTGAAGTGTCAGTAGTTAAGGTGCCTGTATTGAGCAGGGTCTGCCGTTGTATCTGACTGAGGGTGCTCTTCAAGCCCACTGGCTCTTGGCAGAGCTCAGTTCCTCATGGCCATAGGCCTGTGGCGCTTGGCTCCTGGAGACTGCTCATAGCCCCTGCCCGGTGGCCCTCTTCCCAGCATGGCAGTTTGCCTCCCAAGGCGTCTACGCAAGGGTCTCCCCTCTTCCTTTCCTTTCTGACTTCTCCCATCCTTCAGGGGATTACCTGATCAGGCCAGGCCCACCCAGGAAAATCTCCCTTTTGATGAACTCAGTCAGCTGATGAGATGCCTTAATCGCATCTGTAAAATCACTTCACCTTTGCCTTATGCAACACTATATCCCATCATGTTCACAGTTCCTCCCACCTGCAAGGCAGGGGAGTGTACAAGGTGTGTACCCCAGGGGCAGGATGCTAACACTACACTGACTGAGAAAAGAATTTGTCATACCTGTGCCTGACAGGTGTGTACCTGAAAGAGGTGTGTGCCCAACGGTGTGTGCGCGGGGGGGGGGGTGGGGGGGGGGGGGGGGTGGGGGGGGGGGGGGGTAGCCCTGACAATGGTATGCGCCTGACAGGAGGAGTGTTCTGACATGGGGTGTGAGCCCCCGGCAGGGTGGTGTGCACTCGGGTGGTGCGCCTGGTCCATGGGCTGTCGTGCACCTGGCAGAGGTAGTGTGCCCAGCAGAGGATCAGTCCCAGAGCGCCTGGCTTAGTGGTTCCAGCCAGTACATAAGAACCTAACAGATCCCCCATGGACCAAGGCAGTACATGAATTTGGGCAAAAGACTGCACAGATATATATATGATAAAATATATACAATAAATACTATATATAATATATATATTTTTTTTTTTTTTTTTTTTTTTTTTTTACAAAGATGAAGTTGAAATGGCCATGAGCCACCCCATTCATCCAGCGAGAAATTGAGACCCCGCTAGAGCAGGCCCCATGAGTTGAAGATCCCAAGGATGAAGACGCCTTGCCATCTAGGTCAGTGGGTGACGGCAGTTGTGGTCAGGCGCAGCCAGCACCACATCCCTGGCTGCTGCTGACAGCTGGGTGAGTCCTGCCAGTCAGCAGGACCACCGTGTGACACCCGCCTGTCAGCAGGACCACCGTGTGACGCCCACCTGTCAGTGCACACAGATGCAGGGTCCTGAGTGGGTGACCTCAAAACCGTAAGCGGTAGATGGACAGAGTAGCCCCTAATGAAGCGGAAAGACTGGAAGAGACAGGACCTAATTTAGGTCGAAAAGCAAAGTGAGGCCTCAGAAGATGAAGGCAGAGTGCGAGAAAGCCTTTCCAGAACTGACAAGCCTGCTATCCACATTTCAAAATGTATTAGAGAAATTGGAAAAAAACATGCCGAGTGTGGAATGTCAGCAGAAAGGTGTGGCCACAGTCAGGAGGGCCCTCCGTGCGTCCTGTGGTCCTGGACTGCAGGTGGGCCCGGTGGAGACTTGCTGTCCCTCCCCCTCCCTGGTGGGTCCTCTGTGATGGGGTGGGTGAAGCTGAATGTTGTCCTGAAAATCTGACCCTGCACAGCCCCTTCCAAAGACCCTTCTAATTTTGGAGGCCACCAGCAGCCACGGGACTAGGCAGCATCAGAGCAGGGACACAGTGCGAGTCATACGCGCCTGTGTTCATCCTGTGATGGCCCCGGGCCCATGGGAGTAGGAGGGATCAGAGGGATCAGAGGGAGGGGAGTAAAACCAGGGGAAGGAGTGGAGGACCATGCACTCCCTCCCCTGCTTGGTGGCTGGCTGCCATGAGGACTCGCTCTCTTAGGACAAGTCCACTGGTCTCTGAGCTCTGGTTCTGGCCTCCTGTCAGGTGCCCTGCTTTCCAGTCTTCCAGCAAGCTCTACATAGTGGGCAGGGAGACCTTGCTCTTAAAAACAGGGGGGCCCTTAGCACTGTTCCTCAGACCTGGGGCCTCAGCCTAAGCTGAGATGACAGGGAAAAACTACAGATACACCAGATTTAGGGAAAATAACATGAAGTGGTGCAATTAAGTGGAACTGCTGCTTGTGAAGTGAGCTGTGGAGTCATGGTGTTTGCTATACCCGGCATCACGTTTCAGAACCTGTAGCAGTGCTCAAGAGACAGTCATTCCTTTAACAACAGACATGTACTGAGCCCCTGTGGGGAGGCACTGACCAAGGCCTGGGGACAAATGTGGGGACAGACCAGTCCTGTGGTGACAGCTAGTAGGGGGTAGAAAACAGTAGAGCTGCCCCGCCAGCCAGCAACTGCTGGGAGAGCAGGAGTGTTCCTGAACCCAGAGGAGGTACCCGGCCGCTCTCCCCCAGGTCGCTTGGTGGGTGCACTGCAGGGAGAAGCCCGCCCCAGCTGGTGTCCACAGGGCCCAGGGACACTGGTAGGTGTGGAACAAGGGAGTTTGTGACTGGGATTGTTTTCCACTTAAAACATAAGAAATAATCTGTGTAAAGCTTGGTTTAAACAGCATCCAGTTAAATAAATTCCTAAGAAGTGGTTGGATTCCCAGTTTATATGTGACTTTTAAGGTTCTGAAGAAGTACACAATTAACCACAGAAGTATGACTTGAATAGATAAGAATTTAACAAAATATACACTGTTGAGTGTAAAATCACAAAGATCTGAAGTTCTTAGAAATTGGTAATTTTCTTTTAGCTTTGTTGTGCTCTGAGCATGACTGAACTAAAAGTAATGAATCCAGATACCTTGAAGACTGGTGTGTGTGAGAGGAAAGAAGTGAGAAGATTCATGTGTACATCCAGTACAATCTGAATTTACTTCTGTTCAGTGTTTCCCAAAGGCTTTTTCTACGTGGAGGGACTCGGAGTGACACAGCAGCTCCCTCTTGTGGACAGATTCCCCCGTGTAAGGCGCTGGAGGCCGAGGTTCCAGCCTGCAGCCCCTTGTAAAGCCCCTTGTGATCCTGGTATGTGGAGAGTTCTGAAAGACTGATGACTCCTCCTAACCCCCTTCTTAACTTATGCCTACCCATGCTGGTGGTGGGGGTGGGGCTCTTGGCCATTCCTGCCCCCTGGCTGCCCTTCCTTGGTCTGAGGGTACATGAGTGGCACTTTGGGTGTGGCAGGAGCTTTATGCTTTAGTGACCCTAATGAGTGAAGGCCCATCAATCCAATTTAAAATAAAACATTTGACGTCTCCGCAGAGGATGGCGTGAGGATGTCTGCGTTCAGTGACAGAGGTCGGCTTCTGCCTTGCCTCTGATTGAGGCACTGAGGGTTCAGATGCAGTCTCTGCCTGCTGCGTGTGAACGGCCTGGTGGGTGTGCAGGGGAGGAATCCTGTGATGATGGTGGCACTGTGAGGAAAGTGGGGATGGAAGGAGGTGTGCCCAGGAGGCAGGGCAGGAGAGTTCATGGATGTAGGGTTGCAGCAAGTCTGGAAACCCAGGTGTGTTTTCCAGGCAGATGGCATGGGAGGTGGGCGCCCTACGCGGGAGGGGCTCAGGATATGACTCCAGAAGCCTGGTGAGCCGGAGAGTGGGGAGAGGCTGGGCCTGCTGGTGCCAGGGAAAGAGCAGACCTGTGCTTAATTTCAACTTCTATGGAAGTGATCTCCTCAAACTTCGAAGGGCTTTTGATGAGAAGCAATAGAGTATAGCTCTTGCCCTCCTCAGAGGCATCACTGATTTTTTAAAATGCATTTTAGATATTTGTATTTCTGTATTAATTAGTATTAGGATTGGCTGTAAGTGACAGAGATGCACCATAGTAGGAGCTTAACCAAGAGAAAGGGCTGCATCCTGCACTTGCTATGGTTTGATTTATGAACTTGAGACATTATCTGTGCACTGCTAGTTCACGTGGAGGAGGATTTAGCTCCCTGACATTTCTCCAACCTTCTTTTCCTGTATCATTTAGATTGATTCTGGGTGAAAGTCACAGCATGACTCACAGTATCTTAACACACCTTGGACGTATACACACACTTACTATGTCATTGGTAATCCAGAGGGAGGAGTTTGCTAGAGCTAGTTCCAAGTTCAGCCGTGTTAGGGCTCTGGGTCAGTATCATTGCAGTACAGCAGCAGCAGCTTTAGACATCACATCTATGTTTAAGGCAGGAACAGCTGAGAAGGAGCAGGCAGTGGAGCTCTTGTCTGTTCGTTTTGTCAGAGGGATTGCCCCCAGCATATTTTCACTTGGCCAGAACTGTGTCTTTCTCCTTGGCCAGAATTGTTTTGTAGCCAGCTTTAGTCACAAAAGAGACTGAGAAAATGAGCCTTTCATTCTTGTGGCACCCTTGGTAGAAGGGCATGGGAAAAGGGCTCGAGGATGAGCGTTGGGTCAGTTTACCAAGCTTGAAGCTGTGCCCCTCTGCTGGTCATCCTAGAGACTGAGTGACCCATGTGCTTGTGGCCTGTGGGCGCTGGGCGGCCTCTCAGTTTCCTGTGTGGAAGGCAGCAGAAGCACTTATCCGGCCCTCACCTCCTCGGTGGTGTCAGTTTGTCTGAGCTTTGTCCGTTGTCTTCTTTTTTTTCTCTTTTTTTTTAAAGACAGAATCTCGCTCTGTTGCCAGGCTGGAGTGCAGTGGCACAATCTCAGCTCACTGCAACCTCCACCTCTCGGGTTCAAGCAATTCTCCTGTCTCAGCCTCCTGAGTAGCTGAGACTACAGGCGTCCACCACCACGCCTGGCTAATTTTTGTAGTTTTTGTAGAGACGGGATTTTGCTGTGTTGCTCAGGCTGATCTTGAACTCCTGGGCTCAGGTGATCCTCCCACCTCAGCCTCCCACTGTGCTGGGATTACAGGCGTGAGTCTTGTTTGTTTTCTGTGTTACCAAAGTAGAAAACTTTTTCTGTTCTGTAACCTTGGTTCAATCAAAGTTCCAAATTCATACGTGGCACTGACATTATTATGACGATTGCTGAAAGTCATGCCACAGTTTAATTTGCTTTATACTTGGATTTGGTGTACTTGATTTTTTGGTTCCGTTTTCTCTTTTCCCATATTCTTGCCTGGCATGGAGTGGTAGAGTGGAGTGGGGAATGGAGTTGAGTTTGGATCGAGCAAGTGCCTCGATCCCCGCTCCACTTCCTCCTCTGTCGTGTGGGGCAGGGAAGGTGCCCGTCGGGCGCGGCGAGCGCGGTGAGTGATAGTGTGGGGTCCTATGCGCCTGTGGGCCCTGAGCATCAGCACTTCTGCCTCTCCGTGTCTTCTTGTTGAGAGGGACCACTGCCTTTCTTATGCTGTCTCCAGCCTTTTCCAGCTTATTCATTCTGTTTCTTGGAACCCATTTAATTCATTCTTCTTGAAATACATGTATTTTCTTTTATTTCAAATTGAGACTTACCTTTCTTACAGAATTTGTTTTCTTCTGGAATTTCTGATTTTTTTTAAAACTGTGTTTACTGAGGTAAAATGTAAAGACAATAAAAGTCTTTTTTTTTTTTTTTTTTTCTTCACAGAGTTTCACCCTTGATGCCCAGGCTGGATTGCAATGGTATGATCTCTGCTCATTGCAACCTCTGCCTTTCGGGCTCAAGCGATTCTCCTGCCTCAACCTCCTGAGTAGCTGGGATTACAGGCACCTGCCACCACGCCCAGCTAGTTTTTGTATTTTTAGTAGAGACAGGGTGTCACCATGTTGGCAAGGCTGGTCTCGAACTCCTGATCTCAGGTGATCCACCCGCCTCGACCCAGCCAAAAGTCATTCTTCTAAAGTGTGCACTCTGATATATTCTGACAAATGTATGCCAGTGCCACACCACCAAGCAGTCGGGGTAGAGAACATTCTTCTTACCCCAAAAAGTTTCCTCTCACTCCATGCAGGTGTCCTACCCATCAGGGCCCAGGGCGACCTTTTCTGATGTTGCTGTCCTGTCAGATGGTTTGTATTCAGCAGAGCACCCGGACCAAGCTGTGAGGTACAGGTCGGCCCCTGGCAGCCCATGCCTGGTAGCTTCCGGGTGGCTCCTGGCTTGGTTGCTCTGGCATGGAGCGTTGAGTGGCCTCTGCAAAACAGCAGATGGCGCTGTAGGGCCGCTTCTAAGACTCAGTGGCGGAGGCTCAGTGGCATTCTGAGTGGTGTTCTGAGCGGTGGCCACTAGGACAAACCTCCTGTCTTTACACCGTCTGTGCATGCGTGCGCGCGTGTGTGTGTGTGTTTGCTTGCATTCCCAATGTGCGTCCAGAAGCCCGTTTCCTTCAGAGAACTTTCTGGTCCCTGTTTATTTTCACCATTTAGAGGATCCATGAGGCAGTGAGATGGAATACTTACAGCTGGTTTAATTCAGTGAGTGATCTGAATTGTAAATAAAATTTTATCAAGTAATTTATAAATTTGATAAATTAAGTCTGTGGAAGGGCTTATTGTGTTATGGAATGAGAAGCTTTGCACGTCTTTTGCAGTTCAGAAAACTGTGGCCGGCAGTGGTGGCTCAAGCCTACAATCCCAGAACTTTGGGAGGCTGAGACAGGAGGATTGCTGAAGCCCAGGAGTTTGAGACCAGCCTGGGTAACATGGTGAAACCCTGTCTGTACAAACAATAAAAGTAAAAATAAATTTTTTTATTTATTTTTAAAATATGTAAATTTTTACATATTTTACACCACTATAGGCGTGGTGGCGCATGCCTATAGTCCCAGCTACTCGGGAGGCTGAGGTGGGAGAATTGCCTGATCCCAGGAGACGGGTGGCAATGAGCCGAGATTACGCCACTGCACTCCAGCCTGGGCGGCAGAGTGAGACCCTGTCTCAAAAAAAAAAAAAAAGAAAAAAAGTTGTTACTTTGCTTGTGTAGTATTTGTGTAACATAATTTTATGATTCTATTGTTTTAAGTTTAATATTCCAAATAGGTAATAATTATGTTAAAATCCAAAAAATTAGCCTATACTCTCTTGATCTAAATATGTAGTAACAGTTTTACAGAATATATTTCAAAGGATTGGCATTCTGTTTTATTTTTAATAGCCAATTATAGAAAACATTGTTTTTAAATAATGCCTAAGAATCTTTAAAGAAATACCTGTCAATGTATATCCTAAGCCACCCTGGGCCACCTTGGCCACTCCGGGTCACCTTACCTACCCCTGGGTTACCTGAGCCACCCTTGGTCACTGTCTGTGGCTGCTTGCTTGCTTTAAGCCACGTTGTGCTACCGCAGCTAATTAAGGTCCCTCAAGTCAAGTGTCTCCTTTTTTTGGCTCCTGCCTTTTTGTTGTTTTTCAAATCGAACACCTGCTATACTAATTTGAGAAGTGTAGACTTTGATTTTTAACCCTAAGTTGCCTGGTAAAGTCACCTTTAAAGCCAATGGAAAAAACTTAATTGAATTCATTTGTGTGAAGAAGTGGAGGAATGTTGCAAGGAGACTGCAAGTTGTACTTAGTCTGTTCTGTTTGAAACCATCCTCTTTCAGAAAACAGAAATGTGTTATTGTGAAGAAATACGTGTATGTTATTTGACTTAATTAATATTGTAAGGAATCTTGATAAAATAAACTCAAGTCGTTTTGTTTTTTCTTTTTTGTTTCTGAGACGGAGTCTCGCTCTGTCGCCCAGGCTGGAGTGCAGCGGTGCTATCTCGGCTCACTGCAAGCTCCGCCTCCCGGGTTCACCCCATTCTCCTGCCTCAGCCTCCCGAGTAGCTGGGACTACGGGCACCCGCCACCTCGCCCAAATAATTTTCTGTATTTTTTTTTCAGTAGAGATGGGGTTTCACCGTGTTAACCAGGATGGTCTCGATCTCCTGACCCCGTGATCTGCCTGCCTCGGCCTTCCAGACTGCTGGGATTACAGGCGTGAGCCACCGCTCCCGGCTGTGTTTTTTTCTTTAATTAGGCAGCATTGTAGCAGGGTGGAGTGTGGGTCCCCAGGTTGGAGAGCTCTGGGTTTGGAGTGGGTCCTAGTACATGGCTAGCATGTGACCTTGGTCAGCGACTCAGCCCAGCTGGCTGCCAGGCTCCTCCCCATGAGGTGGTGGGAGCCATGTGGGATCTGCCTACTGGGGGTGCAGCGTCCTCACTTGGTACCCCATGAACTCAGGGGTGTGTCCTGGCTCTGTCATGTGTTTTGCAGAGGGAGCATCTGAGGAGCCCAGAAGGTAAGAAATTGCCTAAGGCCCTTGGCTAGTAGAAGAGGGAGCAGGGCTTTGACCAGGGGGACCAGCTCGTGACTCTGTGCTGGTTACTGCTTTGCCGAAACCATGGCCATGCTACACAGCTGTGCAGGCTCCACCCACAAAAGCCAAAGCTCAAATGGCATCTATGATGCTTGTAAAACAGATAGCAGCCATGTCCAGGCCGCTGCTCTGAAACCTCAGTCTCCTTTACTGAGATTTGATGACGTTTAAATGAGCAAATGCATGTGTAGTGATTGGCAGGTGGCCATCACTCAACCGACTTTTCCTGTGCCCTCTGCTTTGGCAGGTGCCCTTCCTGGCTCCCTGCTTCTTCCTCTCCTAACCTCCTGGCACTATGCTCCTCACTCAGGAATTGCACCCAGCCTCACCTCTATGGGTGAGTCCCACACCTGTGTCTCCGGCCCACACCTTCCCCCTGCTTTCTAGACTCAGACCCCAAGGCCAGCAGCATCTTCTGTCAGGCGTCTGTAGACCTCCACAACTTAAGACATCCAAATTCTCATTCCCTTGCTCTTGCCATAATCTTCCCATCTCAGCAGCTCTTTCCTTCCAGGCGCTCAGGCTGAAGGCAGCCTATCCTTTCTCTTCTATTCCACATGGCCGCCAGGAGGCCTGTGGGCAGTGCCTTCAGAACATGCCTCCTGTGCCCCTGTCCCCAACTCTGGCTTGAGTGTTCCTTTTAAAACTAGGTCAGAACTAGATTAAAGCCCTTGTTCAAGATGCTGCCACAATCTCTTGCCACCATGTGACTGCCCTGTCCTCACTGTGGCCCAGGAGGTCCCATGTGGAGAGTGGCCTCCATCTCCTCTCACTCTCTCGTAACTGTGCTGCTGTCAGTCTGGCTGCCTGGCTGTTCCTGGGCGGTTTCAGGTGCTGCAGCTACCTAGAACCTTCCATCTTCCCTTCCAGAACACTCTTGCCAGCTGTCTTATGGCCACCTTCCTCACCACCTTGAAGTTTGTTGTGGTCTTTTCCAAAATGGCATAGCCACTACTGCCTTCCCACATCCAGCCATCTTCCTAGAATAACAGTCACTGTTGTCCATTGACACTTGATGGCATTTAATCTTTTATGACACCCATTGTCAGTTGTCTTTTTTTTCCTTATTAGAACATAAGCTCCAGGAAAGCAGATGTTAACGTCTTTTTGTTCGCTGATGTATCTCAGGCATTTAGTATAGTACTGGCACATAGCAGATGCTCAGTAAATAGGTAGATGAGTGAATATTTGCTACTTTTCTTATTAACATACATTTCTGAGGTACTTTAATATTACGTTAAGTCATGTTACAATTTCCCATGTGTTGATTTTATGTAAATAATGAATAAATTGCTCTCAAAGAGATTTTAGAATTCTAATAAACTCATTTTTTTCCCTTCTTGTAAAAGTAGAAAAATGCTTTTAAGAGTTTTCCTAAATTAATATTCTGGGAACATTAAATTTGAGAACTTTACTCTGAGGACATAGATAAAAATAAAATTAATTAGATACCAGGAATGTCAGATGCTAAATGGTGTATGGCTATTTGTGACATTCTCCTAGAATTAAACAGTTATTAACTTGCAAAGACATGGCAGCTGAAGTCAGAAGTTGATGAACTTTTAAAGTTGGGAAAAAAGAGCTTTAAGGTATCTTATTAAAATTGTAAGCTGTCAGTTTAATCATCATAGAAACCATACGTGATACAGTGAATCATTGCTATTCTGCTGTGAGTTTCTGGATTCTCATGAATCGGACATTCTATTTTTATGTTTCTCTTAAATAATCCTAAAGGTAGAAAAAAGAAATGGGAAGAAAAAGGAAGAGAACCATAGATACGTTGTGAGGACATTACTTCAACTCTCATAACTTCATGTGAAGTGACTGCAAGATGAATTAATAAGCAGTAAGAGAGCCAGTGCCCCACTAGGGCACCTTTCCACTTGCTGGCACACAGATTTACCACAGTTAGGGCACGGCTTGTCTTGTGCCGGGAGAGTCTAAATTACTCTGACTTTCAAGAAACCAAAAAATATGCATTTTTGATGGTAGGAAGATTTACTCTGCATTGGGCTGTGTCATTTGATGAGGAAAAAACCAAATGATCTCTTTATGAAAATGAAGGCAAAATATATGTAAATACCATTTTAATCTAACTTTTTATATGAATGCAGAACAAATATCAAATAGGATTATGCAGTGTGATAGTCAGAAACTAGCATGCTTTTGTGTTTCATAGACGAGTCTAAAAGGATGTATTGTTAAACCAAGAAGGTCTTGAGAACTGTTCTGTCTCCTTTGTGCCCACAGAATTGTAGCATGTGGAGGTGACCAAGGAACCAGAACTCAAGAGGCCTCTGCCACTGAAAGGAGACTTTTATTACTTGCGTTTCCTAGAGGAGGGGCACTCGCTCCAAGCAGGCCCATGGACACAGTGTTGTCAGTCAAGGGGCAGAAAGGAGCCACAGGAAAGCCCAGGACAGAGCCTGAGTGGGGTTTCTGTGGGAAAGGCAGGGCAGGGCACCGGTGTAGGGCTGGCTAGTGTGAACAGTTCCAGTGGGCCTTAGGCTGTAGGAAAGATCACTAGCTGCCCGCTACCAGGCCCTTGGGTGATTTAGGGCAGGCAGGAAGTTAGCTAAGGGAGGTGGGTAGAGCCGACCACCCTCCTGGAACCCTGTGCTGCTCTAAGCCCTGGGAAGGCCAGTCTCTCCCTGTGTCTGTAAGGCCCACAAATGCCAGAGCATTAGGAATAAGAAAACGTACTTAATAGAATTGGTCCTGTGAGGACTGGATGCCTAACTGACAAATACAGAATCTGAGAAAGCACAGAACAACTGCCTTCATTGACAAGGTGGCGCGCAGAGCCCAAGATGGGCGCACAGCGGGAGGATGCCGGCAGGATCTCTCAACAAGCTTACCATGGTATCTTTCACAATGTTAACTGTAATCCCAGATTAATTTTTAATGACAGCATATCTCTTGAGATTGTGCTTTTAGCATATTTTCACTTAAAGTCATATCTCATTTAGTAGACCTGCCAGATTCCTGAAAAGTTACACACAAACCAGGTGACAGGACTTTTGCCAGGCATGTTCACCACATTCTCACTGAGCCGTGGACTCCTCACTAGGAGCCTTTACCTATGGCCAGATAGCTGTTGTCACTGCCCGTGATGGGGTTATGGTTTCAGACTTACCTGATCCATTCTGCTGGGATTTTAAAGTATGGGTGTTGAGGTATACTTTGCAAGTTGTTTCTTGAATATACTTTTCTGAATTGTGGCTTACCGTAAGTTTTGGTCTTTTAAGGTAAGGGTTACAATGGAGATGGGGAAATTACACTTTTCTCATTTCAAGGAAAACAATAATCATGCGTTATGTATCAGTTGGGAAACAGGGGATGATAGGAAGTTGCAAGGCAACCTGGTTTCCTCTGGACTGGGACTCTCCCAGGGCTGTGTCCTAGTAGAGCCGGCAGGACACAGAATACCACCAGCCTCCGTGGGAGTGGCCTGGCCTCTTGGCCACCTCTGTCCATGAATGTGGTTGGTGTCGGGGTAAACTAGAGAGACTAAAGCCCGCTATTGAGCTCAGCTTCCTGTAGAAACCAAATCAGATGAAAACCCTGACCCAGAGGGAGAAGGCAGAGAGTTGGACTTTTGAAAACGTGAGTGTGTCCAGCAACCAGGCAGCAACAGTCCTTGTTTTTACCCAACTTCTATAAGCACTTTATTTCTCCAGAATAATTTCATCATAAAGAATCCAGAGTTCAGACAGCTCTTTACCATCTGTCTTTTCCTTTTTTCTTACCCTATGATTGGCTTGATCTGGACTGCCTAAAACCATGACAATATTAAGTGCTTTCTCCTGGATAAAAATTCTGGCTTCTTCTCTAGAAGTTCTGGCTCTTCTCAAATTGTTTCTTCTTTGGTTCTGTCCCTGTTAGGAGACCCCTGGGGCCTCGGCTGGAGACGCAATGCAGCTAGTCCAAGCAGCCACTGTGCTTGGGCCTGGCCAGCCCCTCCTCAGGGGCCATGGCACTGCTCACCTGGTGACTAGGTCTTCTTAGCCAGGTCTGTTCATGGCTCTGGTGTTTTTGAGCTTCTGGCTAGTCCTCAGTTTCTCAGACCTGGCTAATCACAGTGTGGAGTCATTTTTCATGACTGTGCACCTCACTCGTTTGATGCATGGCAAGGGAATAATTAAATTAATAAACCTACAGAAACTCCCCCTTACAGTTTTCAAATACAGTAAGTGAATTTCTACTATAAAATAGGTCAAAAGAGGTTTCATTGTTTCTTATTTGAAATAATTAAAGAACATTTATGTTTCCCTTTTGTGGTTTCTTGGTTCTAATCCTGTGGGTTGCTTTTGACTTCCTCTGTTGGAGATACACTGTGCATCCGTATTTAACAGAAGATCCCGAACTCCCAGCAGGGAGCTAAGCACAGATGTGTGCACAGATGCGTGCTTAGGTAAGGATTTTGTGCAAGGCGACTTGTAATGTGAAACTGTGAAACGTGCTACCTTAGACTGCAGAGGGAAGGGGATGATTTGATGTTTTCCACACGCCTCTTTTACCAAAATGGGTCGTCTTATCTGTCTCAGACCAGGCCTCCTAGGGGCACAGAACAACACAGCTGCAGTGAAGGAGGGGCTCCTGCAGCTGGACTGGCCCTAGAGCTATGAGTCGTGCCCTGCGTGTTGCTCAGCGCGTTCTGCAGTTGCCCTGGCCTTAGTCCCCCATCTCACTGTGATAGCCATGCAGGTCAGCAACTGTGAACCTTCCTGGCTCCCACGCTGCCCCCGGCACCTGTCTCTGTTTCTGCTCCCAGCATCCTCTCAGCTTCTCTTCTGAGCCCCACGCAGCGGTTCCTGCTCTACCATCACCACTTCTCCTCTGTCACCAAGAGAGGGCAAGAGTCTGTAGAGCCTGTGCCAACTGTCTGGTGAGGCTTCCTCGAGTGATGGGCAGGGCCTTGCGGTACAGCCCTCCTGAACTCACCACAACAGAGGCCTATCGGCGTCACTGTCAGAAATAAATGTCCTCCCCTCCCAGCCCCTGTCACAAGCTAAGCGTCTGTGAGAACGGAGGCTCTGCTTCCCGGAAGAGCCTGCCCCAGACGTGGGGGCAGCCTTTGCAGACAGCTTCTGTCCCACCCACCTCCTCCTTGGTTTTCACTCCTTTATGCCCTCAGGGACCTGCCTGTCGGTTCCTAAGCCCTCAGGACCATGACAGCCTCTGTGAGGGTATGAGCTGGGTAAAAGGAATTAAGGTGGAGTCACAGCTACCAGTGGCTGATTGCCGGTGGGTATCAGGCCGACCCTAAGTGCCCCACTGTAGTTCATTGTCCCATGACAGCCCCAGTATTGTAAGCATTGAAGGAAAGAATCCGGACAGGCGGGGGAGGCTCCCACCTGATGACACCAAGGCTTCTGCCTTAGCACCAGGGCCTGGACTCCCCTTTGCTGTAATGCCATAAAGTATGTCAGGAAGGTTTGCCCATGACCTGATGGAGAGAGGAGAGGTGTGACAAAGTGACTCTGGCCTGTGTGTCCTGCCCACAGGGGAAGGTTGGAGGAATCGGTTTGTGAAAAATCAGGGCTCTGAGAGCACTGGAGCTGGTGCTGAGTTCTGCGGCAGTCGAGAAGTAGAGCAGATCTGAGCTCCCGGCTCCTCATGGGCATCACAGATGCATTCGCCAGCAGCTGGGCTCGGCTTTGCTCTAACATCCATCCGTCCTCTGGAAGCGTTGTTTGTCTCTCCCTGGCTGTCCAGCCCAGCTCCCTGGCCTGGTGAGATCTCTGCATCATGTCTCCTCCCCAGCTTCTCTCTCCACCCATGCCACCATGGGAGAGTTTAGGCCGTCTCATCCCTTACTGGCCTGAGGTAGGGCTGTGACTGTCCCCTGTTCCCTCTCTCCTATCTTCCTCACCTGTCCCCACATAATCAGTCCACCTTCCTTACTGCTGGATGCAAACCTGCAGACTCTCCATGGCTTTCCGGATGGAGTTCAAAGGCATCACCTCAGCTTGAAAGGCCCTTTCAGGTCTGGCCCTGCACAACTCAGACACCCGCATGTTCCTGGGTGCAACAGCATGGGCCCCCGGGCAGCTTGCCATGATGCGTCGGCCTCTGCTGGCTCCTGATGTGGCCTCTGTTCCTGTCTTAGGCCCCTGTTCCTCTCGGCAGGCTCCCCACTTGCCTTACTCTATCTCAGAAGCTCATTCTGACACCAGCTCTGTCCTTTGGAGCAGAAATCCATCGCAGCTGCACCATGCATGCTGATGAGTTGCTGGCCGTCTCCTTGTACGCAGCATCTGGGGGCACTCGGGTGGCCCTGCTGTCCCTGGGCCTGTCCGTGACACTGGCAGTGGTTAGGGCACCAGAGTTCAAATGGGGGCCACATATCATGTCTAAATCTTTCAGAGTTTTAAGTCAAGCCAGCGCACTATTGATACAATACGTTGTGTCGTCTTCGGCAAATACATCTTCAAGATGGAAAAAATATGTGGAGAGCTATGGTTTTTATATGAATTAATGTTGGCAAAATATCAAAGACCACTGAATTTAACTGTTACTGTGCATATCTGGGTGTTCTGTTCAGATGCCACTCATGTTTGAATGAGTAACAGATCAAGACATGATTGATGAATAGGTGCATATGTCTCCCATAACATTGATTGTTTTGTTTTTATTTCTGCAAATCACTAATTATGTTTTGTATTAAGCATATATATCAAATAATGCTTGCTGTATTAGTGTTCATGGCTTAATGCAGGGCCAGCACACGGCAGCCTACAGCCTGTTTTTGTGCAGCATTTACATTTTTAAAAGAGTTGTTAAAAAATAAAATAGTGCAACAGAGATATGTGGCCATGAAGTCTAAAGTACCTACTCTCTGGCCCTTTACAGAATATGTTTGCCACCACTTGATCTAAAGGATTAAAAAATAAAGCATGTCATTGGGCCAGGTGTGGTGACTCACGCCTGTAATCCCAGCACTTTGGGAGGCCAAGGAGGGCGGATTACCTGAGGTCGGGAGTTCGAGACCAGCCTGACCAACATGGTGAAACCCCGTCTCTGCTAAAAATACAAAATAAATTAGCTAGACATGGTGGCGCACACTACTTGGGAGGCCAAGGCAGAAGAATCGCTTGAATCCAGGAGGTGGAGGCTGCAGTGAGCTGAGATCCCAGCACTGCACTCCAGCCTGGGCAACAGAGCAAAACTCTGTCTCAAACAAGCAAAAAACCAAAAATATCATTGAATTTGAAGTATACAAAATTTGAATATGTTTCTATCAAAAATTTGAATTTAAGTAAATAACAAACAAAAATTATAATTTTTTGTTTTCAGAATATTATTTTTTCTAAATTACTAAAAGTTATATAAAGTAGTTAATGTGAAATGTTTAAATCAAAATTGTTTAAAGCTGTTTTAAATTTAAAAATTTGAAAATTTAGTTAAATCATATTAATAATTTTTTAAGAAATGAAACTATTGATAATTCTGATGTCTGACATCTCTCTGATTGCTGACGTGGAGCCTGAGTTTTACGGTGTTTTGAGGGCCTCCAGCTAAATTGGGCTTCCGGTGCCAGAGTGGCTGGCAGCCCCGCCCTAGTGATGAGTGAAGGGGCTGGGCGTGCTGTTTCCAGTGCTTTCATGAGATGCTGCTTTGCCTGGCGGACGGCCTGATGTCTCGTTTTTCCACCTGTGACCAGGGGGTCCCTCTTGAAATGTGTGTGTACTGACAGATGCCCTGGTGGCTCTTGTCTGATCCATGTCCAGGTTATTCCTGCCTGATTGTCACTGGTCCCAGGAGCCCAACACAAATTCAGGCACAAATCCAGCACACCACACAATGGGAAGCATGTTCAAAGATTTTTACTTACAGGTCTTGAGCAGGGAGGGTGCCATGAGTCACAAGGGCAGTCCTCTGTCCCTGGGTCATGCAAGGCAGGAACAAAGAGTCAGGCAGAGAGAGAGAGCACTGCAGCCAACCAGCAGAACAAATAAGGGAGTAGAGTGGGGTCACTTGAAGTGTGTGGGCAGGTGCCTGAGTGAAAGATGCCTCTCGGTTCTCATCTCTGGTACTGGCTTGAGCCACTTGGGTGTAGTGTAGAACTAGAAAGTGTCAAGGTTGGCTGAGCTCTGCTGCTAGTAGGAGAAAGTGCAGCTCATATTCCAGATAGATGCTGAGACAATAGAAAATGAAAAGAATTCACTATGCTTAAGCAGAGTATGTCTGGACACACACAAGTTTAAAAGTAATTTTAAAGAATTGCTTAATATGGCATAATTTCCTCAGGTGCCATGTGCAGTTGTCACAAACATTGCACTAATTCATGTGTACCTTTGGAATAATGAATTAGAAAGTGGATGCCGGTCATTATTGGGAAAAGGTACTTTGTTACACGAGACAGTAATTGCATTGTGCCAAGAGAAAGAATCTGACTAGTTAATTAATTTGTCTTTTTTTTTATTTTGCCTGTGAGTGCTTCTTCTGCTTGCCTCCTCCCCATAATCGGACTCCTCCCAAGACAGCCTAATCTTCAGGGCATTTGGATGCAGCTGCCTTTTGTTCCAGAGACACAGGCCATCTCAGGGGAAGCATCTCCCTGGGGCCTGAACAGCATTTTTCTGGACAAGAAGGGGCTGAAGGCTGTGGGTTCTGCTGTGCCAGCCCTAAATGCTGGCTCCCGAGCGGCAGAGGCACCAAGTGCTGTATGATGTGTGTGTGTGATGCGTGTGCACGTACGTGTGTGTGACGTGTGTCCCTGCTCGCCCCAGGCTGGTTATGGTACTGTGCTAGTCACAGGCTGGCAGTGCTGATCAAACCAGGCACAGCAGAAAATGGGAAGATGTTGGTGTTGGCCCCTCTCTTGGCTGCGCGTCATTCACCTGGGCCATGAGCCGTGCCCCTGCTCTGCAGTAATGAACAAGGCAGGTCAGTGTTGGTGGGACACAAAGTTACGAGAGGAGAAGAGCGCTCTCTGGGGGCAGGGGGATCCGTTTGTGAGTGGCCTGCAGTTTCCTGTCCCAGGGATTTCACTGGTGACATCCTGACCACTCAGCTGCACTTTCTGTGGAGCTGTTTTCATCAGCTGGCGTCTGCTGAGCCCCTGCATTGCGTTGTGTGGTAGCCTGTTACTTTTTGCAGTTTTATTTTCTACACTGTACTCTCTCTTTATTGATAGATTTTTTGTATTAGGATTTCCATTTAAACAGGACTTTGGTGTGTTTGCTGTGGGAGATTCATGCTATCATTCTCTCCCCTCTGCTCGTGGTGTTTTGTCCGTGACTGCACTAAAGGGTTAACTGTCACATGTCATCCTCTGGGTGGTGTGCTCTGAAGTCATTATGGTGTTTGGGCCCCTTCAGCCTAGTTCTGCCTAACTGCAGCGTGATGAATGGACCCGAGGCAGAGGAGGAGGCTCCCTGGTCGGCAGGGGCTGCTGTTGTCGCAGCTGCCAGCACACTGAAGTGAGTCGCTGTGCTGCTGCCCCGAGTGACTGAGGGACAGAATGAGGCTGGGGCTGGCTTGCGCTGGCATTGGCGTGTCTGCATGGCGTCGTCCACCACTGGGCCTTTGCACATGGGGACCTTTTTCAGCGTCATGGGGCGTCGGTATAAAAGGAGGCGCAAGAAGCGCTCTGAGAGGAAAGGTAATTCATTTAGTTTTTATTCTTCAATGTGAAGCATTAGTCTTTAATGCAGTACAGAAGTGTTTTCTGGGATAGATGACTTTGTGAATTAATCTTGCTGATGCCAGTTACTTTCTATTTTCCCTTTTTAAGTGCCTTTTTTGTTGTTGGCATTTTATAGAATTTTAGATAGGGGCACTTAAAAAGGAAGATTCAAAAACATGTCTGTAAACATGAATAGAAATCATTTAGCTTCAGAGTCTGGAGTATGTCTTTGGAAAGATATTTATAAAACCCTAAAGTTTGTAGCTTTGAGCCATAGAAAAGGTTTTTCTCCCAGAGATAGATGCTTATATGAGATTTCCTTTGCCGCACTCTTCATTAATGACTTTTCTACATTAAAACTGTTCTTCATGCTGCAGAAAGCAAGGCTGTAGCAACCATTGTGAAAATATTTCCCCTTTAAAAGAACAGAGAACAAATTCCTTACATTCTGCACTCCAGGTTAATACCAGTTTTTAATTCAACTTAATGTTTTAAGTTGTTAAAATCTAGATTATTTTTTCTCAAAACCAGATTCAAAAGTTGTCCATGACTATACACATCACAAGCTACTGGTTTTTGGATGTGAACTGCTGCTTTAAAAGCTGTTGTTTTTTTTTCTCTTTGTATAATATGAAATAATTAATAGAAAATGCCTTAGTGAAAAGATGTATCTAGCCTGGAGAACAGCTGAAGACAGGTGTGATCAGTGCCTCTGCCTCTGTGTCTTCTGGGCACCCCCTTAGCGTCCCCTTCCTGACAGGACTGGAGCACAGCATTTCACCACCACAGGGCCTTCGGGACATTCTGTGGCAGGAGATGCCTGTCTCTTCAGGAAATAAAATTAACCTCAGTTTTTTGGTGTGGCTTCCTAAAAAGAAGAGGAACAGATGCATCTCAAAGTCAGCCGTCGTGTAACAGTGCCTTGCTAATATAAAAAGGACGACAGCACCTAATGGAAGTCTGTGTCTGGAGTGGGTAACCCCTGACCCTGGGCCCTCTGGGCACCGTGCTGCCAGCTGCTTGTGTCCAGGGCTGGGGATACCACACCCTCGATGCTTTCCCGGACTGACGGGCGGTCTCAGTACAACCAATCTGTGCGGCCCCCTCTGCCCTCACCTCAAGAAGTCACAGCATTGGCCTGTTTTTGTTTCCTCAGTTAAGCTTTAGAAATTGAGATGTCACTAAGATAGGGAACGGGGTAAAACAAATGCACAGGCAAAACTAAAGGACATTTTACCAAATACCCTCAATTTAGCATTACCACCACTTTTCCCATGGACACTCATCACTAATCATTTAAGTTGGGAAAAATATTGAGAAGGACAAGAATACGTCTGTCGTCATTCTTTTGGAATTTACTGTGATTCAAGCTTAAAACGTCTTTGCCATGCGTTCCATAATCTCATTCTGCAGTGGGAGAACCGCTCTCAAGTACGCTACATTTTCAGACCGAGGTTATAAGAAATTGAAAGGGTTATAAGATATGACAATGAAGCCCACACATTAAATGACTTGTGCTCCTCGGCCACTCCTATGAGTAAGTTCATCGTGAGTGTCATTAAACAGTGTCACACTGTGTGTTAGCTCTTGCTGTTGATATGTTATAATAGGCATTATCTTTGAAACTAATAAAAATACCTTTGAAAATTACGGATATTATTAAGATTGGCCGTCACATTTATACCAAACTGGCAAAGTTTTATAAGATGTAAAATATAGTCTTTTATACTGTGTATTTTTAAGGTATGGTAAATCATGTGTATTACATGTTTTTTGTTTTGTTTTGTTTTGTTTTTTTCTAAGACTGGTATAATGTACACCTTTTAAAATGTAATTCTTTGGTGAAAACAATGTAGTAGCAAGTTACTGGTCTTAGTTGGCTTCAGCGGCAATATAATTTCAGTGATTTTTTTCATCACTCCTGAATTATCCATGCAGTTACTCCCTTCCACAGGGCAAATAATTGACTATTGACTGTGTGTGAGCCTCAGATGGATTAGCTTAATCATCAGGAAAATAGGACTAAAGAATAATGTGCCATTTAAATAGCAGCCAGAGCCCCCATCAAGCAGACACTGCCACCCTGGCAGATGCTGCCAGCACGAGACCTGGGAGAGGTCTGGGAGTCACAGGGCAGGATTCTGGGGAGCAGTTAGTGCCCATATATGAGGCGCTTCCTGCACCCAGCCAGTGCCCAGTGACTGCTGCTGTAGCCTCATTCACTCACAGCACTGCTGCTAAGTTGATGACCAGTGGGAGGGGAGAGAGGTGGGAACACAGAGACAGTCCTTCACTCCCCACCCGCCTGCTGTCTGAATAGCATCCTATATTTCCAGATGTATTTCTCACTGAGTGTTTTGTTTGTCTCCCATGTGATAACATCCTTATCTGTGCTTAGTCATGTGTGCACATGTGAAGACCACTGTCCTCTTGCAGCAGTTCTGAACTGTGTTTTAGTCTGAAGCTGGGCTCCCCCATGTTTCTAGAATAGAGGTGAACAGGGTGTGGGGACCTCTGTGGAGATGGAGGTCCCAACCTAGAGAGGCCTGCTCTCCCTGAGTACTTCTGGAGGAGAAGCCCTGGGACTCCTGACCTTCACCCTTCACAGAGTGAGGAGAGCCGACTGGCCATGGGGAGGAAGCAGGCAGCTGTCATGCCAGCCTCCTTCTCTGGTGGCAGCCATAACTCTTACCTTGCAAAGAGAGCAATTCTTTGTGAGATGCAGAGCATGGTAGCACCTGGAGGTATAGGATGGGATGGCATTTATCCACCCATCCATATACCAGTCCATCCATCATCCATCTACTCACTTTAGTCCATCCATCTATCCATCAACCTATCATCCATCTATTCACTCATTTACCCATCTACCCACCCATCCATCATCCATCTGCTCACTCATCCATCCACCCATCTACCCACCCATCCAACATCCATCCGTCCATCTAGTCATCCATCTATCTGAGCATCTACCCATCACCCATCTATTCATCAGTCCACCCACCCACCCATCATCACCCATCATTACCCATCATCCATCATCCATTCATCCATCCATCCACCCACCCTGCCATCATCACCCATCATCCATCCAGCCATCCATCCACCCACCCACCC